>NC_072013.1:9725700-10045800 GCF_027791375.1 Indicator indicator | reverse complement strand
CCTCTTTGCATAGTGTGTTAAGTATGAAAAGTTTCTTCTGTGGGGTTTTTCATTGCAAATTTTGCCCTGTGAGAAATGATTTCTTCTTATCAAAGAATCTAAAATCAAGGATTAGGGGAAAAAGAAAAGAAGGCGGGGGGGGAAAGGAAAAGGAAAAGATGTTGCAGGACTGTTCCTTGCATGTCTCATAAAATCCAAAGCCAAACAATTTCTATCATAGGTCTACGACATACAGAAGACTGCTGACCAGGCTATGGTTTTTAAATATGTGTGTTCTCCATGCCTGTTGTTATCTTTCTATGGCAGTAGTGCTACATTTCAATGTCCCAATATCTAGCCCCCCAGTTAAACTTATTGTGAAGATTATTTAAGAGGTGGATGTCAAACTGAAATGACACCAGCTTGGAGCCAGGCCAGCTTCTGCGGCTGAAATGCAGATTAGCGCCAGCCCCGTGCCCCTCTCAGCCTCGAGATTTGCCCCTGAGGCAGAGCTGGAAGGAGATACGGGGAATTGATCCTGAAAGCTCCTGGCTCCCAGGATGATGGCGGGATGCCATGCGACACCTCCGTGTGGCCAGGTGGGCTCTCCACTGGTGCTGCCTGGGGGAGGCCCCTGGCATGGTTGCCCTGCAGCCAGGACCAGCCGTTGTTCAGTAAATCATGCAGACCCTGGGAGGGATGGAGCGAGGAAGGAAGAGGAACCACAAGCCTTGATTTATTTTTTTAAAGCCCTGGTGCTCTGACTTAAGGCAGCCACAGCCCCACGGAGCAGCTTTTGCTCTAGTGAAGGCACACTCCTGTTACCCACAATGGGGGTCACCAGCCACCATTCCCCACTGCTGCACGGGGGTCCTCATGCACCAGCTCTTTCACTGGGGAGAGTGACACATGTTGTACGGCGATGGCCAAGCATGTGGCCAGTGCAGCTTTACTGTGGGATGGAAGGAGGTATACCTGATGCCTCTCATCCCTGCTCTCTACCACTGCCCCAGACAGGGGAAGCAGGGCACAGGGCCATGCACTGGGAAGGTCTCTGGGCAGTTTTTACTTCAGATCAATGGACACACTCAGGAGGGAAAAAAAACAGAAGCAGAGGAGCAGCTCACCAGTGGCAGCCGGAGGGGGCCACAGGGGCTCGCTGCCAAGGCAAACAAGGAAGCCACCTGATGTGAGCTGGGTCAGATAAGAAAGCGTCACTTCAGGAGCAGGTGCTTCCTGTGCTGCATGCCCGGCCCAGCCCTCTGCCCGCTGTGTGCCTGCTGCCCGCTGCCCGCCACAGGCAAGCACCCACACTCACTAGGCTGGGCCCTGCATCTCCCCTGGGGAGAGTGGGGTCTCGCAGGGAGGGGACGGGCACGTGCCACTCACATCGCTAGTCACTGGGTGTGGGTGAAGAAGGATTGCTGTGATGGGGATGGGCAGCCAGGGACGATGATCTTACTGGTGTCACACAGGGATGGGGAGCATGAGAGGAGTTGCTGGAGGCACTCCAGGGAAGGAAACTGGTGGTTTGAAGGACATCTGGAGTGTCTCTCCACCCTAAACATGAAGTGAACTTTGTAAGATGCTGAGCCTGGGCTGGGATTGCCTGGGAATGGTTTTTGTACCTTCAGGGTCTGTTTAAAACCAGCTGAGGTCTTCATGAGCTGGTTTCCCTCTTCTTTATACAGCTGAAGCCTGGACCCCAATGCAGGTGAGGACTTTGGCTGGAGGTGCCCCAGACAGACCCAAGTGCATAATGGGGCTCCAAGGGCACCCAGAGCCAGCTCTCCCAGCCTGGGACAGCCCACAGTGTCCCCTGCTCAAAGGCAAGGCAGGGGGCTGGCTGCCAGGGACTCCACAGCCAGCGGGAGGATCAGCAGCAGAGTTACGTGGTACACTGCTTCCTGACAGTAGCCTCCTCCGCATGCCGCAAGATGGATCATATTAATGAGAAAGGATGAGGTCAGCATTTCTTTTGGGGTCCATGTGTCAGCCGTACTTCAGTAGCTCTGCTCTTTATTTGCTGCCATCTCTCTTTTTTTTTACCTCCTGGTAAAGCCCCATTTATTGGAGAATGTGGGTCCCCCATCTCTTTAAACATACTGAAATGTTTCCACAGGCATGTCTGAAGATGAAAGGAGGAATTAAACAGGAAACCTAAGAGGGTGTTTTTCCCTTCCACCTGCACAGCAAGATGGGAACAGTTCAAGTGGGAAGCTGAGGCCAGGTCGGGTTGGAAAGGCTGTAGAGATACACGGTCACCTAGTGCCATGGTCTGTAGCACATGCCACACAAGGCAGCACCAGACGTGAGACCATATTCCCCAGAAGTCATGTCCTAACTCTCCCCTCTAGAAGTCCACAGCTGGTAGAAGATATATTGCAATAGAGGAACGTGTTTGGGAGTGTGTGCCGGGCAGCTCCCCCAGGACATAAGTATGTGATGTTGTCCTCAAAGACATGGAAGAGAAGCAGGCCACAAAGAACAGCAGGCAGCATCAACTAATGAGTTGTTCTTCTTAACGGGACGCAAAGTGACTGATGACAGCCTTTTGTTTTACAAGTTAGCATTTGCTATGCCACTTTCTAGTAACAAGATCTGTAGTCTCCTAGAAATGGGCAGAAGGGCCCTTAGAAGGTAAATCTAGGCCCTCAGAAGGTAAATCTGGTCCCACCCATGACTAAAGGTGAACTCCAACCTGTGGAGGTTATGCTTGGCTTTGTGTGAAGAGGTGAGAAAGCGTTTTCATGAAGAATGCTTACCAATGGCTACAGGAGAACTCAAGGTTTGAACACCATGCCTATTTCTCACCTCTGTCACTGATTTTTCTAGTGAATTTGGGTTTGTAAAAGAAGGGAGATAAATTAGCAACTGCCAACCCATAATTATGGTGGTTGCAGGCTTTCCTGATCACTTACTGTCTGGCAGATAAATATGCAACTCTGAATGGGAGAGGAACGTTCTTCAGAGGTGAATGGGTTAATGCTATAAAGCTCTCTGAGAGCCCTGGGTGATTAATTAGCACAAGACAAAGTAGCAGAACAGGGCCTAGCTGAGAGGAGACTTGTACCTGAGGGCGCTCTGCTGGCTGATGAGCAAGCAGATCAGAAAGGCCAGATGTAAGCATTGCAACCACGATTGTACTTAGAATGTCAGGGATTTCCAAAGCAGGCAGAAAGGCCATTGTATTCCAAGAAAGGCCCAAATGCCACGTCACTTGGGAAGCCCTGCATGTATTCCTCTGATCACGCAGGCACATCAATGGCATCTC
Organism: Indicator indicator; assembly: GCF_027791375.1. Classification (NCBI taxonomy): domain Eukaryota; kingdom Metazoa; phylum Chordata; class Aves; order Piciformes; family Indicatoridae; genus Indicator; species Indicator indicator. The sequence goes on along the minus strand of NC_072013.1, from coordinate 10,042,547 downwards.
TGCTGGATCATGTTTCCTAAGGGTCTTCTTCAGCTCTAGAGCATGCTCTTTGCCTTGGAGATCCTTGGGGGGCCAGCAGTTTGCTCTATCAACCCATCAGTAATATACGCTGCATGCATCTCTTCCTTGGGGTGGGCTAGCTAGTTCTGTGTCTCAATGTACTTACTCTTTGGTATCAAGTTCTGGTTGAAAGACTTCTCCTTTGAAGGCATTCAAGTTTGGTGACCTCTCTGCAACCAGCTTTAGGAGCATGACAGCATACACTGTGCAAAAGAAAACTTCTAGAGGGCATCTAGTATAAGACAGCACAGGGCAGAGGCACCTAAGCGAACTCCTAATGTATAAACATTGGTCAAAAGGAAAGAGCTTTTTCTGTAATTCTGTGATATGGTTTAGGGGTGAACTTTGTAGAGTAGGATTAATGGTTGGATTTCATGATCCCAAGGGTCTTTTCCAACCTGAATGCTTCTGATTCTGTGAGGTTGGGGTTGGCTCTGCGCAACCTGATTCACCCAAGATTGAAGCCTCAGCTTTCTCACCCTAGGCCCAAGGACAGCCTGCACCTCAGCTTTCACCAGCTTAGCTTTCCATGCCTGTCCTTTGCTCTCAACCTGTGATGCTTTGGTACCTGGATACCCCTGGCTGTGCTATCTTCCCCTGGCAGTCTCTCCTTTAAAGAGTTGCTCCTGTGTATTATCTCTGGTCACTTCCTTTTTGCTCCGTTCCCAAACACCAGGTCTATTCTTGGAACGTCCGGCTAGAGCACTTGTATTGACGTCAAAATTACTCAACAGTTATTGTCAGGAAGGACTTGATTTGCATTTGAATAGGGTGGTTTTTAATGTCTCAGAAATAAGATGCTGTTGGGGACAATGTCTGGAAAGATTCCCCAAGGTAAATGTAAGGAGGCAAACTGCATGCACGTCTCTTCTTCTAAGGGCTTCTCTGGTAGAGTAAGGATAGGGAAAAATCCAGCCCATGTGGAGTGGAAGAGTACGGCTGCTTTCTCCAGAAACCCCCTTCCCACACTCTGTCCTCAAGGCCTGGCAGGGAGAGCACAGTGCTGCTCCAGCTTCCTGCTGGGGAGGAACTGCAGAGCTCACAGGCCCCTCTTGAAAATACTGTGGCAAATGTGAACCAGTCACTCATGGATGTTCCCGAGGAGGAGGGGAAGCGGAGGTTTAATGAGGATTTTCCTGTTAAACAAGTGACTGGTGTCATTCTCTCTTTTGCCAACAAGAACTAGGGTTTGGATGCACCTTGTTCGGTCTGTCTCCCAGAATGGTCCTTCAGGTAAAGGATGGGTTGGGAATCTGCAGGTCTTGGCAATAGGATTGGTATATCAGCACTCAAACCTGGGACTGTGAGGTCTGCTCAGCCTTTCACATGCCTGAGGGATCAGCGTTATGTCCCTTGCTGTTTGCTGTGTGGCTGATGCCCCAGATAAAATCCAAACAGCACAGTCTTGTCTGTGCACGAGTGTGAAGGCAGCCAATTACCAGCATCTTAAGTGAATCTGATGAATGCAAATCATAACTTGAAGCTTGCTAGCTAAAAGAGATTGCTGCAGGGAAAACACTAACTCAGCCCATGGGACAGGATTTTAAGATCTATGAGATCACGCCTAGGTTTCACTGCATTCATGTAGCTAGACGTCCAGTGCCTCGGTCTGTCGATAGTAAGTAGAAAGTTTCTCACCATCTATGAACTGAAAAGTCCCTTCTTCACCCACAGTAAGGAACCAGGTCCTGTTCTGCTCCTACCAGTTCTGTGTGAAGCAAGTTGTAGATATACTTACCTAAAGTGAAAGGGTGCATGGGGACACACAGGACTACAGGAATTAACACCACCCAATATCCTAGGCTTTAGTCTCCCTAGTGTAAGAAGTTCCTGCCATGCAGAACTCAGATGGATGAGGCTGCTCTTCTGCAGGGAAAGATACAGCCTGGGACTCAGACAGCTTTGGTCTGTGATCTCCTCATTGTGCCACCAAAGACTGAACCTTTGGCTCTTGCATGACTCGATCATGTTGTACCTCATTTCCCCACCTGTGATATGGGGTGACATTTCTGCCTGACTTCATGAGGAGAGAGGGACCAGTGAAGATTACACAGAACCACAGAATTCCTGAACTCAAAGTAGATGCCTTTGAAGTACCAATGGCCATCAGGAAGCCACCTCAGATAGTACCTGTGCAGCCAAAGATATTACAGGTAGCTTTTCTGAGAAAGCAAGCTACAACAAGGGTGCTGAGCAGCTCTTCAGAGCTGTCCTAGAGCTCTGCACTCTCCCCAGTTGTCCAGCTTGAGGATCTCTCAGGGACTGCCTGGATCACATTATAGGGGTAACCAGGATTGAAAATTAAAGCTCAGCTTTTCTGTTCCAGCTCTTCCCTGCTCCTCACCCAGCCCACTTCAGCAATGTACTCAGGGCAATGAGCCAAGGTCTTATTTTGTAGCATGCTGTTACCAAGAAGGATGTGAAGCTTTCCAAGCTCTGTCTGATTGCATGTTTTTGCTGAACGTGCCACTGTTTACAGATAAACAAGCCAGGGTCCCATCCGTGTGCTGTGTACAGAGCAGTGTGGGCTGGGCTGACCTCCCAGGTCTTCCTCTCACCCTCCTTTCTACTGCTGGAGGTATTGCTGTGTCTGTTTTCCCTTCTGAGTGTCTCTGGGGAGGTGAACTTTAAGTCCTGCCTAAAATGTGCAAGACTTGCTGGCAGAGACACTGTATTGGCCCATTGTCCATCCAGACCCGCCAGGATGTGTCCCTAGTCAGCACTGTCCATGAGGACGCTGCCCTTGGCAGGGGGAACACTGGTGTGCTGCAGAGTTGCAGGACGTCCAACTGCAGATGCCAGTACAGACCCACGAGGGACACCAATATCAATGCTACCATTCAATTAGCAAGCAAGAGTCAACCAGCCTTGCTCAGAGCAGCTGCTCCTTTGGAAGCCCCTCTGGCTCAGACAGCAGGGACACATGCCAGGCAGGCAATATCAGCACCACCAAAGGAGTGGTCCAAGAAAGGACCCTTCCTCTAATGGCAGGAGACAGATAATAGCTTGTATGTGACTAAGGACACTGCAGTGCTGTGAGAGTGAGGTTATATCCAGCACCCCCAGTCACCCAGGTGACTTTGCTAGCCTTCCTTGCCATGCCTACATTGCCTGCTACTTGACTGGATGCCTTCAAAGCAGCTTAAGGAGAGGAAATCCCTGTGTTAGGGGAATAAGAGCACATTCTCAGCTAAAAGCTCCACACTCAGCCCACCTTGCAGGTGAAGGATCCCAAACTGCTCATGGAGAGCACATCTGACTGGCTAGACTCAGCTCCCACTTGCAGTATCCCTCCCATCCTGTGGAACATGCACACAGCTCACCGACCCGTCCGATCCTTAACGTCTGTTTGGCTAATGCTTGCCATGTCAGCAGCTGCAGACACTGGGCAATGAGACATCCCATGGAACTGGGAAACATTCACTGCTTGCTAAATCAGAGCCTCTTGATTTGCTGCAGGCCAGAGAGCTTCTCATCCCTAACCTCTTCCTGTACTTTTCCTTGGTAGCCATGTGTCATGTACACACCACCCTTGCCGTCAGACAAACCACATGCGGAGGTTTCGTTTGGCTTTGGTAGTGAGATTTAGCTCTGGCTCAGCTCTAGGCGTAGGAAGCGAGTGCACCCCAGACCAGAGGCAGAACAAGGCACACTCCACCCTTCCCCTGCAATGGTGTGAGTGCCCTGACTCATGGTTTGAAGTGGGGATGGGAACTGAGCATAAATTTGGTTTCAGTGACCCAGATGGGGCCTGACAGGGCTGACATGACACCGCTGTGAGGAAGCTGCTGCCACTGGGTTGTGCACTAGCCCAGACGCAGTGGTCTTGAGGAGAAGTTCTCGTTTCTGGTTTCCCAGCAAGGTCCAAAGGGGCATCGTTGGGGAAAACCCTGCTATCTCCTGTGCTGGCACTGGCACCAATGGTGGGGAAGTCCAGGCAGCCAAAGTTTCCACTGCCACAAGCTATGTCTTCTGTGCTGGGACAGCCAAAGAGCCTGACAGTGACAGCCAGCAGGATGCTGCTGGAGCAAGGGCAGGTAACAGAAGTGAGCATCCAAGGAGGACCATAAGTGGCTGAGGGATGTTCAGTAACATTACATGTAGCCAGGGAGAAACCACAAGATGCCTCAGTTCTGCTGCAGCTGATGATTTCCCATGCATTTGCCAAACCTTCCCAACTAGTATTGCAGAGATGGGTTTGGGATTTGAGGTGTTCCATGCAACATGCCAAAGCAAGCAAACTCAGCAGATCCTACAAAATAGTCTGTTGCACTTTTTTGCTTAGGCAGGTGAAACTACCACCCAGGGGAGAGTTCCAAACATTGCATTAATTTTTTTTGTCTGTGATTTGACAGTCCAGTGTTGGCCAGATCATTTTCTCACCAAAAGCCTCAGGCTGTTGGCAAGAAGTGAAATTGTGTGTATTAATCCACCTGAAGATCTTGCTCACTCAAAGTCAGCATCTCAAAGCCTAGCTATATTCTTCCCAGCTGCTAGTGTAAAAACAGTTAAACTGAGCTTACTTGAGTGACATGAATAATGGTTGGTTGAAAGGAGAACCAGACATGAAGGCAAAGAAGGATCATCACCTGTCCATGTCATTTTATACCAGCTGAACTTGAAACTCTTAACTCTGGAAGTGCAGGATAAGTGCTCAATGTAGTAATTAATTTCTGTAACAGTGGAGAGTAGTTTGCAGACTTTCAGATATCTTCTGGGCACATTGCCAAAAAAAGCACACACTGAAGACTGGATTCTTCTAAGACTGCCCAAGATCTAAACCAGGCTCCAGGTGTTTGCACTGGTGGCTCTTCACCAGTGCTCTGTACTGTCATGCCCCAGGTCATCGATTTTCCTTCTCTAGCACTTCTCCTTCTCCTTTGAGCAGGGATTTCCCTCAGCTGGACTTTCTGGCTAACTAATGTCTTGGATGATGCTAGCATTTCAACTTTCCAAATCTGTGAGGAAGGCTAGCAAATAATTTCTTATGAGCAACAACAACGAGTGGTTTCCTCTGTCCCTTGCTCTCTTTGATGAATGTTTTCAAAACTGTGGTCAGCCTCTGATCTTCCAGGTCAAAATTCAGCCTGCTTTTCCTTTAACTTTGCCCCAATCACTCCTTTGCTGCCCACAAGGAGCAAACTCTGCAGAACTCCAAAAGGCAGCTGGACATGTGTTGCATTTGGCCTTTTTTGGTTATGCTGACTACAGCAGCATTCTCCAGGGTTCATGAGTTTTTCTCCAACTGCACTGGAAATGCACAAATGGATGTACTGGTCAATCCACCATCACAGACTTCTAAGCAAGCTTTCAACTAGTGCATTTAATTCTACTTGCATCTTCTACTTCTTTACTTACAATGCAAGCTGTTTTGCAGGGACTAGTCCTTTTGCATTTGTATGCTTCGTGCCTCTTGTGCATGCTCTCCTCACCTCTGCTTCTGACTTTCTGCTATGATTAGTGTCTCTCCTTGTTCATTGTTAATGGTAAACATGGCAAACATTTCTGGTATGACCAAAACTGGATGAAAATACTCTGGATGAAAATGTTCCTGGATACTCTGTGGGGTAGACTGCTCAAATCTTTGATGAAACCTAAAACCTACAGATGTAAAACTTGTGCCTGTTTCACTTGACTGGGAGCTTGCTTTTTATATTCTCAGAGCAGGAGCCCAGTGTGCCATATTCAAAATGGCCATTTTCTTGAAACCTCTAAGAAATCTAGTTCAGAGTAACCAGATACAAGTTAGCTTCCCACGATCATCTTGGTGCCTTACGACCTTGAATGAATGCCAGCCCTTAGGTATGGTGACTGTCTTACCTCCCGAAAATTACTATTTTTCTTTTGATTTTAATTTTCTTAATACATTCACATTAATTTACGTCTGCAATATCAATGTCTGATGCCTTCACTTCTGACCCTGAGCAAAGTCTGAACGGGAATGGAGACCTTCTTCCCCTCAAAGTCCTCTCCATCCCTAGAGGAGATTGTTGCAGGTAGGGGCTGAGCCCCTCACTGGGGTCCTCCTTCTCCAGGAGGCAACACCACCAGAGGCCCTGCAAGAGCACAGTGTACTTGAAAACCCACAGGGAATGAGAAAACCTGCTTGTGATGCTGCCAATGCAATGCCTTGGAGAATTCAGCACCTCGACAGTTAACACTGCACGTACAGTTCACAACCCCCTGGTGCCTTGCAAGTGCAGCTAATCACTCACAACCCTCCCCAGCCCTCCTGCCATTGACCAGTCTCTTTATAGCTCTACTAGAGCATGTTCAAGCTTCTGTCAGAACCAGAAACACGCCACACGCTGCTCTAATCCCTTTAGCAGTGCACAGACTCAAGCAGCTCTCCCATAAAAGAGTGAGTGCCACCCCTGAGCTTCTCTAATTCGTCACAGTCAACAGGATTTTTCCCCCTCTCTTTCACAGCACAGCAGTAACTTAACAAGGCTTTGATGCACCGGCTGGTCCCTGTCGCATCTACAGGCTGACAAAAGTGCTGAGGGCAGCAGTGGACAAGGGATGCTCAGCTTCAGAGTGAAAACAAGCTTCCCTCTTAGCTGTCTCCATCATCCTTCAGTAGAGGGAGAAAAAGAGGGGTGAGGAGAAGATTTTCCCCAAATCGCTTCTTATCACCCCTTCAGGCTCCCCCTAAATGCAGGATGGGTGCTTCTGTATCCTGCGGGACAAGAGGCCACCCACTTCCCTCCATCTCCATCCTCTGGAATCATGGCTGGGAGTAAAGTGTCCTCGGTCTAGTTCTGTTATTCTCACCAAGCAGCAGGGCCTGGGACTCCCCAGGTCACCCCTGTTAAATTTATGGTTTGTAAAGGCATAGACAGATGGGCCTGGCCAGTTCCACAGAAATGCCATACAGGATACAGCAGGGGCCTTGCTGAGCAGCATATTTTTTCCTCTGCGCCTTGCAAATCACAGCCAGCAGTGAGTATGAGTAGGTCTTTTTCCTCCTGTGTTTAGGAAATGTCTCTGCCACAGCTGGTGAAGAAGGAAGAGCTCAGTGTGCTGTGGGTGTCAGCATGAAGGTGTGTGCTCAGCTTGGAACCACTTCTCAGGCATATGAAATAATGTAGCTCACAAACACAGCCAGCAAGACCTTCACATTCAGGGAGGGCACAGAGGTCCCAAACAGCTTCCTGAAACTAGAAGGGGGCTGTGGGCTCACTCTGCTCAATGTCTTGTAGCAGGTCCTACTGTTTGCATGTATGTTTGTGGGAACACATGCTCATCAGCTAGTCCTGGTCTTGGAGGTCAGTTCCAGGTTTTATGAGGCCATGCTTGAAACTTCATCTCCGCTGCTTGCACAATTCCACTCTCACTGGCAGACAGTCTTTGCCATTTCCTTTTTGCCTATCAAACACTTCAGGCTTATCTAACTCCCCTCACTTGCCTTTGAACCTCAGTGGCTTTAGGGAGAAGACAGAATCATAGAGTCACAGAATTAATTTGGTTGAAAAAGACCTCTCAGATCATTGAGTCTGACCGTAGACCTAACACTACCATAGCCATTAAAACATGTTTTGCGGTGCCACGTCTACATGGGTTTTGAACACTATCAGGGATGGTGACTTCACTACCTCCCTGGACAACCTATTTCAATGCCTGACCACCCTTTCAGCAAAAAAAAAAAAAGTTCCTAATATCCAATCTAAACCTCCCCTGGTTCAGTTTCAAGACATTTCAGAAGGTGAAGGTCAAGAACAAGTGTCCTTGTGGGTTAGGGAGAGAGAACAGAGAAAGAAAGAGCAGAAACCTCCCTGAATGAAATTGCTTCTCTAGGAGCACATAGATGTGTAAGCCCTAGGGACCTGGCCAGGGCCAGGTTATCCATGCACAGCTGGGTGGCAGCCTACCCAGAAGAAGCCACAGCCTAGGCTGGTCTCTGCTAACTCTACTACCAATATGTGGGCCACAGTGGACGTCATCTTGTGTGTATGTGTCAATATGAACTTGCTTAGCTCTGTTTGGGGTCTGTTGGCCAAGTAATCACGGGACCAACACTGCAGCATGTCCCTGTGGGGTGCCACTTTGGTACTCCTATCTATCAGTCCATGTTTACACACACACACACACACACACACTCTCTCTCTCTATTGCACCTACCTATGGCTGTGTCAGGTTTTGACCCACACATGCCAGGCCTCAACTTGGCAGGCAGTCCCTCCAGGGGTATTTGGTGCTCCTGACAAATGACAGTGGTGACTGGGGCCCTGCTTGTGTGTGTGTTTATCTGTGTGTGTGCATAGGTTTGTCACAGGAGCGGCTGAGTGGCTGTGAGCCTGTTGGTGTGGCCACTGAGAGTCTGTGGTCCGGGGACCAGGAGCAAGGGTGACTTAGAGAACACACACTGATCTCAGAATGCAAGTTCCACCTTCAAGCACTGTCAAGTCCATTTGAAGAGTCTAGAAGAGGCTGTGCACATTCACGCTATGTTTATGAAATATACATCCAGTTTAGTACCAGTCAGGATGGCTCTTTTCCTTTCAGGATGGTGACCCTGTTTTGGGGAAATTGATGAAACCCTGTAGGAGGGACATCTGAGTCATGAGAGCTTCTCATGGAAACTTACTTCCTGGACTCCTTTTTGCTGTGCACTGAGAAAGAAGATGAACTAAGGCATGGTGGAGGGAAGCTGCCATAGCGTGAGCTCCGTGGAGCATGATAAGCAGTTTTCATTCCTGTAAAACATGCGGGCTTTCAGTATCTGTAGCCCTTCCTGCTTCTTTTTTCTCCCCTTTGCCATCCTCACTCCCAGCCCTGCTCAGGGAGCAGCCTGTGGTTTTTAGTCACACATCCATTCAATAACTTGCAAGGTCCCATCATTTATAATTCTTAGACACACAAGCTGCCACTTTCACATACGGAAATTCCCAAAGGTCAGAGGAGGGAAATGGTTAATTCCTTTTATTCAATGCCTAACCTCCCCCCTTGTCCCCCACTTCCCACCCCCACCCTGTGTGAACAGGAAGCTTGAAAAGGAAAAGCTTTCTGAATCCAGCAGCTGGGAATGGAGGAATCCTGGAACTTTATGCTGCAGAAGCTCAGAGACAACAATAAAGGTTTCCCCCCATCCAAAGAGCAAGTGTGTGTATATATATATATATATAAAAGGAGTTATCTCTTCAAACAAACACATGGGGGATGGGAGGGGTCAAAATCCCAGCAGGCAAGTGCTGAATTGGCTAAAGCTCTAGTGAGCCTGGGGAGGCCTGGCTGCATCACAAGGCCAGTAATTTGGGAAAGCTAGGGAGAAGCCTAGCCAGGTGATGCTCATACAAGTGCAATTTGCACCTTGCTCATGTCTGGATGCATTGCTGAGGGATATGAGTCCAAAACCCACTTCTTTCAAATGTTAAGCAACAAGGAGTAGACCTGAAGGTTGCATGCAGAGATGTTGCTCTCTTTATAAGACTAGCCCCAGACACCAGCTTGCAGCCTTTTCAGGTGAAGAAAATTGGGGTGACTGAAATCAGGGTTACCTTTGGATTTTTGCCAGTCTGAGTAGGAAGATAAAGGTGAGGATGATTTGCTTAGAAACTACCAAAGTGCCTGCCAGGACTAATGGGAAGCCAGACTTGTGCCCCAAGGAGTTTACTTGCTAATGGAAAGCAGGAGGCTGGTAAAAACAACTTTCCAAGAGTCTGTCACTGTAGAGCACATGCCTATGCTTTTGACACTGTGGTAGAGATTCTCAGACATCCTTATGGAGAGTGTTATGATGCCACAAAGCTTCAGTGAGTAGTGTGAACAAATAATCATCTGAGAGGCAAAGATAATAAGCTCAGTCACTCTGCACTGAGGGTGAAAATGTTATTTTGGCAGGAATGAGGGTTTGGAAAATATCTTCCCACTTTCACTGCACATAGCCCCACATGAAGGGTCTTTAAGCCCAGTAGTCAAAAGGAGCTGCTAAAGTTTATTCCTGTGCCCTCTCTGTAAGCATCTACTTGCACTTGCCCATATACAGGCAGCAGCACAGCTGCAGCGGGTTGTGGGACCAACCTACAACTTTACAGGAGTTGAGATGCTTTTGATGAGTGCCACCCTGCAAAGACGGAGTCTGCTGTGACAAACCTGCTGCAGCATGCAGCAAACCCAGGCACCACATCACTTAAGCCAACTCAAACATGATCAGCTGTGGGCTTTATTTCAGACACTAGATTGAGGTGCTCTCAGATTTTGTGGCATGTCACTAGGGTGATGCAAGCAGGAGCAGCAGAGCCTGGTAGCTTCATCAAAATTAATTACTGCCCAAAAAGCCTGCTCTACCCTAGCCCAAATGAGCACTGGCAGTTACGTGGCAACAGGAGTGGCAGGGACCTTGTTCTATATTTCCCTGCTGATCCCTTGAACGCTATCACACTCCATGAGGCTGTGAAGAGCTGAGGGTTGCTGGGAGGAAAGAGATACTCAGACTAATGCTGTCCCACAGGCTGGAGGGCACAGCTCAACATGAGCATTTTCTTCTTGTTCGCAGCACTTTGCTGTTTTGCCTTTCAAGGCCTCAGGAAAATAAGGGGTATGAAAACCACCCTTTCTCAGCCTTCATGAAGTGTACAGGAGCAAGCAGATACATGCAGCCATTACCACCAGCAGCACTTCAATGTAGTGATCACTTTGTCCTGTGAATTGCAGAATCCTGCTGCTCCCAGGTTTATGGAGGGCTTTCACAGCTGGAGGTGGCAATGGTAAATAAAAGAATGATCTAATGGCTGGGTTATACCATCCCTCTGCCTTTGTAACCCTAAATCTCCTTCCCAGAGACCCAAAGCCATGTTTGCACTTGGCTTACAGTGAAATTCATCACACTCTTCAGATATTTCCTCTGTTGAACTTTTGGATATTCTCTTCTTTACAAATTAGAGGTTCACATCTGCATTATTCAAATGGTGCCACTGCTAGGATGCGATCAAATGATGCCCTGCTCTGTCCCAGGGGAGCCGACCATGAACTCTTCTACAGGCCATGGCAGACAGCCCCAAAGCCATCCCTGCCACTGCTGACAGAGTGAAAAGGGGCATTGGCAGCGCCTGCTGCCCTCCAGCATGCCCCGACTGGGGTGGCTCCAGGGACTGTGGCCATATGGCATAGCTTAGAGCAATCCCACCCCAGCCCCAAGGCACTGCTGGCACCACATCAGCCTGGAATCAGACCACAGCAAGCCCCCTGCTCTACAAGAGCTGTCAGGCTGGGAAGTGGGGCACATTTTACCCCCCCCCCCCCCAGTGCAGAAATGTCTGGGAGCATTCTCCCCACCACAGCTATGATGCTGTTTACTTCTCTCCCTCACACTAGATCCTGGCTGATGCAGAGCTGTGGTTCCTGGGGCTGCCGCCTGTCCCAGCCCCTTGCCCAGTGCATTGTTCCACCCACGCTGGGTCCATCCATCCATCTGCAGGGTTAGGATCTACAAATCTCTGAGGGCAGGCAGTGTCCTGCTGTGTTTAAAGGGGAAGTAGTAAACGCTGCCTGAGTCATTGTTGATGTAAATACCACATCATATTTGACAACTGCTCTAAGGCAAGGCTTCATTAGTAGTATTTTGCCATCTGACTTCAGGGGCTGCTTTCTGAAGTTTTCCCCTTTTTTTGTCTTTTCTTTTCTTTACTTCCACTCAACACCCCTCCCCCCCTCAGTCTCTTGTTTGTAACATCCCCTTTGAACTTGTGACAATAAAATTTCCTTCCCCACTGATTTTAGTCCTTTTCCACTTGGCACGCATGGACATTTTCCCTGCTGTTTCTATGGAACCCAAGTCCCCATGAGTCCCTTTTGTTTACTTCCTTGCAAGTAGCTGAGCATCGTCGGTGAGGTCAGAGGGAAGGTGGGTAGCTCTGGGAATAGCACCAGCGATGCTGCCAACACCAGCAGGCTGTAAAATTAACCTGCCTTGACACCTATCCCATTTTCAGGCTCTGACTTTAAAGACGCCGTGGTTTATGTGTTTCCACTCAGCGCCACACTTCCTGATTTCAGCTGGCACCCAGAGTGAAAGTACCAAAATACTATGAGAAAGTCGTAACATTTGTGCAGCAGCTAAGCGAGAGAAGATAAGGATGATAAAATGCCTCGCTTCAGGAGCAGGTCTGATCACCTTTGGGAGACTGGGCTCCTGTTGTGCCCTCTCTGGAACAGCATTGTGGCACTGGCTGGCTGTGCTGGGCCAGCTCCTTCCTGTACCACCATTGCCATCGCACCATGGAGGGTCACCAAGGCCAAGGACCAGGAGAGCAGCTCATACCACCTTCACATCCAGCCAGTTATTTGGTTGGTGGGAAGGGGGCAGATTAATTTGAGATATTTTCCTGAAGCATCACTGGCCATTGTTGAAGAGGCATTTTCACATAGGATTTTCAGGATGAGTGATTTGATTCTGCATTGCAGATATTCTGCTTCTGCAGGTGGAAGGTGCTGCACAGCTGGTGCCACCCATGTGGCATGGGACGGGAAACCTAGGACTCAGCACAGATCAATGATGCTGGCTGAGCAACACAGCCACTGCACTCCTGGGTTAAGCCTGATCAGTTTCATCTTCAGATTCATCTAGGAAAGATTCCTGACTAGAAATAGTCCAAACAGGATGAATGTGAGGAAAGTTGTCATTTCAAACCACTTCTGCCATCTGAAACATTCTGCAAACCCATCTCAACCACTGGGAAAGTATTAAATAATCAAGTGGATCTCAATGGATGAGGTGAGATAAAATCTGTTGGTAACAGTCTGCAGGACCACTGGTTTCTCTACCAGGTGACTGCACAGTACTCCACAATTATCACCTATGGACCCTCCCCAGTCCTGCCATGGGCTGCAGGGACAGGTGGCTGTGGTTAGCAGAGGATCCCTCATGTTGGCTTGGCTCTTCTCAAACAGCAAGGGTCTTGTTGAAACTTTTGAGGGAGTTGTGTGTGGTGTTTCATTGTCTCCCTGTTCACAGTGCTAATCAATGAAGTGTTGCCTGGTTTGCAGACCTGCAGAGGAAGCTGTTGTACCCAGCTAGTTTTAATCACTGCCCTACTGCCTTAATTCTCCCCCTGACACGCATCAGACTGCGTTCCCACCCATCCTGAACGCGACGGAGATAAGACTATGCCTGTGGGAGTCTGGACCCGTGTATTTGGGACATCTTCCCCCTCTCAGATCAGCATAAATGAGAAGCAGCCCAGCTGAAATTAATGGCTCAGATATGGGGATGCTTTACGGAAGATGGTGACCACCATAAAAGATCTCTGTGATACCTTTCCTCTGCAGACAAAAGCAGGCTGTCTCCCAGGAGGGAGGTGGGATGGGGAGGGAGATGCGTTGCCACTGCCAGGCTTGGTTTCTGCCCAGGGAGGCAGCCTGGCATGGGGCCAGTTTGTCTCCTCCAAAGATATTACCTGATCTTTTGAATTTGTGTTTTCACACCTATGTTTAGCAAAATACAGTGAAGAAAGTTAAACAGAATGTTCCCCTTTGAAAATATTTCTGTTCATGTTCTTTCTCAACTCCAGCTCTGCTGTCCCTCCGTCAATCCTAATTCTTTTAAGGGAAAGGAAAGAGAAAGAACCTGAAATAAAGCAGAACATCTTCCACCCTTGGGACTGCAGTGTTGATGAACACTTTTCAGTAAAATCACCTTAGGAATAGACAGTTGTTTTGACAATTAAAAAAAACCACTCTTATTGCCATGTGTTGTCCTGTTGCCACTAAGCCTTTGCTTTCCAGGAAGGAAACAGGCACATATGGAAACCCCAGTGACTACTCTTCACATTGGTTCCAGGGACTTTTTTGCTGCAGCTGCCCATCCCAGGCCACCTCTCCTTCCTGCCACCCATGGGAAGCTCCTGAATGTGGGCAGGGCTCACCAAGGATAGTCATATCAGCAGCAATTTGCTGTTTACAGCAAGCAGAGAGGACAGCTTGTAGGGAAATGTCCAGCCTGTATCTACAATGAAGTAGAAGCTCTGGTAGTGTCTGGTAGACACACTGGCCTCCTCTGTCCAGCAGGGCTCAGATTCGTGGAGAGGGATCCCAAGCCTCCCAAAGCATCTTGCTGGGTTGGCACTGTTAAACACTCAGGAAGTGGCACACTCACTAGTGTTCCCAAACTGTATTTAGTCATGCAGGGCTCACTCTTAATTGCAAGTGTCTGGGCAGTGTCCACCACAGGGGCATGAATGGCAGGCCCTTCCTCCCATGACCTGTGGGCAGGCACAAGACAAAATGAAAAATTAAATTATCTCCTTTTGAGAGAAGAGAAAGTGACATTGGGCCAACCCCTGCTGCACACATCAAAACAGTCCTAGAAGTGGAATTCATTTACTCAGGAAGAAGAGTCCAGTATTTTGGTGTTTGTGTTGTTAGCCTGGCCTAAAGCTGGGATGCTGGGATGTAACACACAACCAAACTCCTCATCCCATGGTCAAGTGGCACACTGCTGAAACACAATAAGGAAAATCATAGGATCGTAGAATGTTGTGGGTTGGAAAAGAACCTTCAAAGGTCACCTAGTCCAACTCTCCTGCAGTAAGCAGGGACATCTTCAACTCGATCAGGTTCCTCAGAGCCCTGTTCAACCTGCCTTCGAATGCTGTCAGTGTCGGGACATCTACCACATTTCTGGGCAACCTGTGCCAGTGTTTCACTACCCTCACTGTAAAAAATTCTTTCCTTATATCTAGACTGAGTCTCCCCTCTTTTACACAGAATCACAGAATGTTAGGGGCTGGAAGGGACATCGTAAGATCTTCCAGTCCAACCACCCCCCACAGAGCAGGATCACACAGGAACGCATCCAAGCAGGTCTTGAATATCTCCAGAGAGAGACTCCCCTTTTAGTTTAAAACCATCACCCCTTGTCCTGTCACAACAGGCCCCAGATTTCCCAATCTTTCTTATTGACCTCTTTAAGTACTGGCAGGCCACAATAAGGCCTCCTCAAAGCCTTCTCTTCTCCAGGCTGAACAACCCCAACTCTCTCAGCCTTTCTTCATAGGAGAGGTGCTCCAGCCCTCAGATCATCAGAGCAAGGAGCTCTACCAAGAGGTGCTATGGCTGAGGCAGATGAAAAGATATGAGTGCAAGGCAGGGTGAAATATCACTGAAATCTAACCTCCAGCAGATCTTCCATCCTACTGTGAATAGCAAGGCAGTTGGACACAAGCTGCGAGGTGTCAAGTTCATCCAGATTAACTTCAGAAAAACACAGTGTTCAGTACCTTAAAGATTAAAGCAGTTTGGTGATGGAAATAGGAAGCTGCTGAAGAATCAACTAATCATGTTGCTTTGTATTAGCTCTTGCAAGAATATAGCAAAGGAAAGACTTTTCGCTTCCTGAGTTCCTCAATATACTTCCTCTTACCTAATTTCTTTGTTATGTGAACACAGTTTCTGTTCCCATGAACAAGGAGAATGCTTCATTTTTGGTTTCCAGACATCATTGGGAAGTTTGGTTTACCATTTTGCCAGTAATTACATTCAGGTCTGGCTGTTGTGAGATGGAAATTATTTTTTTTCCTCCTCATAGTCCTCAAATTCCTACCTGCTGGGAAGGGTGGGACAGTGTGGGGGCAATCTTGGCATTGTCCAGTTGCTTTTGACTATAAGGCTTATTTTTAGAAATGATATCATTATTTACAGATCTAAATCTAAATGACTTACTCAAGCGATCAAGACCAGATCCCCAAAGACATTTAGATGTTTCGTTTCAATTGAAATCAAAGGGATTACTCATGTTTCTTCTCATATGGCTGGACATAAGTCCCTCTTAAAAACACAGCCCAAACCCTAATCACATAGGCACTTTTGCAAGCAGAAGTCAAGAAGCCCAGTGCTGATCAGCATACAGCCAGAGTAAGTGCAGCAAGGAGTTGGACCAGAGCTGAGGCTGAGAGGAGGAAGTCCGACAGCTTGTTTGTGTTCTCTGGAAGGCAGGCATAACTCACTAAACAAATGTCAGGAGGGGTCACATCTCACTCTCCTGGAAGCCAGAGGGGAATTAACCTGGGAAGAAACTCGTTGTCAGAGATGAAACACAAGAGGCTGAATTTTAAGGATATAAATGGACAGTTGAGTGGGTAATGAGAGGAAAAAACCTCCAGGACCTGTTGCATGAGAGTTTATCCCTTGCAAACCATATTACCGAGTGAGGATGTCTGTCCTTTACAGAGTGTGCATATACCTCAAAGGGTCCCAGTTGCCTGCCCATCTTTGAAAGTGAATTTCCCCCACAGGGCTCCTTCGAAAATACACTCTTTAAATCCATAAAGCAACCAGCTGCTGGAATCCCTTTGTTTCTCCTGTGTGCATGCACCTGCTGTACCATTACCCTCTCACAAACTTTTCTGCACCTGCAGTGGCTTTCCTGCAGCTCTAAGCCCTTCGCTCTGCACCATGTGTGGCCTTGAGGAGAGCAAGGTGGCAGCTGTCTGTGGGGATGGCTGATGCCCTAGGGCTGCTGTGCAACTTCAGTGCTCAGAAGAGCACACAGAAGCAGGGCTGACGGCAAAACTCATTTCCACACCACACTACAGGTAGGAGCATGTGAGCCAGGGGAATAAGGGAACCACTGTCATCCCCACAGCCATTCCCACTCCCAGGGACCTGCAGGGGAGATGATCAAAGCTGTTGCATCTTGTGCTTTTTTTCCACAAGGGAAGCAGAAATAGCTCATGGAATTGTCCCAGGCTCCCTCAAGCAGTGTGTGGTTGATCTACCTTGAGTGGATCTGCAGCTGGGAAATGCAGACTGCTGCAGACAGTGCAGGTGTGGACTGAGACCTGGGACTGTCATTTGTCCCTTGCCCTGGTGCTAGCTACTCTTCATTACTTTCTTTGTGTGGCTACATTGATGGTTTCACACAAACCCATGTGCTGGAGAAAGGGCTGGTTCCCCAAAGGCTGTAGTGTGAAGGATGGGTATAGAAGACAAATGATCAGTTTTCTGATTATCATTAATCCAGTCTAACTCTAGTTTGCGAGCTGACCTGGTGATCTCATGCATCATACATAGGGGTCTTGTGGCAGGGTGATTCTTGATCCAGCAGCAAAATGATTTACCAAAAAAGAAGAAAAAAAACCCCAAAACTCACGTGATTTCTTTCTGTAGCCTTCAAGACCTCAACTTCCAGTGCAAGGGAGGCACTAGGAATGTATGGTGAGGAGCTGGCAGGGGGAGAAGGACCACCCTTTCACCCTTAGCCCCTGGTCAGATCAGATTAAGCCTAAATGGGAAACTGCACCCTGAGGGTCAGCAGATATTATTCCTGGTCATTGCACAGCCCAAGTCCCCATTGTTCAAGTCTGTTCTGCCTTGGTATAACCCTGCTGGTACTAAAACACTTAATTCTGAGACATCTCACCAGGTCTTGGAGAGAAGCAGAGGTTCACTGATTGCAAAGCCAAGGTCTGAACCTGGGCTTCAAATGAACAGAGTCAACATGATCTAGCAGAATCAAGCTAGGCAAGAAGAAGCAAGCACTCTGAAAATCACCACCCAGTAAAAAAAAGACAAGTTTGAGAGAAGGAAAGCTTGAGAGCATTGATAAGGAGACAAGACCTCCAGGGGGATATTAATCAGGAATATCCTTCCACAAATTCCAAAAAGCACCTTCTCCTTATCTACAGATCCTACACTTAGTGTTATTCCGGTCATGATGCACTGACAACTCTTTACTTAAGAGTGAAAAAGTGAACCATCAGGATGACCTGAGAAACCATCCTGTCTGTCCTCAGTTCTGGCTGACAGCACAGGTAAGGATTTATTCTCATTCTGTGTATTCCCTGTCTGTCTGATCAGTATTCCCAACAATAAAAGCCTGAAGAGGAATTTCAGGAAGAAAGCAGTCAGACAATAGAGTAGGGGTTAGGGTCCCCCCTTACTGACCAGTCCCAGGGTGTTTGCTGCTGGAAGGGAGGTGCTGATAACCTGGGCAGATATTCAGGCTTCCGTTTGTTTTGCTGCCCTACTTAATCCTCGCAGTGGCTGAGGCCAGCAATGCTTCAGTTAGATTAATGAGCCAAACTAAAACAAACCCGCAGGCTTCAAGTACACATTCTCCTCTTTAACACTGTGAGCTCCACTACCAAGAACAGCAGAGTTCAGGTACAGCTCACCAACAGGGAAGCCTTTTCCCTTCTTTTGTTTTTGTTTTTGTTTTTTTTTTTTTTTTCTGCAGTGACAAAGTGCTGGTGCAAGGCTGTGACCTGAATCCCTGAAGATGGGGAACCTGTGTCTCTCCTTGATTCAGAGAGGGAAGGGACTGTACATATTCAAGTTTTTGCCAGCTGCTGTCACCTCAGTCTCCATTCCCAGTCAAGTGCTCCTGGGAAATGCATAGCGAGTCAGCTAGTTTCAGGGAGCTCGAGGAACCCAGGGCAGAAAAGCATTGCCTTGACCTTAAATGTCTACCATTAGGTGAAAACATTTATTTAGGCTTTTCGTTTTAAGGTAGCTATTGCTGTTCATTCATCCTGGTAAAGGATGTTCTCTGTGTTTTGTCTATGGTATATTAGGGGATCAAATCTCCCCCTCCTGTATTCCTCAGAGATTCTGCCCAGATATTTAAGGAAATCCCAGCATTGAAGATAAATGAAACAGAAAGCTGAGTTGCAACAGAAGGAAGAAGGGATGTGATTAAAGACTGTGAGTAAACAAAAAGCCATTTTTGAGAGATACTAAAAAAAAATTATCTCAAGGAAGAAAGGGGGAAAAGGGAAGGAAAAGGCACTTCCCTCCTGCCAAGTGCACACCCCAACCTCCCTACTCTTTGGAAAACATAACTTCTCATCAAAGCAAAATGAAAGGCTCATGGCTGCACTAAAATGAAGACATCTGCTTCTGAGGTGGGACTCTGAAAAATGCTGGTAGACACAACTGGTCTTCATGCCAACAGAGGTGAGGAGAGACTTCCTGAAGCACAGGAGTCAACTAACCAGGTGGAGAGCACAGAAAAGGCAAGTCAAATAGCTGGAGAGTCATAGTAATTTTGACCATAAAAAGGATTATTCTTATTATTAGGAAAAATTTCTTCTCTGAAAGGGTTGTCAAGCACTGGGACAGACTGTGCAGGGAAGTGGTTGAGTCACTATCCCTGGAAGCATTTAAAAGGCATGTAGAAAGTGGTGCTGAAGGACATGGTTTAGTGGTAGACTGGCCAGTGTTGGGCTGGACTCAATCATCTTTTCCAAGCTAAACTATTCGTGATTCTATGATCCCAGCTTGGCAGGATTGCTCTGATGCTGCAGAAAGCATTTCTCCTGTCCAAAAGCAGATGTGATGGGAGGACAATTCCTTTCTCCTGTAAATAGGTCATTATCTGTGGTAAAGCACCGCCAGGCTCCTTGTTACTGAAATCTTACCTAAGGCTAGGGAGCCAAATCTCAGAGAACAGAAAGCAGCTTCTTCATACCCTCAGTCTGGGAATTCCTGTGTAGGATTTGTGAGAGGGTTCTGACCACCAGCTCCACATTGGATGCTTGCCTGCCAATGTGTCACCTTTGCATGATCTGTGTGATGCCCACAGGACATGTGTCTCATCCAGAAGCCCACGGGGGCAAAACACTGGCTCCTCTGCTGCCTTTCAGCTACTTGATGAGGCTGCCAAGGGGCCAGGGAGGAAGCTAGAGGGAAGGGAAGTAACTCAGACTCCTCATAAACTAGGGGCAGGAAGACATTTGTAGCAGGAGCTTAAGCAATGCTCCTGTGGAGCCCAGTTCAGCCTGTAACGGCAGGTCAGACTGTGGAAGCAGCAGATAGACATGGGAGGAGTTTTGCAGTCCAGAACAGCTTGGTAGAAGAATCATGTAATGTCCCACCAGGGTGGGACATTTCTGCTTGCTCCCCAGCCCAGGCTGGTGCACAGACCCCCTAGAGCTTATCCCTTCTGAATCCATGGGGTCTGCATTGGCTGTAGCTTGCAGGTTCAACACATCCAGCCCAAAGAGAGTCACAGGATTGAGAAGCTGGGAGAGCATCACAACTTGACCTCATAGCACTGCTAGGGAAAACCCAGGAGTTCTGAAAAGAAGTAAAGAAAAGAAAAAAATCCTCTGAAATCTCGTGAGTTCTCTCCTCCCTCATAAATTCTTTGCTCATAGGCTTCTCCAAAACTATGAAAGTCTGTGAGATTGCCTTCTGTGGTCTTATAGTAAAGGAAACTTAGGGGAATTTCCCCTGTCATCTGCTTTGGCAGATGTGACTCTAAGGAAAGAGCTCCTTCTCTTTGCAGACGAGCGCTAACTCGGTGCAATTCCACCATAGCCAGGAGTTGCTGGAAAAAATGGAAATGGGATTCAGGCCAAACTTTTCCTAGAAACAGAGTACCCAGATCATCGGACTGCATCTCTTATTCACACTGGTGTAAATCAAGATGTATATTTATTGCAGATAGCGTGAGGAGATGACATGGAGGAAGATCAGAGCCTGGCTATAACTAACACCAGAAGCTGCATTTACGTCAGCCAGAAAAGAATATCTTTGTCTGGAAATTGTGGTCAGAGTGTTCTGTATCTCTTAGGCTTTATTTTCCTTTTCCTAACCATAAAAATTATAAAATGAGATTAACATAAAGATAAGAGGCAAGTAAAGCAGTGCCTTGGCTGGGGGATTGGCACTGAATATCTGCCAGCTCTGAAACTCCTTCCCCTTCCTCCTCCATGGCAGAGGATCTGCAGGGCAGCAGTGTAAGGCAGTGCTGAGGCCCTGTAGTACACCTGCCCCTGAGACACTATCAAAAGAAGTCCTTTCCCTGAACTCCAGCTGCTTTATGAACCTTGGTTTGATCTTGAATGCTGCCATGAATCTCTGAAGCAACCCATATGAATGCAACTGAGCTAAACCTGCACCAGAAGGATGAAGTTTACCCTCTGCTGTCATAGAGGAGGCAACACTTAATCAATGCCGTGAAGCCTCTATTACAGCTTTTGCTGACTGAAGCAAGAGGGCTCTGCAGTGAACCCTGGTCTGAGCTGACAGGAGTTTGGGCACAGGACACCATGGACATGGCTGCATCCAGATCAGGACCTGACAGGCAAAATGTGAGGTTGAGAGTTCACAGCATCTGCTGGTATAGGGCCATGTGGATGTACTCACAGCCTGGAAGACACCACCCCTGAGCTACAGCACAGGGCAGTGGCAAACAACTCCCAGGGAAAGCACTGCAGAGCAGCACCCTGTTACACCTCCAACCCAAGAAGTGATGACTGTCTTGATCTACCATAGTGAAAAAACAGCTTTCAGGAAAGCAGAAGACTGGAGAAGCAGACACTTAAATCAGGCTATCTACTCACAAGAATCTGACTCCTTCAGTTCTAGAGAAGACACAGCTGTGTTATTTTACTACCATAGCTAAGAGATTATTTATACGTGCAGAACACAACTTTTAACTCACATTTTAGGCATCTGTGTTTACTCTGCTGGAAGCAGGTCAAGCTAGGAAGTGTTCTAGTTCATGCTGACACGTACAGAAAGCTATTCCCTGTTTCTGCCGAGGGCCTCTGAAAAGAAAATACAGCAGTTTGGAAATAACACTTGAAATGACAACTCTGTCTTGTTTCTTCATGTTAGAGCATAGGAGGAGCGCACAGAAAGGTAATTTGTATTGGCATGCAGAATTTGGTTTGTCTGGAAATAAGTGGTGATGAATGAAGGCACCACAAAAAGGAACCGCAGTGTGCCCTCCACAGAAGTATTGTAGGCTTCACGTGTTCAAGCAACTTTTCTGCTGCCTTGTTCCTGGGGTCAGAGGCAGTGTGAAGGAGAGAGTCCTCTTCAGTGAAACTCGATGTATCCATATCCATATCTACCCCCAGACAGAAACACCTTGAGTTTAAAAATCAGCTCCTGTGTGGGTGGCAGTTCACCTCCACCTTCATCACAAGTGAGGGAAGGATAGGTGGTGCCATAGCATCATCCTGCACAGCCCCAGGATGGAGACAATGCAGGTGCAAAACCAGAGCAGGCCAGAAAGGGAAATGAGAGTGAAGTGAGTGCAGAACTCAGCCAGAGCTTCGTGGGATGGTGGTACTAACATCTGCAGTAAAACACATGTTTCTGTGTCTGCATACCCTCCACTCTGAGGTGCCAAAGACCGCTGTCGCTCTGGAGACAAACATCCATGTCAGCCATCACAAACCCTGCTACAAGGCAGGAAGACTTCTGACACTCCATGGTGTGGTCCTGAAGCATGCTTGAAACAAAATGCCCATTTCTGGGCTGCTTTCCACTGAGCAACTTGTGGTTGAGCAGTTCCTCTGCCAGGGTCCTCTGGGAGGTGCTCAGTGAATGACCAGTTCACTCTTACCAATGGGCTCAACATGCTGCCTGCAGAACCAGAGGTGGTCAGGACAGGAAGCCTCAGAAACCTTTGAAGGCTTATTTCCAGGCTACATGTCCCTGAACTCCTTCCACTGAACTAATTAAATGCTGATTTACAGGAAGGGTATTTGTTTACATGTTATTGTTGTCAACAATCAGCCAGGATGACAAAAGGTCTCTGCAGCAGCTCAGTCACACAAATGATTTCAGGCACTCAAAGATAATGGCAGCACAAAGAGGTGTTCCCATGGCTGAGGTGCCCATATCAGCTGACAAGGAATGACAGCAACACATCCACCTCAGCAGAACTCCTCTGTGCCCCTCTGGAGATAAGCCCTCTCACCAGCCTTACATAGCTCCACCTCTGTTACACTGCACTGTGCTTTTCTCTGGGGACGATAGCCATGAGGAATGATGCTTTTCACCCCATGTGAACTCCTGTAGTTCAGAGGCTTCTGAGGTGCCCAACAGAGATTAGAGTCATAGAATCATAGAGTTGTTTCAGTTGGGAAAGACCTTTAAGATCATCAAGTCCAACCACCAACTTTACACCCCCATGGCCATTAAACCATGTCCCAAAGTGCCATGCCCACACATTTATTGGACACCTCCAGGGATGATTATTCCATCACCTCCCTGGGCAGCATGTTCCAATGCCTGACTACTCTTTCAGTAATGAAATTTTTCCTAATATTGAATCTAAGCCTCCCCTGGCACAATTTCAAGCCACTTCTTCTTGTCCTATCACCTGATATTTGAGAGAAGAGACCAACCTCCACCTCACTACAACCTGTAGTTGTAGAAAGCAATGAGGTCCCACCTCATCAGGACTGGGGTTGTCCCCTACTGCCTGTGATTCACACACCTCTGTCCCCAGTGCTCCCTGATGAAGATGCACATCCATCTGTCTGTGCTGAGGACAGTCATGAACTCCCAGGCAGTTAGGCTGGGCCTGAAGCAACCACAAGTGTCTCACTAACAGCACCCTTGCAAAATATTCCCCAAAGGGCTAACCACAGAATCACAGAATCAACCAGGTTGGAAAAGACCCAGAGATCAAGTCCAACCTAAACCATGGCTCCAAGTGCCACATCCAATCTTTGTTTGAACACCTCCAGGGACAGTGACTCCACCATATCCCCAGGCAGCCCATTCCACTGGCCAATTACTTTCTGTGAAGAACTTTCTCCTCATCTTGAGCCTATACCTCCCCTGGTACAGCTTGACACTGTGTCATCTTGTTCTGTTTCTGTTCAGTTGGGAGAAGAGACCAACCCCCACCTGTCTACAACCTCCTTTCAGGTAGTTGTAATATGCCCTGGGAAGCCAGGGCATGGTAGATTTTCTGGATCCTAATCCTTGGTCAGGATTGCAGTTACACGAGTTGCCCCAACTGTGAAAATTGTGGATGAGCTTCTGAGCAACCTGCCATCTCCCATTCACCATGCTGGAGCTGCAAGAGGTGTTCCCTCCTATCCATCCCATCCTCCCTAGATTTAAACTTCCTGGGTTAAGGGCTCATGGGTGCAACAGCTTAGTAGCTGTTAGCATGGCTTAGTGCAACAGCACTGAGCAAAGCAAATCTGGTTCAGACACCAATTTGACCAAAGCACCGAAGGAGAGAAATAGGATGGCTTTTGTCAATCAGAAGCAAACACAGTAACACTCTTCTCTACAGCCAAAGTAATCCCTTCACACACAGCCTCAGAAGACAACATTACCCTAATGTTATAGGGCTATTTCTGAGTGATGCACACCAGTTTAATACAATCTATTTTACCAGGCCATTTTATTGAGCTCATTTAATCATGTAGACCAAAGGTAAAGTGGGTGTGTATTGCTTACTGTAAATGCCCCTCAGCTTTAAGAACAGTGCTAAGGATGAAAATTGTGTGGTGGAGCAGCCTCCCTGGTGCAGGTAGTTGTGTGGAGAAGCTGCTGTGAGGGACACTATCAATTCCCCAACCTAATTCAGGCACTGCCTGTCCCACTCCCTGATCCTGGTCCATTCTGACCATCAGCTTGTCCACTTGCTTAGTGGGGGAGAGCCAGTATCAGGCCAGCTGAAAATTTCAGTCCATCCCTGGAAGCAGCAGCTCTGTTGCTAGTAAAATCAAATAACTGCAGTAAAATCCATGAGGCTTTCAAGGAAAATATGAGTAGATGGTAGATCCAGTTAACGATGTCCCTGCTGACTGCAGGGTGGGTGAGACTGGATGACCTTTAAAGGTCCCTTCCAACCTAAAGCATTCTATGTTTCTATGGATCATCTACTGATGTCCAATAAAGTTTGAAAGCCCACAGTCTGTGTGACCATGCTTCACTGGATCCTATGGCTGCCAGATTCCACATTAAAGAAACAGACTCTTCTGATAGACACCAGCCTTCCTGGGGACAGCCTTTATCTACTGTCTGCTTTCCTCACAGGCTGCCTCCTAAAGACAGCTTACTCTGCCAGGCTCCTGCTGCCTGGCCTCAGCCTCAGCCTGCGGTGCAGTGCTGCCGTTTGAATGTGTGATACCCCACTGAGACCCTCCTCCAGCAGGCACAGAGCTGGCAGCACTCTGCTGGGAAGTCTCCCTCTAGGGCCCTTAGGAGAGTGCTTTCCCAAGCTGTGAACCAGCTCACTCAGCAGCAGTCTGGATCTGGCAGTCTTTAAATGTCCCAAGAAGAAAATTACAAGCAGAAAACAACCTGCAGAACTGCTGGAGGGGAGCATCCTTTTGGGGGTTGAATCATCACTTTATCACCAGGTGCCTAGTTTCTTTCCTTGTGATCTTCACCAATATTTCTGGGGGGGAAAAAAGTGACTGTTCTTTACCCTCTGCTTGGAGAACTCTGAAGACATAAGGAGAGAACAGGAACAGGGAAGCTTTGGGGCATGCCTTCTCCAAACTCTTTTCTATCTAGGGCTTTGTTCTTCCTTCATAAATTACATGTGCTTCCTCTCAGAGAAGGTCAAACTGTTAAACACCACAGTCCTGACAACCTACCTATAGTGACCATGATAATAGCGAGCAGATGACAAAGCTGGTTTAGCTTAGGTTGCCCTATCTGCCTAAGTCAGGATGGACACAGCTCCAGGCAAGTCTGGAAAGCAGGGTGAGTAGCTCTTTGGACACATCTGGATTACGTGGACAGGAACCTCTATTAGCATCCAGTGATGATGTTAGGAGCTAATTAGCCCAATGTTAGTGGTGCTAGTAGCAAATTACAGCACAACTCCCTTGGCTTTCCAGTAAATGCATTCCTCCATCTCTTCAGCTGCATACCTTCATCCTGACAAAGAAAAACTACTTTCCCAGCTCAGTGCATAAAGACCAGGCTTAAACTGTTTAATCCCAAAGGATGTCACCTCAAACTTGCTTGCAGAGTGAAGAAGGACACCAGAAAGTTTTGAATCAATTTTAACTGACAACAGGTCAAACTGCAAATAAGTGATTCCATGTGGTGTCAGAAAGACATTCCTCTCTTCTGGATCTGGCTAGCCCATTAGCTCTGTAATATTCTCCATGCATAGAAGCATTTTCACCACCCAAGTAACATTCATCTGTCTTTTGATGTGCCCATTTAAACCCATCAGTCCCCTCTGCAACGTAATGATCAGGATACAGGGTAAAAAGAATTGTTCTCCTCAGCCAACTCCAGTAGATACCTTTGCTTTATCCCTGAATATCCTGTCCATCCTTCCCCTTTTATTGCAAAAATCACAAGCAAGAACATACAAAGCATGGAGCCAGTTAACTGCATGGGAATACCATATAGAAATGAGTGAGAAACACTGGATTCCAGGTCAGAGAAATATCCCTCCTTTGCCCCATCACCTAATTTCAAAACACTTCCAACACACAACAAAGTCTTAGGTGCTGTGTAAACTTAGGTTGCACTCAAAGGACTCAATGATTTCTCTGTGACCTTCTACATCCAGAAAGCTAAAATGTTGTAAGCCAAGTTCAGAAGGGTAATGACTTCAGTGCCCAGCTTTCTCCAAATCCCTCCTTACTTTCCCCCCCCAAAAAAAACTCAACAGTTTTGTCTAAAGATGGTCCTGAAGAGCACCAGTGAAAGCACTTTGGAGAAGGGGTCCATGACTTTCTGATAAGATGCTGCAAGGAGCCCCAGGAAAGTTCCCATCTTTGCCAACACAGCAGCTGCACCAGCTTCCAGTCTCCCATAAGCAGCTCTGGAGTGCAGTGGCACAGTGAAGGTCCAGAGTGTGTGCAGGCCATCCAGAGATAAGGAGGAAACAGGCACTTGCCCGAAACCCAGACATGGAAAAGGCATCAAGAAGGACCTGCTGGGAAGCAATGGTCTGTGGGGCTGTTTTAGATGAGATCCCATAAATCTGAAGTCACCACTCATTCCATCTCAGATACATGCTGGAAGAGGTTATTCCTCCTGTTGCCACAGAGGCCTTCAAAACTGTCAGATTCCAGCTTTCTTTTTCCACAGTTCACTTCCCCTCCAGCTCTGACATCCATGTGATCTCCAGCCAGCAGCTGGCAACAAGGATTTCTGAGATGCCTCTACAATGAGCTATCTACAGACATCTAAAATACTGCTATCATACAATGCATCTCGCAAGCTATAAACAGATGTCTGAAGAAGGGAAACAGAAAGGCTGCTGGGTTCTGATTACATTTCCTTGCTGGCTCCTGGTTTCCTTAAAATGCCCCAACTGTGTTTCCAAGCTTTAATTCAGCAGCATGGTATGAGGTAAAGAGCTAACTAGCAACCGTTCACAACCCCCCACATAAGGCCACTCTCCTGCACTTGCAAACTTCAGCAGAAATCAAGCCATAAAGAACTTTTCCAGCAATCTGCATCCAAACTTTGCACTGGCTTACCACAGAGCATGCTGACCTGGCTGCCTTCTCCCTTTCAAAACAAGGTGTAAAATCACCTTACCTCTTCTTCAGTGAGGATACCAGAAGATATCACTTGGCCCTTGTTGTTTCACACAGCTTGCAAATATCTTGCAGCAGCTCCTAACCTTTGGGGTTATTGTTTTTAAGCAGTCATTACAACGACACAACTGAAATATCCTGTGGAAGGCCAGTTGTCAGGCTGTCAGCAAGAGAGGAACAACTTCTACAGAAAGTTCTTACTTTTGCTTTTGATACTACAGATGGTGACACAGTAACTTGCATGCAGCTAAGAAAAATCAAGTGATGACCTCCTACCCAGCTACAGCACAG
The DNA here is from genome assembly GCF_027791375.1 of Indicator indicator. NCBI lineage: Eukaryota > Metazoa > Chordata > Aves > Piciformes > Indicatoridae > Indicator > Indicator indicator. The sequence continues at coordinate 10,014,978 of NC_072013.1, read as the reverse complement.
AAGAGCAGCCTTCCCTGCTCTGCTGGGGCTGCAGGGTGCAGAGCTCTGAAACCATGGAGCTCCAGGTCCTCTGACCACATCCTGACACCATGACTAAAACACGCTCTTCATCACTGCACCCTTCTCAGGTCTGAGTCCACTGCTGTGTTTTGGTGCTCCAGCAAATCTGTGTTGTAAATGTTGTCATATGGCTTGTCTCTATGAGGTACCAAATTTTTCCCCACCCTCTTGTTTTCCACTCTTTTCCCACACTGACTGGGGTTCCTGTCCAAGTAATTTGCCTCTATCCCCTGCGCTTGCCCTGGAAATAAGTCTGGTCTGGATGAGTGGTCAGCCATCTGCCTGTTTGAGATAGGCCAAATTTCTTCTCTCACTTGAGGCAATGCCTCCTTTAGGAAGTGTGGTGTCTCAGAAATGCTCTGTCACTCAGGCAGCTTCAAGGCAGTTTCTCTGTCACTGTGACCCTGGTAGCTCCCTCAGCTACAGTACTCTTTGAAGAGCTTCTCTCTTCTCCACTTTGCATCCTTCCCAACCACACCATATGCAATAACCTCCTCTTCCAGCCTCACATCTGAGATTCCTGTGCAATGAGGAGTGTCTGAAGATGTTCCTCTCCTTTTGTCTCTGCCCTCTCTTGTTTTGTTCTCAATCCAACAGTCTCCTCCAAACTCATGGATTTTATCCTGTGGCCCACTGCATCCCAAATTTCATCATTTGTCATTCCTTGACATTGAGTCATTCCCATTCCTGAATAAGGGAGGAACAAGACCTGGCCTTACACTGAAGGGTGGAAATCTGGTCTCACTCAAAACGGAGAACTCTCCAGCTCTTTCAGTCTGATCAAAAAGTTGTCCTCTTTTCATTTAGGGCCAAAGCATCATCTGGGAAAATTACCACTTACTAATCAAGTATTTAATTGTATCAAAACGAAGCATTTTTTCATCCTCAGGAACTTTAGATTCTTTACTGGACTCAGAATTGAGTTTGTGACTATTTGTGGTGCCTGGGGTAAACTTCATCATCCAGACAAAATGCAAGCTTTCTATAGAAGCCACATATCTTAAGCACTATTGGAAAACCAGCATAGAATATATGTTTTCTTTTGGAAAAGAAAATAAATTACAAGATTGACAGAGGCCTGAATTTAAAAAGTGCTAATGCTATCATCCCAGTGCTGGACCTTTTCCTGATGACAGACTAGTCCAAGACGAAAACTGCCAGTGAATTATTTCCTATCTAAAAGGTGAATAATTGTTTTCAGTTGTAGAGGAAAAATGGCTAAAAATTTCGTCAGGAGAGCCCCAGGCACAAAATCTTGAGAAACACATTTCATCATGTCCTTTCCAAAGCCCAGCTGGGTTACATGGGAAGTGGTTTCTCTGGGAGGATCCCTTCCCACTCAGCCATCCAGGAAAAGTGGGAGCAGGACCACCTGTCCAGGCAGCCAGCTGGAAGCCCAGATTTTGATGTGGTTCCTTCAAGCAACATTTTGCAACTGGAAAGAGCATCTGAAAACTTGAGGACTGTGGCCTAAAAATGGAAAGGTAGATTTAAGAAAAAGACCCAGAAGATCATGCTGGAATCCCTATGCAAGGCAAATCTTGGTGCTTTTCTGCACTTTCACATCCTCCCAGGTGCAGCACTTCACTTCTAAATTTACCTGTTTATATATGTGGACATCTTTTGGCTTTTTTTTTAAATTTTGCTTCTGATATGTTGGATTCTAGGTCACGATGATCCTGTGATGTTTGCTATACACATCACCAGAAGCCTAGCAGATTGAAATGATCATCTCTGATCATTTGCCAGCTGGTTTCTGAAAGTGAAACTGGCAGAGAGGTAAAGTGTCAGTGGTTTTAGGCACAGTTCAAATGACTGTTCCTCCTTTCCACATGCAGCCCAGCTCATTTTCACAGAGAGACGTGCTTTCTCTTAACAGCTACTTCTTCCCAAGAGCAAAGGCATACAGTCATAGAACAACTGCTTTATCAAATGCAAACAAATTCAGCTCTTGGTCTCCATCTAATCATTAATGCAGTGTTTATCCATCCCATGTTGCAAGACTGTAATGTGTTCCAAATGGGAGTTCTTCAGAAAAAAAAAAATTAAAAGCCTTCATTGCAAACCTTTCCTCCTCCTCATGGTGAATACTTTCATTAAGAGCTTCAGGAACTGGAATTTCTTTAAGCAATATCCTACCAACATAATCTATCTCTCCCTTCCACCCACTGCCCTGCACTCACATTTCTATTAAAGTTACAGAAATCATGTGTTGCACAATGCAAAGACACTTGAGATCTCTCCTTCGTAGTATGCACAAAGGAAAGCCCCTCTCTTGCTTCCCCTCATTCCAGCTTGAGCCTTAGACATTCCAGTAAATAAATCTGATGTTTGCACTGGAGAGGGACAACAAATGTCTTCAAATCATCCACCCTTTTCTTAATTATTTTGTACCAAGAAGGTCAATGAACACTTTTTTTCTTCTATGGCTTGAGGGGATGTTTGTTATTTAATGTTTATTGAGTAATACCACATTTCCTATTCCTGGAATCTTCCCATTCTTGCAATGCTTCTCTTAGTGTGAGGGTATGTGCCACGTTTCCTCAAACCCCTATTGGGCAGCCAGGCAGGAGAGACACTGCAGGCTGAAAACACTGCAGGCTGGGTGTCAGTGAAACATGAAATCTCGAGGTTGGAGCACCTCAGTGACACAGCAACAGGACATAAGACCATGATTTTGTTTCTTCTGGCGGAGGACTTTATTTGGCTGGACAAAACTGGCTGTTTGCCATTCTTTTCCATTGCCTCATGGCATGGTGCCAAGTATGTGCTCCAAACAGAGGGAATGGGCCAGAGGAGCTGTCATGGGTCAGCTTTGTATAAGGCATCCTCTTTGATGAACCATGAAATGGCCTGAGGGGAGACGAAAATCCTTCATCATTTAACCTGCAAACTGCTGAAGGATTCAGCCCAATTTCCTTTGTTAAAGAGGGAATAAAACAAAATGTAGAGCAGCACAACAGACCTCGTGAGTCACAGTCTCATCCTCCATGATTGCAGGCATTGAGTACAGAACGATTTTCAAACACACATAAATCATCTGCATTTGCTTGGAAGGGAGATAGGAATTACTACAATGTTGAACAGAGAAATGTAATCTATGAATAACACTTCAGTTCCCCAGATTGCTCAAATGAAGTGGATTGTTATGCTTATTTTTAAAAACAGAACCTTTATTCCAGCTTTAGACTTTTAAGCCTCTACTCAGCAGAGTCTATTAGGCTCCTGATGGACCCAGATTTCCCCTTTTGCACACCACAAGGACAGTACAGGCCTGTTCTTGTCAAATTGTCACGTTAGGTCATCACACCCAGAAGTTAACCTATAATTATTGTCATGTCTTTCCCAGATTACCATCTTTCAAGATACCATTCCCATGAACAGGATGAGCTCAACAGGCAGTGAAATGGCAGGAGTAAACACCACACAGAGGAGTTTTATCTCAGTCATTGAAGGAATCCACTGACTAAAGCAAAGTGTGTTACAGAGTGAACAAAGGAAAACCCAGATAAATCCCTACTTCCACCAATCTTATCCAACAGCAGCACTCAAGAATATGCTAGGAGTCCCAGTCCCAAATGGTAGGCTCAGGTTTGTCATGCTTGTTGCAGAATTTAAAATTATTATGATCTGTTAGGTCACCTTAAAGTGCAGGTGCTTCAGCTAGAGATTGGGAAAACAATATGGTTGAACACAAAGGGCTCAGCAGCCAAAGGAAGACAAATCAGCTTCAGAGCTTTCCTCCTAAATAAGTTAAGAGAAGTTGGGTGGAATGTGGCTTACCAAAAGGTGAACCATGAGTGGAAACCAGTAGTGAACCGTTAGAGGAAGAGGAAAAGGCTGTGTGTTCTCTGGATAGAACAAAGGAAACTGTGTAGCTGTGGCAGTGGTGGTGGAACAGTCTTCAACCCGTGCAGACCTAAAGAGACTCCCAGTAAGGCATGAGCATTCTCTTGTAGATGTTGCAGACGTAGGTTCCCCACAGAACCACAGAATGGTAGGGGTTGGAAGGGACCTCTGGAGATCATCTAGTCCAACCTCCCTTTCATAAGGCAGGTTTACCTAGATCAGGTTGCTCAGGAATGTGTCCAGATGGGTTTTGAAACATCTCCAGAAAAGGGAGACGCCATGACTTCCTTGGGCAGCCTGTTGGCAGTGCTCCATCATCCTCAAAGTAAAGAAGCTTTTCCTTATGTTTGGGTGGAACTTCTTGTGCCCATTTCCTTTTAATTACCATTAGGCACTACTGAAAAGAGTCTGGCCCCATCCTATTGACATCCTGCCCTTTCGATATTGATGAACATTGATAAGATTCCCTCTTGGCCTTCTCCAGGCTAAACGGCTCCAGGTCTCTCAGCCTGCCCTTGTAAGAGAAATGCTCATCCCCTCAGCATCTCTGTAGCCCTCACAATACTCCAGATGTAGCCTGACAAGGGCAGAGGGGGAGGAGAACCTCCTTTGACCTGCTGGTCACACTCTTCTTAGTGCACCCCAGGATACCGCTGGCCTTCTTGGCCACAAGAGCACACTGCTTGGCTCATTGTTAACTTGCTGTCCACCAGAGCTCCTAGGTCCTTCTCCACAGGTCAACCCCTAACCTGTACTGGTGCAGGAGGTTATTCCTCAGCAGGTGCAGGACTCTGTATTTGCCCTTGTTGAACTTCATGAGGTTCCCCTCCACCCAACTCAACAGCATTTCTAGGTCTTGCTGAATGGCCACACAGACTTTTGGTGTGTCAGCCACTCCTCCAAACAGGAGTGGACCCAGTACTGACCCCTGGGGAACACTGCTGGCTACAGGCCTCCAGCTAGACTCTGTGCAACACTCTGAGCTCTGTCATTTGTCCAGCTCTAAATCCACCTCACTGTCCACTCATCACACTCATCTTGCTGTCCTCAACAGCCAGTTCAGGGGAAGGATGAACTTCCTAGAGCTGGCATCTATGTCTGACAGGCAGTGGTTGATGTTGATGGCCATAAAATAACAAAATCAAGAAGCAGTAATACCTTACCAGTTTAAAGCAGGTCCAAGACCAGGGAAAAGACCACAATCACTCTGCATCCACACTGTAAATGCACCATCTTGGGAGAACAGGTCTGGGAGGAGTACTCTGGCCCCAAGCCCACCAGGAGATACTCCAGCTCACTCTTCCCTCAGGGGAAATCATGGACTCCATGTGGTCAGCACACCATGCCTTGTCCTGTTCCCACACCTCCTTCTCCACCTCTCACTGCAGCCGCAGTCTCAGTGACTTGCTGCCCACAGGTTTCCAGTCAGCCTCATATTCTCCAGTGCAACCCACTGGGGGACCTGGAGAAGCCAGGGTGATTCTGCCAAGGGGCCCAGGAAGGCTGAGGAGCCTGAGCCCATGTTCCCATGCTGGCAGACGCCACGGTAGTCTTCTCACTAGATGGAGCTAGTGGATGAATGCTGTCAAGTCTGTCCTCCCTCCTGGAGGTGCCCGCAGCCAGCACCACACAGAGAGGGGATGTGATCCCATGCAGAGCCTCTGGCTCCTTACTGCTCCTCCATGGAAAAGGAGAGCTTTTGTAAAGCATGGAGGAGAGAAGGTCTCAATGACTAACATTTTGGCTCATGCAAATTCAGAAGAAGATGTGAATGAAGTTTTCACAGAAATTCTGGAGGCAATGGATTCAAATGAAATTGGGGGGGGAATAACACTGCTGTTAATCCATCTGCCTCTGGTACAGGAGCAGCCAGACAGAGGAAGAATCAAAAGCACTGCTGGAAATGCTGCTGCATGCAAATGTCCCAGAAGCAATGAGGTAAAGCTCTGGAGTAAATTTCCATTGTCTTCCAAAAGCAAAGTAAACATTTGGGAGGTTGCTCAATAGCAGTACTGCATGGACAGGGAGAGAGCAGAGGTGCAGTATGAACCCAAACCAAGACATCTGGGGTATCCAGAGATCACACTAAGTTCAGTCACATTTAAACCAGTTGTGCATTGTGCACTAAAGATGGTGCAGGTGAGGGACCTACATCTCCATCCCTGGCTCACAACAGGGTCTTGTGAGGCACCCAGTATCATATGGAGTGCATATCCCATGCCTTCCCCACTTAGTGATTCATGTCCCAGCCACCCCTGCTCAGCGCCCACCACCAGATGTCCCTTCCCAGGTGCTTGACCCTCCCACCACTGGCCCAACACCCTTCTCTCCATGACAATGCTGCAGTTTCTGCTCCAAATCTCTAACCAGCTGGGACACTTCCTGCCAGTTTGGTAGATCTAAACTTCTGGGCCATGATGAAGTTTTAGCTCTTCTGCTTTCATAGCGCTTTGGTGAGTGCTGGGCTCTTAACACATTTTCAAAGTTTTTGTTCATCATCTCATAACTTCACCAATGTAGTCATGGTCTGCTTTGAAAATCAGTGCCAGATCTTTGTTATTGCATTTGCAGAGCTAAAACTGGGAGTCAATAGACATGACTGAGCAGAAAGTGAGGTGAAAACCTACAGTGTGACTCAGAATCGATAATGATCTCAGAGAAAACCCACTTCCTACCCCAGAAATCTGCCCTGAACACTTTCTGACTCATTTTTTACTATGACCTCCGTATATATATTTTTGGGTGATTTATGAGGACACGTTAAAATTGCCCAGGGGGCATAAATTGGTGGCTAGTACTAAATGAAGTACCAGCTCCTTGCTGAGCAAGAAAGCCTGGTGAGTACTCCTGGGACTGTTCTTTCTCAGATATTCAAACATCTTTGCAGGTTTCTGAGAGGAGCTGGCATTTCAGCAAGGACATGCAATACACTGGGTGTCAGACAGACCTCAGTGAAATGCACATTCAGCTTTGATTGTTTTTTAACACATTTTGAGGGGGGTTGTTTGCAAGTACATTCCTCAGAAAGGCAAGTGGGTGGATAGCTGTGGGCAGAAGAGTGCCAGCCCTGCTCAGCACTGGAGTAGCAGCTTCATTCTCAAATTTGGCTTCCCTCCCTTCATGGGCATCTATGCACTTTCTGCATCACAAGTCTAGAGAAGAAAACCAGGTCACCCTTTCATAGATTATCTTGTAAGCAGTGGAGTTTGGCTATAGGAGCCAGCAGCTCTTATTCAGGTGCATCCTGCAGATACCTAACTTAATCATTGCCACGAGCAGGTCTCTGCCTCATCCACAAAGCAAACTCAAGCCTGGCAGAACCTGAATTAGGGGGTTTAATATGAACTGGTGTGGCTGATAAGCTCAGCCTGCTAAGTTCACACAGCCCTGCCAGCCTTACCATCCCTGGTTTGCATCATGTGGAGATTCCTACACCACTGATCATTATGTGGTGTGAACGTGTCCCTAGAAAGCATTTCCTTGTGGTTTGAGTCCAGATATTCATAGAATCATAGAATTGCCTGGTTGGAAAAGACTGGATCATCAAGTCCAACCTAACATCTGCCTGTACACAGCTGTTAGGCCATGTCCCTAAGCACCTCATCCAAATGTCTTTTAAACACCTCCAAGGATGGTGACCCTACCACTCCCCTGGGCAAAGGGTTACTTCTGCAGCCTGCCCGCTGCTTCTGCGCATCCCTTGGCTCCCCTACAGAGAGAGGACAATGTTGCAGCAACAGCAGGTTGGGAAGTGTGGGGTGATGATGCCTCTGCACGTCTCTTCGCCTTCCAGAGACCCCACAGAATCTGTAACGTGAGAGACAACACTTCCTAAACAGTCACTAGCACCTGTGGGTGGCTGCAGCCCTGAGCAGCTGGGCAGAGTGCAGCAGCCAGCAGCACCCGTGGCAGCGCTGGGCACCCACCACCCTCTCCAGTGCCACATTCCCAGCATCCCACCAGGATACAACAATAGCTGAGCCCCCAGTGCCTGCTGAGAAAAGGCAGAGGGCTGGAGCAGGTGATATGCTTCACGCTCCACTGCCAGACACTGGCATAGACATTTCAGGCCATCCCTTTCCACGTGTGCCCCTCTCCCTTCTTCGCCCGCGGCCCCCTGAGCCCAGGCCTGTGGCAGTCGGTCCCCTGGCATATGGAAGCTGCGACGTCCCAGAGCACGGCTGCCCGCGCGCGGGGCTTCCCTTCTGACACTCCTGCATTCAGCCTGCCCCGCGCCAACAGCCCAGAGGGATTCTTACAAAGGGGAGAATGCTTCCTTTCAGCAGCCCGGGGTCAGCGCAGGGCTGCTTCGCTCGCAGAGGTCAGTCATTAGGATGCTCGGAGATGGCTGGGATGCTTGGGAAGGGCAGGGTACTCTCCACCCCCCTGCTTCTCCCAGCGCTGCGCATTGTCACGATGATAAATGAGAGACCGAGGTGGGGAAGCTCTTGACTGCGCGTGGCCTGGGCCCCTGGGGGTTCACAAACTACAGCAAAGCGGCAGCTGATAAAATGGTAACTAATTCAATTAGTGAAATTTAATTTAGGTGAGGAGCGGATGGTGGCTTTGCCAAGACCATATGGGAAACCAGTGGTGTTTCCATATAGAAGAACTTAATTTAAACAATGAACTCATGGGTCTTCATAACCCAGTGGCCAAAGAGCCCCCAGGAAGCCCTGGAAGGAGTTGTACTGATTAACCAGACAAAAGGCTGGCAAGTCCGGGCCAGGCAGGAGGAGGCAAGGGGGAGCGGGTAGCAAAAATAATCCAGGTTCAGGTCACAAATGTGGCCGAGTTGAAAGAAATCCCTCCCAGAGTCAGAAAATAGTGTTTATCTCCTCACATATCCCCTGCCTGCTTCCTCCAAGCAACGTGATCCACGGCTGAAGCCCTGCAGCCCAGCGGGAGGCTCGGACGTGAGAGGTGAGAAGGAAGAGCTGGATACGTGCTCCTCATCAGTGGGGAAACCGCTCCGAGGAGAGCCAAACTTCTGCAAAGACTAATTAGAGTAAAAGGCTTCCTGTCCTTCATGGCCCCATGCTGCCGCGCTCCCTCTAAGAGCACAAGACACCTGCTGCAGAGTGCCTGACCTTTCGAAGTGGGAAAGCTAGGCGGTGGCGAGAGAGGAAAAGGGGAAGTCTTGTGTCACAGGCATTTCTGGGAGGAGCAGGGAATGGCACAGCCAGGGGGTAAGAACTGGCAGACAGAGCAGCTGGGGTGGGGAGATACTCCCTGTCTGCTCTAGGAGAATCATGCTGCAAAGTCCATAGATCGCAGCAAATCACACTTTTCCTAACTGGATGTGAAAAAAAGGGATTTTGGTTTAGTTTTGGTTTGTTTTATTTGGCATTGAGCCCCAGTGGAGTTTGGAAAGAGTCCTTTGAACACGTCCTGCTAAGTGAGAGCCTTTCCAGCACTAAAACCTTCCCTTTACACCCCTTTCCATGAAGGGGTGTAAACCTTCATGGAAACCAACTTCTAGGTCTGAAAACCTAGGAAGTCCTGCTGACAAGGCTGGCTTGCTTCCCTGGTTAGGGAACACAAACACCACCATGATCATTTTGCTCTGAAAGCAACCAAGCACCCCATGCAACTTAAGTAGCAAGCATCAGACACTTTGAGAGAAAATGCTTACAAAGTAATGCACAGCTAATTGTCCACAACTCTATCTCCCAGGCACTGATGTCTGTGGGGAGCAATGAGGGCTCAGCAGTAGGCTGGGAAAGCTCCAGGAGAAATTCCAGCTCAGTTCCTACCACAGCTTAGGTTCATTTGGAGAAAGCCTGTCTTGTTGCAGTACCAAACAGACCTGCTCTGGTGTACGGCAGACACATCCACAGTAAGGCAGGAGGACCTACAGACCTCCTGGCCAGTGGTGAGCTGCTGCTTCGCTGCTCCCTCAGACACACTGCTCACACTTAGTGGAACTTAGAAGGAAGCTTTCCACAGCTGAAAAGGGGGAGCCAGGATTTTTAATCTTTTTCATCCACTTTTGTCTGTGAATATTCAGGAAGCAAAGACATATGAGGTTGTCTGGTAAACTGTGAGACAGTGTAAGTGTGCTTGGGTAATAACCACAAATCATGTGCTCAGCACTGATCCTAGCCTTCTGCACTCACTCACTTCTAGCACTGAACTGGTCTCTTTGAGGGTTGCTGATTTGGACACCAATCAAAGGCAATTTTTTAACAATAACATATCCACTGGGAAAATGTTAATACTTTTTTGGCTGGTTGGCTTGGGGTTTTTTTGGTTGTTGTTTTGTTGTGGGTTTTTGTTGTTGGGTTTTTGGGGTTTGTTTTGTTTTGTTTTGAAAGGAGGAGTTATACACCATAGAAACTTTTACAAACCTCTAATACTCTGGTATTTATTCCCAAAACAGCCAAAGTGAAAAGCTCTTCACGATGGTGTTATGCTGCAGAGCTGGGAAGGAATGAAGAGAAGAAGAGAGCTGCTGGTTACAGGCATGACCTAGGGAAAGTTTAAGTGAGTCCCCAAACTGAAGAGGAGATACTGTGTCCCACAGGGAGCTTGGCAGACAGGAGAGGAAAACATGTCCTCGATGCTCACAGTACGCTTGGCCTCCAGAAGCTCCACTGTGTGCAAACAACATCTGTCTTGTGTACTATTGGAGCACTTCCCTCTGCCACCTGCCCACCCTGTGTAGCTTCCCAGCAATGCTTGCTCCCACCAGACACTGACCAGCGGTGAACCTATGCCTAGAGGAAGCCAGTGGTGGCTGTGGCACATCTCACACACCATGCACTGCCCAAGTGCGACAAGGAGTGTCACTGACTGAGGTATTCCTGCAGAGGAAGGTGAGGCTCAGAAGAAAGGTGAAGAAGGAGGTCAAAGAGAAGTACAAAGGCTGAAGAAGGACTTCTTTAGTCTCCCATTCCCCACCTCCTCATTTGCAGAGAGCTAAAGCCATTAAACACCTGTGGTGTTGAAAGCTGTGGCAAGGTCTGACCTTGTAGGGAAGATGAAGTGGTAGCAAAAGCTTATTGGTCTCAGCTCAAGCATAGCCTCTCTCAGCACTTCCATCCCCATCCGTGCCCCATGTACAAGTGTGCAGCCCTTCCTGCCACATGCAGCCACATTAATACTCCCTGACCTTCTGGCTGGGCTGCACCAGCTTCTTCATCGACCTGCTTAGGTTAAGGACTTATTAGTGCCAAGAAGGTATAATGCTGTAGTAAGCAAAGTCCTCATTCACCACACCTAATTTCACATATGCCACAGAGGAATTTCTATGGACCCCTTCCAACAAAGGCACCACAGACATCACAGAATAGCTGAGACCTGAAATTGTGAAGAAGGACCTGGCGGTGCAAAGGAAGAAGAAGGTAAGGGTAATTATGTGGCACTAATGCCTGGAAGACATTAGTGAATGAATTCTATGAGCCATGTATGAGGGAACACAGCAGAACTGCAGGATTTGTGCTCTTTTACACATTGAACAGTTTAGGTACCAGATTGGTCACTATTTTGCTGGCTACTCGTGCTCACAAGGGCTAATTTGGCTACATCAGGACACAAAGGTGTGGCTATCAACCACATGCCAGAGGAGAGGAAGCTCTGCATAGGGAGTACATCCCTAGAAGATCCTTTGAGAGGCAGAGTCTTCATTTGAGTGACCCCATTGGCATCAGAGATGTTTTGTGCAGGCAGAGATACAATATGCCTACAAAGGGACAGGGTGCAGGGGAGGATAGGAGTTGTCCTTCTTCAGTATAAACCTGATGAAGAGGCACCCCAGGAAACCAAAATGGGGCAAAACATCACGTGATCAATTCCTCCCATATAGAGACAAGAGGGGGGAAAAGAAATATGTCACTGTGATGGAACTCCTGAAAAGGAAGTAAGGTGGAGTTCGTCTTCAGCTACTCCCTCCTGAGCTTTGAGTCCATCAGCAAGTAAAAGGTGGGAAGCTCTTCTTGGACACCTGAAAGAACCTGTGTGATAGCACAAGTGCTACTAATTAACAACATGATGGATTTAAGACTCACAAGAGAGCAAGGGAAAATCCAGAGCGGGGCTTTCTGGGGTTTGTTTCTTTTATGCACCACTGGAACCAGGAAATATATCAATATGGAAGTTTAGAAATGGTCTGAGGTTTCGCGGAACTTGCATCAGAGTGGCCCAGTGCCTAATACTACCGTAACTTGCAAAGGTCACACACTGAAGTGCTGGTTTCAGACAGTGGCTCTGGGAATTTCAGAGAGCTGTTTAAAGGAACATGCCAAGGGTTGGCTGAGGCACTGATCAGGCTGTGCGGGAATTTCACTTCGCCCCACAGATGCACAAACATCAATTTTGTTGTTTGTGAACCATCTGCAACAAGTGGCGAATTTTTGTTCCTGCTCATGCACATTTTTGTCAGAGCAAGAGATAAACTTCCTTGGTCTACCTGGAAAGTCATAACCTTTTTTGAAATGGCTGTTGATGGAAACATCTCAAGTTTTAATTGGATTCACTAAGCAGTGAGACACAGGAAAGGCAAGCTGGTCCTTTTCCAGTGTACAGTATTGACCAGACACCTTGGGTCCACACCAAGTGGTTCCGAAAGGCGACGTACCAAGACAGAATCTGTGCTCAGCTTTTCTGCAGCACCATGCACCTGTGCAGGAAAAGCTGCATCTGAGAGACCCTGGGCTCCCTGCACCAGACAGCTGCATGTTGAGTGCATCATCACATTGAGCCTTGCCCATAAGAAGCTAAACTGCTGGTGGGCAGCCTGCAGCAACATGGGTGCCTTTGTTAGCAGAGGGAACTTGCACGCTGCGGAAGCACAGAGGAGGCCAGAGCATTCACACAGACAAGAATAAACTGAGCTACAACAGGACTTGGCAACCAATGCAGAGCATTGTTTGCTTTGCTGCTGGTGGGGGTGCAGAGGAAGGCACAGTGCTTCATAGAGAAGTGACATTTCAGCTCAGTTCTCTGATCCAGATGGCAAACCCAGAGACAAATAAGGTTGTACCTTGGCCTCTGGCTTCCTCCAGACTGGGTTGGCTCGGTTTAGGTTTTAGCTGCATCAGAGGCTGGCTTTGGTTTTGTTGTTTAGCTTCATCATAACATACTTATTTCAGCTTTAACTTGCAAGGGATGGGTTCTGCCAGTCAATGTCCTGCCTTAGGAATTGAAGTCAGCTCTGTCCCACCCTACATGGCCACAGCCCCCATGGTAGCTTGTGGGATACACTTCCTTGGGTGGGAATCCAGGTTCCACCTGTTTGACCTGCACAGTTGGGCAGACAGGATCAGGTAAAGACTATGGGCCAAATTTTGAGAAGTCCACACAACTGCACATGTGATGTTTGAGACTGCTCTACCACCCTTAAATACAGAAGTTCCTCCTCATGCTTAGATGAAATTTCCTATGTTCAAGTCTATGCCCATTACCTCTTGTCCTGTCATGGGCACCAGTGAAAAAAAAGACTGGACCCATCCTCCTGACATTCACCCTTAAAGCATTTGCAAGCATTGGTAAGATCCCCCCTCAGTCTTCCCTAGGCTAGAAAGCCCCAAATCCCTCAGGTTTTCTTCATTAGACATCCAGTCCCCTAATCATCTTCACAGCCCTTTGCTGTACCCTCTCAGGCAGTTCCCTGTCCTTGAACTGGGGCACCCAGAACTGGATACAGCACTCCAGATGAGGCCCCATCAGGACAGAGTAGAGGGGAAGGAGAACCTTTCTCACACAGAGAGAAGCAGAGGTCACAGTCAGGTGGTGCTTTCCCACAAATGCCCTGCACAGGACAGGAACCTTTCACAATGGGCCACATGAGCCCAGTAGCCCCTGGGTTATGGCCAGGCTTGCATGCCATTCATTTCCCTTATTACTTTTGCTTTAAGATAGCCTCTCTGAATGAGGAAGACAAGATCCCTGGCAGCCATATTCAAGGACTCAGTGTTCACACCCTTACTTTTACTGGCAAGGTCCCTATTTACCTAATGCAATAGGGCAGGTCTGACTCTTCAGAGCCTACAACAGAGCCCCCTGATCCCTGGGGCATCCTCAGCCAGCACAAACCAGAGCTTGTGAAGGACCTGCCAAAGGTTTTCCTGAATGGAGAGAGGCAGTTTCAGCAGGTTTTCTATGAGAAATGGCTTTTATTTTGCTCAGAGAAGTATCCCCTAACCTGTCACTGTCTTTTTCTCCTATGACAGTGCCCCATGTCTAATGGCAGCAAATGTCCAGTGGCAGCTTTATCACCTAGTTCCTCCTCCTGGTATTCACAGACACATGGGAACGGCATGGTTTTAAAGAACAAGGATATTGCCAAGTCATTCTTGTTGTTTAAATGGTCACTGATGACAAAAGGCAAGAATCAAATTCAGACATACCTTAAGACATCTGAGATGTATCTTAACAAAAAAGTGGTATTTTACTGAGACAATCATGGACAGGATCATGACTGCCTGTGGAGCACAAGCTGCCTGTGCTCTGTGTTATGCCCTTTCCAGGTAATCTGGTTTTCTTTACCACATGGTGCTGGGGAATGCATGGGCTCTGTCTGCTTCTTGAGGGACTCTGCTCACTTTTCCTGCTGAAGAGACTTCAGTGCTGAACAGGTTTCACTAGCATTTCCCTGTGTGCCCCAGATGGCTGGAGTTCCCAAACCTGGCTGCCCATCCCCAGGCAGAAAAAACCTTGCATGTGTTGCAAAACCTTTCCCTTGAAATGACTTTATCACTCTCTACAGCCTCCTACAAAGGAGGTTATAGTGAGGTGGGAGCCAGCCTGTTCTCCCAAGTTACAAGTGAGAGCACACGAGAAAAAGTCCTCAAGTTCCACAAGGTGAGGTCTGGGTTGGGTATCAGCAAAAATTTGTCAAGCATTAGAAGAGATTGTCCAGAGAAGTGGTGGAGTCCTTATCCCTGGGGGTATTTAAAAGACCTGTACATATGGTGCTTAAAGACATGGTTTAGTGGTGACTTGGCAGTGTTGGGTTAATGATTGAAGTTGATGATCTTAAAGACCTTCTCCCATCAAAACAATTCTATGATTCTATGACCTTACCACACCGAACAGCAACTGTTCTGGTATGATGTTCAGAGTGTTTCCTGAAACAAAAGGACAGCCAGGGCTTTGTACAATGCACTCTACAAAGGGAGGGAAGGAAAGTAAATATAGAAAATTGAGGAGATATTCAGTGTTGTGAGAGACACAACGAAAGGAAAACTGCCAGGAAATTACTCTACAATGAAGCCAGACCCAGACTCCTTGGTCCATAATACTTATTCAGGCAACCCCGCTCTACTAGCTGCTGAACTCTGAGTGCATAGCACCCCTGGAAAGGGGAGCAATCCCAGCCAGAAATTAGGGAGAACCTTTCCCCTGAATTTGAGAGCAAGGCTCTTATCTAAGTAAAGCTTTTAGGTTGCTAGCTGGGCTTTCCATTTTGACAGTCTGATTTTGGCTGAGTGAATTTAAAGCACTGTGCTCTGCAAATATCCACAAGACTTACTTTATATTCACATATTCATAGTCACTGCACACACAACCACACATCAATAGATCCCAGGTCCATTTACCACCTCATCATCTAGTCTAGGCAAGTCATCTCTGCACTCTCTAAAGCCAATGGAAGACAAAAGAGAGGTATTTCCAAATGTAATCCATCCCATCCCAAGATAAACGGGATCAGCAGGAGGAGAAGAGGTTAAACTTCTATCTGAAGATGCCTCCATGGTCTACCAGGAAGCACAGAAAACTGGCTTAGACTAAACACCTATCTGATAAAAAAAAAAAAGGGATGAATCACACTATCATGGTCCAAACTGATAATACAATACAGATGTGTAGAGCATCTGGTGAGTGACCAGATGGTGAATTTACCATACCACAGAGTAGTTTCTTATAATACAACTACAGGCTGATGAAATAGTTGATTTGCTGAGCAGACGGCCTCAGCTTCATTACAAGAGCTTGTCTGGAGCCATTACAATTTGTCACAGGGCTCTGCATATATTTTTAGAAAATATGATGGTCTGGAAATAAAAGATTATGTGCTAGCAATAATTTTTGGTCAATTAATCTAAGGTTCTCTGCACTGAAAAAGAAGACTAGTGTCCATTTTTTCCACACTATGTGCAGAAATTATATGTAATGCCAAAGTACATTTAAATGAACAAAACCACACAAGACTACAATACATTAAGCCTACTAAAGATAGCCTCTCCCATCTATTCCCCTGTGTCTCAGAAGCAATGGTTTTATTTGGAAATGGTAAAGCAGATTTTGCTTCAAGCCTCTTTGGGTCAGGGAGATACCAAAATGCTTCAAGAAAACTGTTTTCTATGCTGTAGGGACTCTGAAAATAAAGAGGAATGTGAAAATTAGAAGAAAAAGAGGGCCTGCATGAATTGTTCTACCTGGTGGGAGCAGTTCCCTACAGTTTGAGCATAACAGCCCACAGCTGGTACCTCCCAGAGCAGGACACAAATCAGATCATAGAATGGCTTGAGTTGGAAGGAACCTTAAAGATCATCCAGTTCCAACCCCCCTGCTATTGGCAGGGACACCTCCCACTAGACCATGCTGCTCAAAACCACATCCAGACAGGTCTTAAACAGTTCCAGGGGCAAGGTCGCCCTCATCATCTGCTAAAGGCGGAGTCATGGCAGATCCTGCTGTCTCCCAGTCCTGAAGTGCACATCCATCCCATGTCCCCAGCTGCTCCACAACTCAGAGCAGGCATGGTGACCCCAAAACTTGCTCTTCTCCCTTTAATGCACACAGCAAGCACACATCTGTGATGTCACCTTCCCTGCACAGATACAGGAGGTGGCAAGCCTCCCGGAAAGCAATGTCCCAGCATGGATGATCCCAAGGAACCATAGCAGGGTCTCACACAGCTGCCAGAAGACCTTTTGCATAGAGAGCAGCTTGCATCCAAAGAACCAAAAGAGAAGGTGTGCCTTCAGTGGAAGATTCTTTGTGAACAGAATGCCTGACCACTTGCAAGCAGCTCATTTTCAGCAAAGGCCAGCCCTGCTCTGCCCTGCCCCACCATTTGCTGAGAACCTCTGGGCAAGCACTGCAGAGACAGGTCCCCCATAAAAGCATCTTTCCCAGGTCCAGCCTGCTTCTGGGAACGGCTGTGAAGATGTGAGTGCTCATATGGCATGCACAGAGGGTCTTTTTCAATATATGCTCTCTGCCCAGGGACTTTTCCAGTCAAGGAATTTTTTCCATCTGTGTGGAAAACCAGTAAGAGCAGGCACTTATCCAGCATTTTCAGACTAAGCTGTGCCTGCGTTATTAGCTGGCATTGCGTCATGAAAGAAACATCACATTGAAAATTATTTGGTCTATTAATCATTTAGTTTACATAACTTTGTCACTTTGAAAGGCTATAGGGAATGCCAGAGATCAGAAAAGAGATTCTTAGTGGGGAAATGCAAATCAGTAGTTCAGGTAACTGCTGATTACATCTCCTGAGTCATGCCTTTCCACTGGGTCCATAGCCCACTGCTCTTGCTTTGGAGCTGCTCATGAAATAGTCTCTCCATTCAATTTTGGCCATTCTTTCATCCCTCTCTGCCTCCCTTAAGGAGCTTTTCCTTATAATAGCCCAAAGGGGAAGAGCCTTTGGACTGTCACAGTGGTAGGAATGAAGATGCATTGGAGATTTCAAAGATAACATTTGAAAATCAGGAGACATCTGGGCTAGATAATAGGACTGGCAAGACTAATGCCCTCCAGAAGCCATTCTAGTCTTGAGAGCAGCTCCCACTGCTGCTTCTGTTCAAACCATCTCTCTGGAGGGGCTGTATCTCACACCTGACAGACCTGGGACTCAGGAAAACTCCCTCAGAAAGTATTTCATGGACTTGGTTGGTGTGTGACAGATGATTTAGGGAAGCGGTTTTCTTCTGGCCAGAGGATGTCTTGAAGGATGAGATCTCACAGTCCTCTAGCCACAGGCATTACCAAAGCAACAAAATGACCTGGGTTTTGGTGTTTTCACATGTGTGAGTGTGTGTTTGGTTTTTATCTTGACCTGCAAGTTTCTATGTGCAGGAGGGATTCTAGGGGCTGCTCAAGGGAGTGGAATTTTCATAGTGGGAGTGGAAGAAATGCAAAGAGAAGGATGACGAGGAGCCAAAGTTACCTCTTAAAAGTACAAAAGAGACATAAACTATTACTTACAGTTCCTCCCTGATCTCTCTTAGGCACATTTTAACAAATGTCTACTCTTTCAATTAGCTTCGGCTACCAAAAAAAAAATGAGATAAAGTAGCTTCAAGCCAGTAATACTCCTTTGGACAGCATTTGCTTTTCTGTACACTCTTACTGGTAACAGCCAGTGTGCAGGGCCAGGCATGGGGCTGCAGAGCTTTAGACATACCACAGCAGAGGAACACTTCAGATATGACTGTTTAACCTTATGCAACCTGCTGACACCCCACTGCTTCCTGCAGGGAATATGGGAAAAGGGAAATGACTCCTTCTCTGGGCAGCCAGTCTCACCAGCCAGCCAGCTGTTCCCTTGGCTCTCACGTCCCCACGCAATGACAGTGTGCTCCCAAACCAGCTCCTCAGCACCATGAGCCCAGGAGGAAGGCAAGCAAGGACTGACACCACCGAGGTGATTTCACCAGCAGCAGTGTCCCCTGAGAAAAGTCACAACTGTCCCTGGAGCTCCCTTTTACTGATACCAAGAGATTATTCGAATGGTTAAAAACCCTATCTTGAGAGGGAAGAAGCATGTCGTTCTCTTCACTCACAGAGGCAGAGCCCAATGACACCTTCAGGGCATGAAGCAAATCCACCTTTCCTCAGGGCTGTCCTCTTGTGCTCTGCCATTCCCAGGAAGATAGACCTGAGAGCATGGCAATGCTGGATGAGCCCAGCTCAAGGCTGCAGAGGAAATCTTCCTCACCAGCCTACTTCCCATTCTGTCTCACTGATCCTTCCCAAACCCCAAAGTGTGGTCTGTGCATTTCCCTTTTGAGATGGATCACATTTTTATTAATTTTACAGTAAATCACTTCCCCATTTCCTTTGTTTATGCTAGGTGGATTCGGTGGTTTCCATCTCCATGTGACGCAGCATTTGGCACATGAGCACAACCCATACCATCACTTCATCATACGCTTTGCTGACCCTCCAGCTCTAGGAAAAGAAGGTAAAAGGGCTGGCTCCACACTGTCATTTCCCTTCACCCTCCTGCACCAGTTCAAATGGAAACTGCAGCCTTGCATCCCTCAGTTCCTTCCTCCTTCAAGCAGGATGGTCCCAAATGCGAGTGCAGCACAGGCTCAGGCATGTGCCTGCCCAACGCACACCACAGCTTAGCCAGCACTGCTGCTCTGTGTATCATTTGCTTCTGAGGCCATGAATCTTACACTCATCTGGGAGAGCACTGTAGCTTGGAAAAGAGCTGGTAGTGTCCTCAGGAAAAGTGGGTATGACTGTCTGAAGCCAAGGCTGATGGGTGTACCTGCAGAATGCTGGCTATAGATAAGCTTGGCATCAAGATTCTGATCTTCTCACTGTGCAGACACCCTCTAAGAATCTAAAGAAACCAGCCTGAGTTTTGCACTTCAGCAACCACAGTCTCAGTCCCCTTCACAGCACACAATGGCTACAGAATAGTCAAGCACGATAGTGACAGAGGATGAACCCAAACTATGAATATAGGTGAAATGCACACCAGGGCACACATCCCCTCTTTCCCCAGGGCTGGAAAGGGAAATAGGAACTCCCAACTTCAGTACTACAAAGCAAAGTCATCAGAGCTCAGCTGCAGATATTAGTCCAGGCTTTCCCCATGGGCCTGGAGCAGGCAGGGAGCAGGCAACAATCTTGCCCATGTCCCCAGGCAGAGGAACAGGTGCTATCCCCTCCTTGGGGTGAATCACAAAATTACCATCTAGTCCTTTATCCTCTAATAAAGTCTATTTCTCTGTTCTCACATCTCTCATTCTCTCAAGCATTGCTCCAAAATCAAAACAGAATAGTTTCTGCTGCCCTCAGAGCCTGGCAAAGACAGCATCCTCCTCCTGCTCCTCTGCCCACTCCCCCTTCTCCAAGGGCTTTGAGCCCCTTGCTGAGAGCAAACAGCTGGCCTACATCTTTTTTAATTTCTTGGCTTTCTATGGCTTGGGTCCCAACCTTAATATCCTGTCAATGCCATTTTTCTTATGTGCTGAATAGCAGCCCTGGAAAGCTCCACCTCACTGCAGGCAGAGTGTGCAGCGAGGATCCTGCTGTGCCCCTGCCAGGCGCTTTTCTTCCTAAGGACCTGGTCAGTGCCAATCCCTGAGGGCACCCATTGCAGCAGGTTAAGTGTCTCCATGGAGATTTCCCCAGCTCCCTCTCCACAGTCCCTCCCTCCTCTTACAGCCTTCTGTTTATTGTAAACAGCATCCTCATTTCAGCTGGAGCTGGTAGCTCTCCGCTTCTCCCTGGTCACCTGCCCACACAAGTTGTCTCACAGCCTGCTGTTGCCTGGGAAAACAGCAATGCCACCCTTTGAAAATAACCCAGACATGGTAGAGATTTCTTTTCAGTCTTGGGTTGCTTTTTTTCCCCCACCCCCTTACTCTCAGATTTGCCTGGGTCTCTCCTGGCAGCTGCAGCCTCATGCTGCCAACGAGGACTGTGTGTTTGTGCATGAAGGGAGTTTCAGGGAGAGATTGTAGGAGGGAGGCTATGGGATGCAATCTTTAAACCCCAATTCTTCCTTCAGTTTTCTTGCCCCTTTGCAGGAAGGGTATTGGCATGCCCAAAGCTGGGCTGCTGGGTAGCCGTACAGCCCTTCCTCTTACCCACATCCACAGCATTGCCTTGATCCTACTTGAGCAATCAAGCTCCATACTGTCCAAAGGTCCCACCTCCCATCCAGTATCTTCCACCTGCTTTCTGATGCCCGCTAGAGCTGAGGGAGCCCCATGGGGAACGGCATTTTGGTTATGCTCCGTCAGTAGTAGTAGAACCTTACCTTGCCTTAGTGGGATCAAGAAAATCACCTATGGCTGGGAAAGTGTCCTCTCCCACAGGGTGCTTTTAAAAAGACTTGGAGACAAATGCAGAGGAGTAAATAGACCCATGGTCCTTCCTTACTAATGCAGGCAGCTGCACATCCCCAGCATACTGGTCCAGTTCCTCTGATCCTGGCACTGTTTTGAGGCCATATCTATACACCAGTGAACCCTTCCCAAACAATTTCTCCAATATATTTGGCACAATCAGACTTTTCTCCAACATGTCTGTGCCACAGCATCCACTGCTCCTTGTCAGGTGTTTTTTGTACTCACATCCAAGGAAGCCTGCCCTCTCTCTTTCTGCAGGAACAACAATTCTGACAAGCTCAGCTCCCTGCCCTCCTCTCCAAGCAGGCTGGGGGGGAGGGGGGAGGGGGAAAAACACATGCTGGGACGAGTATATGCACCTAATACTCGGGTTAACAACTGGTCTTCACATGGCCTTGAATCCATCATTTCATCTGTTAGTTCCTCAGTTTCCCTCAGTGGTGCATGGAAATGACACAGGTCTCCTTTCAGAAGTACTTTGATGCCTCTAGCAAAACACAAGCTGAATAAGCCTCTGTAAATGAGTGAGAGGCAGCAGCTGTAGTGTCCCATAACAGGTGAGATGGCAAATCCTTGGAGCTCACCACTGCCATAGCAGAAAGTAAAAATCTTTCTAAAATTGCCTTAGAACAGATTTTTGTCACCCGACCTCCTCTTAGGATAGCCCAAATCAGCAATGGAAAGTATGACTTACCACCTTTCCCAGTTCACCCTGCTTTGCATCATCTAGACAGCTCCCAGAGGGGTCTTCACTGCTTCTGACCCACAGGCATGGGTTTATCTGACCTGCAGATTCACAAAACACAGCTGCAGGGAGACCTGTGCAATCTCCTGTCCAGCAGTCAGCAGGAGGGGAACCCCTCCCAGCACCTGGCACACACCACATGCCACCTAGACACTGAGTGTCACAGGTGTGTAGGAAGTCCCACAGAAAACATGATTATGATAAATTGAAATGTGTGTGGCAGGGATGAAGCCATGATAGTTGTTTCTGACCTGGGAAGGGATGCTGATAGACAGAAACTGAATGGAAGGAAGCAATCCCAGTGGCAAAGAAAGTTCTTCCTATAAAACCATTTCAGAAGGACTGGACGAGCTTATGTGCCTTTAACCACTTCTTCCAACTCAAACAGTCAAACAAACATTCCTGCTTTGTTTCATCTCTTTTGTGACCAAAAGGTTCAGGAGTAAATTTCTGTGCTTCGGTGTTGTAGAGGTCCAAGTACTGCAGATCCCACCCCGGTGTTTGGTACAGATCACAGACTCCCAGATCATCATAACAGGCAGATGATCAGTTTCTCACACCACTGACACACCTGAAAGTAGTTCTCTCTTAGTGCTCAAGCAGTCTTTGGGTAGATATAAACAACTCAAGCACTCCCATAATGACTCCACACCCTTTACCCCACCAACAGATACCCGATTGGTCCCAGGACCATTGCCACTTGTCAGCTCCTCTGTACATCTTCCCTACAGGAGCTACAGATACTTCCTTTCAATGCAAGAAGGGCAACCAAGAGGACACATCATCAGCAACAAGTCACATGGAGAAGCTCCTCCAGACTTTTGGAGGAAACCCAGCACTGCCTTTGGAAGAGTGGTATGCAGAGGTCTCTCTTCAATCCTCACATTTGTGCTCCTACAACAGTCTCACCATAAAGGTTAGGAAGTACTTCCAGGGAAGAGGGAAAAAATTAGATATTTCAGTTCTTTTCACTTCCAAGTAAAAAGCAATCTTCCCTGGTCTTACTGTTCCAGGCAGATTCTTTCTGGCCTTTAAACAAGGCTTTTTGCCTGATCTGTGCTTGGATCTATGACACACTCAACATGTTCAGTGGAAGCTGTATTTTACTGTTAACCAATGAATGCTTTTAAAGCAGGGTGCTTGGCAAATAGCAAAGAAAGCAAGACCTAAAATTTCATAGTTTCATCATTTCAGAAACTGACCTTCCTTGGCATTAGCTGACCAAACACATTTGTTGGTCTGGAGCAGTCCTTTTTTCTCCAGGGACATCTAGAATAATAGTGCTCCAGCTGCACTCCTGGGCTCCTTGTAAAGCATAAGCTTTGCCCATCAGACACTCATACAAACCTCAGTGGTTGGTGAAGGATGCAATTCTCAGTGAAGGATGCAATTCTCCAAGATCTGTGTGACTCTCAGTAGAGCAATAGGCTTTTCTGCAGCAGTGCACACAGCTTTCCCCATAGCCTCCCCTCAGGAAAGCAGCACTCGATGGAAGTGGTGGGAAACAGGAGAGATGGTGCTGACCAGTACAAGTCATTGTACAAGCCATTAATGGCTGAGCACGTCAAGTCCTTCACATATCTAAAGCAGGCCCGTGTGCCAGTGGTGTTTCTCCTAGCCAGTTTAATGGAGGGCAAGTCATTCTGCCTGATGCACTAGCCTGGTTGACCCAAATTGCACTGTTTCATGGAGTAATCCCTGAATTTCATGGAGAATTATCACCTTCAGGTATAGAAAGAAGTTAAGAGAATGGACTTACAAATGAAGTATGGATACCAAAAATGGTGAAAATTTATGAGATCATCTTGTCCTTCCCCACGCTTAGTCAATATAGGATTGTTCCCGGCTGGACTCCAGAACAATGCTACTTAACCCAGATGCAATCATGCTGCAGGAACTGCCAAACACAATGCAATGAAGAGCAGAGAATGAGCTCATATGAGTTAATCCAATTCCTGCAACAAAACAATCCAGGGCTCTGGTCTCCATCTTGCAGCATTCTCCTGAGCCAACCCTTCTGTACATATGCACCACTCAAAAGTTGGAGCCTCTGGTGGGCTGCTGCAATAACCTGGAGCTGGCACAATGCAGAACAACAATATCCACAAATGTTCTTGCTACTAAAGCCATTGCTTTGTTTAGGTGGAATCCATAAACCTTATTATTCACATTCAGAGAGCAGTGCTTTATTTCCAAGAATGCTCACCGAACGGAAATCCATTGTGTAGGTCAACATGAATAGACCCAGTTTGTATGGGAAGCACCCAGGTGGCTAGTGAGAAAATAGCTTATCAAATAAAGTAATGCCTTGCAAACAGCTACCAGTGATTCCCAAGCAGTTAGGAGGCATCCCCATCTGCAAGGCATACATCACCCAAACAGAAGTCCAAAACAATGCCACATAGCAAGGGGACCACAAGAACAGGCAGCCACAGCCCAGCAAGCACAATCACAGAATCACAATTAGAGGTTGGAAGGGACCTGCAGAGATCATTGAGTCCAACCACCTTGCCTGAGCAGGATCACTTAGGGTAGTCTGCACAGGAATGCATCCAGGTGGGTTTTGAAAGTCTCCAGAGAAGGAGACTTTCTGGGCAGCCTGTTCCAGTGTTCCATCACCCTCACTGTAAAGAAGTTTCTCCTCATGTTGAGGTGAAACCTTCTATGTTCAAGTTTGTATCCATTGTTCCTTGTTTTTTTACTGTGAACCACCAAAAAGAGATTGGCCTCATCCGCTTGACACCCACCCCTCAGATATTTATAGACATTGATCAGATCCCCTCTCAGTCTTTTCTTCTCAAGGCTAAACAGCCCCAAGTCTCTCAGTCTGTCCTCATAAGGGAGATGCTCAAGTCCCCTAATCATCCTTGTGGCTCTCCATTGGACTCTGTCCAGCAGGTTCCTGTCTCTCTTGAACTGGGAAGCCCAAAATTGGACACAGTAAGTACTTTTCATGGCCCACCATCCACCATCAGCCAAAGCATTCATGCTCACTATTTGCAAGACATGTCCAGAGGAGCACTTAAAGGGTGAAGAAGAGCATCCCAAATATTCCTTGGACTGGTATCCTACAGTGACTTAAAACCAAGAGTCATAATATCATCATAAGGTTCACCAAAACACTTTTTTGGAACTGGCTTGGGTAGCAAATCCATCTCCTCCCCCTTCTTAAAATCATGTAGTTGATAAAAAGCAGAAAGACTTTCACCACTATTCTGTAGGCATAATTATGTTTAATTTGCAGAGCAATAAGTTCTTAGTTAAGAAGTGCACACACACACACAGAGAGCTTCCTCATTTGTGTGACCAATACCTCACAATTCCTCAGCCAGAGCCTGGAGAGCAAATATGAAAACGCATTTTGATAATTTTGATATTGGAATGCAACAGCACACACAAAAACATGGCCACCAAATGCAACATACTGTAAACAGGAGCATAAGTAAAACAAACAAACAAACAGATGTCACTTCATCTCGGTCACAAGTTGACTCAACATGACATTTCCTTTTCTACTGAAGAACACAGGAGAAAAAAGAGCCTATTTATACCTACTGGTATATATTTAGATAAGTTTTTTCCTAGCTCTCTTGGCTATTTTTGCAGTTAGGCAGTCCTAAGAGTTTAGAGGCTTTTCCCCGTTTCAAGGTCAGGATTTTCTTTCCACTTGATCTCACAGGATCATAAGTCATAGTCCAGCATCCTTAAAAATGACATTGCTGCACAGCTGTGATCAATGACCTCACCACATGACCCTGCCCCAAAATCAAACACAAGACGGGGTTGGAAACAGTAGCTCTGAGTTCAACGCTACCAGCTTTTAAAAAGCATCTGGGACAACCTCCATTTCTCCCACATTTGTGTTCTCCTCCTGAAGGATGCTTTGCAGCTGTGTCTCCTCCAGCAGCTCCCTGGGGAGCCCGTTTACACTGTTGCTCTTTAACGGCTAAAGAGGGAACACGCGTCCCGGGTCTCTAGACGCATGCTCACACACGCAGCCCTGCAAAGCCCTATTTTGACTAAAGCTTCTCATCATCTGCTTGCCTCATACAGAGTGAATGCAGCGCTGATCTTGGGCATGTCCTTCACGCTTCCTGAGATGGGCATGCTGCTGTGGTCAGGACTAAATACATGCATGAGGATCGCTGTGCTGAAGGCTACCTGCACCAGGGAAGCAGGGGAGCAGTGACAGCTACTCAACTCCTTGTGCATCTGGAGCACTCAAAGCATTATGCACAGGGAATAAGAATCACAGGGATGAATAAGGAGGAGAAGAGATTGACCTACTCATACTGCAAGCCATATGGCTGCAGAGTACATGTTTCTAGCACTAAATTAGGCTAGAAGTGCCACAGGATCCTACACAAAATCATTCCTCTACTATGACCATCACAGTGTGGGCAAGCATGAGCAACATGTTGTGAAATCCTACTGAGACAGCCAAGGCTTGCCCTGGGCTAGGCACCCTGCCAAGGTCCTTTGGGAAGGTACCAGTGTGAAAGCCAAGGCTCATTGTGGGATGTTATGCCTGGCTGCCTTAAAGGTGTTGGAGAAACCAAGAAGCAGGCTTTTCTTTTCAGAGGGAGAAGAGGGAACACTGGCCAAGGCTAGCAGCTCCACAGAGCTCCGTGCCAGAGGGATGCTGAAGCACTGAGCAAATGAGATTACAGTCATCAACAGCTCATCAGCCCTGTGAGGTGGGCAAGTGCAACTACACCAGTGCTGAGAGCATAGCAAGTGTCTGCTGTAGGTCTTCAACAGTGGTACATCAGTCTCATTCCTCTGGGCAAAGCCATCCCTCTGAGCCAGTCAACTACAGACATTAAGTAGAAAAGGAACCAGGAAGAGGACCTGCACTGTACAATAGCAACTTAGCTACACACAGCTCCCTACATCACCCTGGTGCTTCCTCTTGTGCCCCTGGCAAAGGGCTCCTCAGGCTCACAGCTCACTGTGGCTGCAAGATTGGCAGGAAAGGCTGACCTAACCCTGCACCAAGCGAGCCCTCAGACCTATTGTCTCAAAATCAGGGTAATGATGGATGCCTAGGATGTTTCATCATTTCCCAGCACTGTTACAAGGCCCACATTTAAACCTCATCAAAAACTTTTTGGTTTCCTTTCTGATTTACATGTGCCTGGAGGGCTGGGCATAACCACTCCCAACACCATTTGTTCTGCTGTTATTAAACAAGTGGTCCATTTTTTTGAGGATGAGCGGTGGTGCTGTAGAACAAACCTGTTAATTAACTGTTTGCATTAGCAGTGAGAGGAGCCTGCCACCTGGGACATGTCTTTCACACCCTCCCCATCCCTCTCACCCATCTACCCAAGCTCCATTGCTCCCTTCTCAGGTTTTTCCCATACTTGCCACAGGGTCAAACAAATAAAAAGCTGAGTGAGTCATCAGTAGAAATCAGGGCAATGAGCTTCCAAATGCATTTGACAGAGAAGTTAAGACAAGAAGATTAAGAGGCTGAGGGACCTGGGTTGAGCTTAGATAGAGCCCCTGGGTGTGGGGAAGCCCCAGTTGAGGCTTGTCAAGGCCATCATAGCTCTGCAGTGCCCTTGGGGCCTAGCATGGCCAGCAGGTGGATTCTCCTGTCAGCCTCTCTTCCCAGAATGGTGCCTGCTTTGGACAGGACCATGGCATCTTCCTTGTGCAAGGGCAGCACAGGTCTGCATGCCTGCTTATCACTGACAGGCACGGCGTGATTTTGACATTTGTCCCTCTTCTCTACTTCCCTTCTGTTGATGTTTCTCACTACATTTATGCAGAAATGATACTCAAGGTTTCCGGTCTTGACTGGAACTTTTCCGTCATTGCCATAACAAGAACTTATAAGAATAGTGGGAGCCACAGCACCATCATTTGGAAAAGAGATCGTGCACAACGACTTGCGTATTTAAGTGGCTAACGTAATAACGCAGCAATTACAGCCCTCTTTTGGGTCTGGTCCAGTTGATTGTCCAAGATGTCTCTAGGTGCAGCTGTTCTCACCACCAGACCCAGATCGTTTTAGTTACTGCTGAAATTGTGCCATAATCCTGCTTACAGATTTTGTTTTTCTTCCTTGAAAGCACCTGCTCAAGGCGCACGGATGGTTTTGTTATTAGATAGCCAAGAGAGGCAAAAGCTCCACTCCTCTTTCAGGCATTTCACAGGATAAGGGCAAGCTCTCATTTTAGAGGCCTCTCTCTTGTAGATTAATTACTTTGTAGAGCTGAGGTCTGCTCCCCAAACTTGCCTTCTACCTACAGGACATTTGCAATGGGCAGTATGAGTTAACTTGTCTCATGCAGGTAGGCTGGCTTAAGACACTGTAGATCATTGCAGTGAGTAAAACGTAAATATCTCTAGGAGCTTTGGCAGGTAACTCAGATAAACCAGAGAGGGAGAGGATGTGCCTCGCACCAGAGGATGAGATTTCTCATCTGATCTGTGCTTTTGATCCTTAGGATGGGTTTGAGCTATTATTTGCACAGATTAAAACTGCACAAAGGAGGTGGCTCCAGCAGAGACCAGAGCAGGACAATTTGTGAAGAATAATTCTGCTGTTCAGCTGAAAACAACCCAGAGGCATACAGTCCCAGTGCCATCACTGGCATGCAGGACCAGCAGGGCCTCCCCTTTGGAATGGGAGGAAACGAGCCGCGGCCGCTGGAGGAGGCAGCTCGCTGGGGTCAGGCGGCACGTGCAAGCCTCTAAGTCCCAGCGCCAAGAAAAATATCTTGGCTGTGCTTCCTCCATGCTGTTGGTGGGCAGGACAGCCCCAGTGGTTTCCTCCAGACTGGCAGGCAAGCAGGCAAATAGGGATGTATGCTGTGCTTGGAACCAGCTGCCTGCCCACCTACACTTTCCTGGTGGCACAGAGCTCTGCAGCAACATGCCAAGCAGTGGCTGTTGTGCTTTCTGTTGGCACTTGAGCTAACTCAGTGATGGTGAGCCCCTGTGCAGGATCCAGACTGCCCTCAGCCTTCATGGCCAGCCTGGCTGTGGTCCCAAAGGCTGGGAGAGGAGGTGAGAATGTGTCTGGGAGGGACATTCCCGTGAGTTTGCCCCATGGACTGGCAGACTCCTCTGGCACCCATTCAATGGTGGTGCACTGCACAGCTTCTGGGATTTATACCATACCCAGAAATTACAATTAGGACTTTTTTTCCTCCATTCTACCCCCTTCTTACATCTGGCCTTTCTCCTTTAAAGCCCAGCAATCTGATTTCCCCTTGCCTTGCTTGCATCCATGTAGGTGCAAACCAAACCACCAGCCTGAAGGCACCAAGAGCATTGTTGCCTTTGCAGAGCACTGAATAGCAACCTCTGCTGTAAAGGTAAAGGGGATGGGGTATTTGTGGTCCTCATTCCCAAAAAATGAGCCTGGTCAGCTGTGTTTTGGCTGTCCTTTTACAGACCAGTACCTCACTCATAGAGCCCATTTCTTCCTTATCCTTTCTAGAAAAAAGGACTGAGGTCACTTTGAACAATCCTTCTAATATCAGGGCTGAATGGACCTACCTTCCTAAAGATAATTGCAAGGCATTAAAAAAAAAAAAAAAAAAAAAAAAAACAACAAATTACTACAAAGGTACCAAAAAAAAAAAAAAAAAAAAAAAAAGAGTTGGTCCCTCTCAGAAATGTGGCTGTCATTGTCCAGCAGCCATCGGTGTGCTGTGAAGAAAACTCTGTCACGTGCCACGGCTTCAGAAAAGCATGAGAAAACACTCACAGCGTTCCCTTAGATAAGAAGCCACAAACAAATCAGAAACAACAAGTGAAAATTCAATTCAAGGTTTACTCCAGGATGGACGTCTTGCTACGATAAATTAAGGTGTTTTTCATTATTAAAAATAAACAAAGCAATGAAAGTGAACCATGTCACCATTCATGCACTTAAAAAACATCTTTAATCTGCTTGGGAAAATCTTTTTTTCCCCCTAACAGGAAAAAATATTAGTTGTCCAGATAACAAACAAAACAAAATCAACCAAAGGGCATCAAGAGACTTCCTGAAATTGAAAAAACAATGTTTTGTGTAACAAGTTAAAAAAAAAAAAAAAAGAAAGAAAAACACAACAAAACATGCAGCAAGCAGAATGATTCCTCCAGCTTCTTCAGGTCGTCAGTGGTTTCAGGAACAGGAGGAAGAAATACATAAGCAGTTGAATGTTTTATTTAACCTTGCAGCATTTTACAGCTGTCCTAAGCCTCTTCCCTTCTCCCTTCCCGCCCCCCTTCTCCCCCCCGGAAACCATTTGTCTTTCTAGTGCCTTATTTTTAACAGCTCAGCTCAGCCCCAAAGGGACAGGAGTAAAAACAACGAAAGAACCTAATCCAGCAACTTTGGGGTTCCCAGGACTGAAATAGCAAGTCTGATGCAAATCAGGATTGAGGCTGATTTGCAAGAAGGAGCAATGCCTCCTCCTTTCTCAGAAAGGAGGGGTGGAAGGAGGCAGAGCCATGATGATGGGCAGCCCAGTTCCACACCAGCCCTGTGACTGGGAGATGTGGGCTGTGCAGCACCATGTTAGTGGGGAGGCTCAGGGACCCCATTCATCCCATGGTAAATCAGCCCCTGGAGATGCATGGGGAAGTTTGCACAATGTCTGCCCAAACTCTGCCTGGATCCTTGCCAGCAATGGGAAACTTTCATTCTCATGAGTTCACAAATTCCACCTACAAGGCCTGATTAAAACAATACGGGAAGCTGTGTGGTGTCCCCCCCATGGCCCTCTCTCAGCCACCGCGCTGTGAAACCACAGGAAATCATTAGCTGTGCCGGCTAAGAACTACTGGATCCCAGCAAATTATTCACATTTGATGTATTTAGAGCTTTATTGTTGTTTAAAGTTATTTACGGTTTCCATAGGTTCATTTGGGATGTTGATTTATGCAGTTTCCGATGTTCGGATGGGTAGACCAAGCAGAGCAACATCAGGTTCGAGGTCTCCAGTGTTACAGTTACCGTGGTTTAAGTAACACAGTTGCTTGCAATAAGGCAATTAAGCCATGAAATTATATCTGCTCCCTAACAAAAGTACATAGAGGCAATTCCCACTCTCACGCATTTATGAGCTGGTTTTGAACATGGTCTCTGAGATGCTGAAAGGCACTTGCTGCAAGTATTTATGGCAGGAGAAGTCAGTCCATTGAACGTTTGCAAGAGTAATCTCTAGACAGGTGTAGTACTAGCCAAAGCAAATTGATTTAGAAATGTCAACATACATTCACGGATTATTTGCCCAGCTCAAGCACTTATGGCAAATGTCAACAGATCTAGGAACAGGGTTCAACTTTCTGGTAAGGAAACCTCTACCCTTCAGCAAATGCGTGTATCACAACAGAAAAGAAATGCCAGCCTGCTGACGAAAGGAAACACTCCAAGGAAGGTGACTGGGAGAGAAAAAAGCACTGTCAAATCCACATTTTCTGGAGCCACTCCACCAAGGGAAGGTTGGCAGTCTGTGATGCTTTCAGCATATTTGATGTCCCTTGCCAGTACAAGGTCCCTTTGTTCAGCAGGGTGGTTCCCGGCAGCCCAGATCTGGCCTCTGAGGCAGCCACCAGGTGAAAGGGGCACATTTCCCATCTGGGCACTCAACACATGGGAGTCTGGGAACATTCCTAAAGCTCACCTGCACCCTTTGGCAAGGTGACAATCCCACATTTCTCCTTCACCAGACACAGCACTTGCCCATGTTCCACCAACAGACTGATCCATCATGCCAGGCTGCTGGCCAGGAGTAAGAAACTCCTTAATGGACAAAGTAAGAAATATACAGCACGTCTGTGGGGCATACAGTGCTAATGCTGAGCTCCACACATTCAAACCAGAGGACTTGCCCCTTCCAAGGAAACTGTCTTCAGGATAAAAAGTAGCCCAGGGTTGGATTTCAAAAGCAGCACAAAGTTCCATCCCAAAGCAAGGCATTGGCAGCAACCAGCAGTCCAGGGGAGCTCAGGACTGGCTGCAAACCTCCACCACCCTCTAACCACTCTCTCTCTCTCCCTCTAAGCAGCCCATCCAGGGCAGGGAGCAGCCCCAAACTGAAAACTTGTATGCAGGAAAGGGCCATTCACCCACTGCTGGCAGCCAAGCAGCAAGCTATGTGAAGCTGCCTTCTTAACTGCAAAGGCTCAACCATATCCCCTCCTAGCTGATGGAAGCCCTTGCCTGAAGAAATAAGTGATATAAGGAGTCACTATTAATAAAAATTGATAGAATTTAATTTTGTATTTGATGGCTTTTGTAGACCTGGTGCACATATCCTGCTCTTGGGCACTGCTCTGTGAGCACAAAGCTACCCTGAGCCCACCCACCCAAGCCACAGCCATACTCATGCCCTCTCTGTGGGAAGTGAGCTGGCAGCTGCTCACATCAAGTACAGTCTTCCCTCTTTGTCCATCTGACTTTTGTTACAAGATAAGAAATACACCCCTGTATCTGCTGCAGTCCCTCCTGTGGTGATCTCGGCACAAACCAGCCTTGTACTGACTGCATCTTTCCTCAGCCCCATGGCTTTGCTTGGCTCGGCCACAGGAAGGCTGATTTCAAATCTTAGTGACACCCTGTTTACACCAGGGAACCTGCTTGATTGCAGCTGGCTTTCAGCTTGCCTTCACCAGACCTGCCTCACACTGTACCTAACCCTTGGTTGCAGACTCTGTGGGAAGTGTTGCCCTCTGTCCTGGCTGCAGCCTCCAGCTGCCCACAGCGATGCACCACCAGAGAGACAAGAAGTGCCTGGTTGGCAAGGAGATAGATTGCCTGGTTCTGCTGCCTCTGTTCGCTTGGCTTTCCCAAAGCAGGGCTTCATCCTGCAAAGTCACCAGGCCCATCTTGGAATTGAAATGCACTCACTCAGCCGCACCATATCCTGACAGGATGTCAGCAGTAAACAGTAGGTAAATACTCCTGCTTTATCATCAGTTAGTATTTGTTGTTTTTAGAGACCTGGGATAAAATTCCCACTGGAAAAAAGCAGCGCATATGACAAAAGTAACTTCTATTTTCTGCCTGTGTGAGAGCCATGCGATGAAAGCCATTTCCTTCAGTGTTATTTGCCCCACAAAAGAAGTTTTATATTTGTGTCAGGGTTTTTTAGATCTTTTGTATTCAACTACTTAATTCTTGGCTAAAGATTTATTCAAGAAATTCATTTTACAGATCAATAGAGAGCTAGCCCTGTTCCCCACAAGTGCTTGCCTTTTGCAATGTCTTCCCTCCCTGAGGCAAAACGAGTCAGAAAGCCCCACAGCCATCACCCAGAAACAGAGCAGGTACCCACCCCTGGCTCACACAACTCAGATTTGGTTTTGGCAGATAATTGTGGGTGGTATTGGGAAGGAAGCTTTCTGCAAGAAGAACATTCCTGCAAAACCAAAGGAGCAAGGATGTACCGCAGGCAGGCCCCTACTCCAGCATGACTGAAACAAACAGATATTTGCTGGAAATCACTGGCAGCATTTGCTCAGCAAAGGTTATTGTTAGAAAATAATTGATATTAATGTTTAGAGTTATCTCATCTGATTGTATCAGCAAAATATGGTATCACTCCGTAATTACTTTTAACATGATTTTCATGGGGGAGCAGTCGAAGCTGGAGAACAGAGTTGTCTTTTTAAACACAGCAAAATACTGCCTAATTATGAATTAAACCCCAGGCTGAGGCAAGCTCACAGCCTCTGTATTGAGGCTGAGCAAGCAGCACTTTCCCATTAAACTCTGGATAATTTTTTGTAATTGTTTCTCCATGGAAGTTAACACTTTTCTGAAAAAAAAAATAGATTAAAAAATATAAGGCTGTTAGCCCACAGAACACTGAAATGATACAATAGCTGCTGCTTGGAGCTCATTCGCCACCTGCTTTTCCTTGTTTTGTTTTCTAGCCTCTAATTACTGAGCAGAGTCAATTCCTAATGAGGCAGTTTGATTTCCTGTTTTTCATACTTCTTGAGCCACTTAAAGAGCCCGTCCAACATAAAAGGAACCCTTTTCTAAACAGATTTTAAATTAATTATAATAACCTTGGTGGTGGTTGTTGTTGTCACTCTGCTTGTGTGTGTGTGTGAGCGTGCATCTGAGTTTTCCCTGGCTGCATTTCTCATTTAATGCTTTCACACTAAACAACCCCTTTTTTTAATCCCCTCCTGTCCTGTCCCACCCCCAACAATGCAAACTGGAAACTCTTGTCCAGGAAATTGTAGCCACAGAAACACTGTGTCTGGGACTGAGGAGGAAAAGGCGGTGATGTCATGAATAATTGGGCTGTGAGAAAAGATGGAGCATGAATAAGGAGGGAAACATTCTGACGTCTGTCTTTAAAGCTGGAAGATAAACACTTGTTGTGAATGGTACACACTGGCTTCTAAAGGGGCTGGTAGGAAGATGAACTGTATTAAATGACTGCTCAGGAATATATGAATGATGCTAATGAGGTCTCTCAGCCCCCTCCTAGCCCCAAACACATGTAATGCCTTTCACTTCATGTCTCAGTCCTTCTCCTGTCAATACTGCTGGCACTGGAGAGCTACTGCCATTCCTGGGATTTACAGAGATCTTAGTCCTCTCTTCCCTCTGCTTTTTCTTCACTCTGTTCCTGCCTGCTCCTTGGGACTCCTGTGCAGCCCCAGCCTGCAGTTTTGGGTCATCCACAAACTCTGACCTTGCCAGAAAGGTTCCACTGGACACTACTCTTCCATAGCTGGCCACAGGGATCTTGTGCACAATTGTCTCAGTGCAAGGACTGTAGGAAATGCTGCCAGGAAGAGCCTCCTGGCACAGCAGTGGCCCCTGCCATCATCCACCTGCATTTCCCCAGCACATCTCCCCTGCTCCCATCTCAGGGTAGTGGTCACTGCGGCCACTCACAAGAAGCACCTAGAAACTGTACTGCGGTGACAGCTCCCCATCCCCCTGCTCCTTCCATCCTTTAGCCTGAAGCCTTCCCAGAGGAATTACCTGGGGGATGCTTTATGCAGAGCATGCCTTGGTATCATGCAACAGACACCAGTGTTGAGAAGGTGGCCACCGATGTCTGTGTTTGCATGGCAGACGCTCAGAGAGCATCCAGTCCAGTTCAGCCCAGAACCATCATGCTGGGCCACTTGACAAGCTCACAGAGTTCCTCTCTGGAGGAACTTCCTCTCTGGAGGAGAATGCAACAGACTTGCTCCAGACAGCCCTGGAGCAGCTACATTCACAAATGCTGAAGTTCCACTGTGAAAACTGTGTGTAAAGCTGTTGCCAGAAATGCAAAGAAATCCAGTCCATGCTATAACTCTAAAAAATCCAAGTAAGCCTCAGCTGGGGAGGGCTGCATTCCAGCCCCACCCAAATCATAAAGCTGAGAAAACTTCAATGGGCTCTAGCTTCTGGATTATTATTATTATTATGACAGGGTTTTCCTCTCAGGATTCAGACTCTCTCTAAATGGTGGGAAAAAGGGTTTTATACAACCTCCAGTCTCCACATGACAAAGTGACTGCCTATTCCTACAGTCATCTGAACAGAATAGACGGAATAAGCTATTGTCTGTGCTCAGAAGTCAGCAACTGCACCGGCACTTGATTGGTCCAGGATGTAGAGGAACAAAAAGGTCATTGAATAAAAGAAGAACAATACTTTTCATGAAACAAACGAGCTTTTGCTAATTTATAACATGTTTGGTTTGGGTATCATATACATCAAAATGATGTAATTAGTAAATGTCATTTTCTGGAGAGAGAGAGCTCAGCAAACCCTTAATGATGGGAATTTCCTGCCCCAGACTGCAGTCTCTGGATTACCAGGGCATCATAAAGATGCTGTATTTCATTAATAATTAGAATAGGCATGAAGTGGGACCTAGATATTTGACAAGGGAAAAAGGAAAAAGTTCACCTACTGCAAAGGTTAGTTGCACTTGAGAATTAATGAGAGAAATACAATGGACTAAAGGCTGATTACAAACTGTCTTGCATATTCCACACCCAGTGTTTGAAACCTGGAATCTGAATTGGTCCTACTTCCAAGTATCAACACTGTTGAAACCCATCACCACTTGGCTCCAGCCCAGAACAGTTGGCCGATAATCTTTCTATAACGGGCAGAAGCAGAAGTTCAGCTCCTGAAGCGCGCTAGGAGGAGGAACATGCAGCCCAGGAGAGCAGCTTTGCTGATTGTGCTGTGCTCTGCTGAACGCACTAAATGGTGTGATCTTCAGTGCAAGTACTCCACACTCTCAAGGTGTTTCTCTCCCGCACGCACACAGACACACACAATCATTCACAACACAAGGCAGGTTCATACCAGAAGTCACCCTTTTCAGGGTGAGGGCAAAACTGCTCTCTCAACGCTTTTTGCTTACAAGGGAGTCAGAAGCACTGGAGACCTCATGTAGGACGCATTTCTCAAGCAGTGTCGTGCCAGGTTGCGCAAGACCATCTCTCAAGATTCCTGATACTAAACCCAGACTTATTGCAAGATGTGAAGGACCTAGGAATATAGAGAACCTTCTCATTAAGGAAACCAGTATTTTGACCTATTGTACAAATTAGTCTTGAAATTAAGATGAGGTTGGACTTGTCTAAGCCCACAAGAAAGACCAGCTGGCTGAAGCATTGAAAGTCAAAAGGTCTAAGTCCCTTCTTCAAACATGCATCTGCCCTTTTCAACTAAGCACATCAGCTGCATCTGGGAGACACCCAAAAAACCTCTTTGCATTTCTTCCTCCAGGTCCTGAAGCCACTTCTGAGAGGAGTGTTGTTATAAAGACAAAGTTATTTCTGCTTGCATTGTAAAGACATGAAGAGACATAGCAAATACCTAGGGGTCTACCAGATTCAGAATCTGCAGAGAGGGTTATGCCCTGACAGAGATCCATTGATCAGGTTTTTTTTTTTCATAAGATGTTGACCCTTTCGCTCCAGAAATTTTCCACTGACTCCTTCCTTTTGGAGGTAAGCTCTCGCTGTAGCATGAAGATCCTCAGGATACCTCAAGAGCACTGCAGCACTCTGTTTCCCAGGGCTTGCCAGAGATCAGCTGCTCTCAAAGTGATGTCAGTGAGGCAGGGCACCAAACTGAGCTGAAATTCTTTTCTCATGTGAAAAATCCAATAGGCAGGTTTATGAGCAGCAATCTCCTCTGGCAAGGGCCACAGCATTCTCTGAGCTGTGCGATAAATGTTATATTAGTTCATGCTTCCTTCTTTGCAGGAATTACTCAGGCACATGCAAAACAATAACATAACTTTGAAAAAAAACTTCCTTGATCATTTGTACTGCAACTTTGTTCTTTGCTGCAAAGTAAATGTATGTGGGCACTGAATCGAAGGCCCAAAGGGCCAGCAAAGACTAATCAAAGCCTCTTCTGCCAGTAATGGGCATGTTTGAGCTGGAAGTGTTTAACTTTCAGGGATTTTTGCCTGTGTTAGCAAAGAAATGACACCTTTAAATGTGACATTCTTCTCCCCAGGAAATACCCGTACATTCTCTGCTAGCTCAGAAAGGAAAAGGCTTCAGTGCGAATAATTTACTTCACACCCGCTTCTTTCCTTTAACTTGCTTTTTCAAAAATTCCTTCTGCTGCCAATTTTTCTATCTTTTATGAAGATTAACCCAGCAATTCCCACATTTGTGAGTAGCCCCAACGGAAATCTGCTAAATTAAGTCAACAAAACCTTATTCTGATGGACCCTGGCTGACCCAGCTACATTCGTGTGACTGCAAAAAGGCTGAAGTTTTTCCTTGGAAGTAAAGCTAAAAATCATAAAAGGTTACCACACATTCACTGACCCACTGTACACAGAATCAGAGAATCACAGAATTACTTTGGTTGCAAGATACCTCTAAGATCACTGAGTCCAAACATCAATCTAAGACCACCATGGCCATTTAACTGTGTCCTGAAGTGCCATATCATCCCTCTTTGTTCCCAGCAAAACAGCATGATTGTCTTCATAGGGCTGGTGTACAGCAGCCCATGTCACTCAGTCTCCACCATGGTTCTGGTCTGAGGAAGCACTCCACCTTTCTATCTGTGGAGGATGTATCTGCTTCCAGAGACTGGAGAAAGCTGCACACTGTGGTTTTTGTCTAACCATGGAAGCAAGTTACAGGACACACACTGTGCTATCCTGTATATGCACTGGTCTAGTTCCCCAGGTTATTTTCAGGAAAGTGGCTCAAGATTAACACTCCTGATCTCAGGTGAAGCAGGGAAGCCCAAGACACTGGAGCATCTGGGCCCCAGCAGCCCCCAGGTAGAGCAGGACCATCAGCATGGCAGTGCTGCAAAAAGCAGGGAGCAGCAAGGCACTCACCCAAATCCTGTAACCCCAGCAGAGGACCACAGCCAAGTGAAGTACATATTTCAGTACTACCCTTGCCTGCTGACAGCTCTTTATCATAAGGATGCAGTCTTTCCTGCACAGTCAGGCAGATACCAGCATATGACACACCAGAGTAGCAGGTAAAGGTGTTGGCTCACAGACGATCCACCTGTTTCCATTAAGCTTCTCATTTACCATAAATGAGTGCACACAGCCCACTTTCAGTTCCTCTAAGGTACATTCCAGTTTAACTCTGCCTTGGGCTCACCAGAACAGGTCTATGATTTCAAGGTAGTATGACCTCTCTACATCCATAGCTGAATCACGCCACAAGCAGGGTTCAGAGAAATGAGGTTAACAGGTGGAGTGGGTGTGGAATGAAAGGGAACTTGCTGTAAATATGAACAGCCTACATCTGCAAGTAGGTGTAAAGCTGGGTGGCTGACAATACACCAAGGAAATGAGTGGCTCTTGTTTATTCCAGCGGTTCCATAAATTTTTGATGCCTGGGTAAACAGAAACAATAAAGACAACTCCAGTTAACCATTTGTTTGATGTCTAATTAGAAACTATGTCCCTGAGCTAACCAAACAGTCTCTTCTCATCGTATCAGTCCAAGGTCATATATACTGCCAGTAACTGCATTACTCAAGTCATGTGTGTGGATTTGGTAGTATGTGTCCTGACAGATGCCTCGCTCAGCTGCTGGAAAACGAGGATGGAGCCACCACTCCATGTCCTCAAACATTTTGTGGCCTTTTCCTACAGATGGAGGGACCAGAGCCCTGTGCACATCTTCAGCAATGACAGATCTGGACTGCGGACAGCTGAGTTTCATCCCCAATTCCTGTGCTAAGAATATTCTGACATTCCACCTGCCCATTCACGAAGAGAGATATGAAAATTACAGCAAGCATGAAAAGGCTTGGTCTATCAAGAACTTCACAGATTCAGTGGGCAGAAATGACCACCTTTTGCATAACACAGGGCCATCAAATGTAACGTGGGATTCAGGCCCCCCTTGGGCACAGTACAAGAGGAGGACTTATATAACCATGCTGCTTATCCACGGCACTATTGGATACTGCAAGTCTTCTGCATGGATACATACATGGCGTTGATGTGGTGAGGGTCTCTGCATGCATTTGGAGTGATGGAGCATCAAGGACAAGATATTCGGCATTAGGTGTTACCAGCAAGTTCACAAGCAAAATCCACAGAAACCATCACATATCTATGAACCTCTGACAACCCTGGTTTGGGTAGAGAGGAAGCATACATTAACCATAGTTCTAATCAAGAAGTCTCATCTGAACACTAGCATGCACACTCCCACAGATCCACATACCTGTTTTCCAGGAAAATGGCCACAGCAAAGCAATCATTGCTCCCAGAGTTTTCATACTTGGGTTTTCTGATTTGTGAGCTGTTTTCCTGATAAAGAGCTGGCCCAAATGGTCAGGTTTATCTCATCTCCACAAAAAAAGCTTCCTTTGTCAGACTAGCTTTTAGCACTTAGAGCTACTGGAGAGCTACATCCCTTTGGAAAGCTTCTTCCAAACCTCAAAAAACCTCTCTGATCAATGCAAAACATAGATCTTGATTTGCATGTTTGAATTAGGCTTACACTGTGCTAGCTACTGCTCTGTTCCCTATTGCTCCAATACTCCATCTCTGCAGATGTCTCAGTAGCAGCCTAGTGCCCCAAATGCAGCAAGATCTCACCTAGATGGAGAAGAGGCAGGTAATAAGATCTAACAGGACAAATCCTGATAGGGAACATTGCCCTGAGCTCAGCCAAGGGAAGTCTTCCCAGTAATGTGGCACTCCATTGGGACAGGATGGAGACAAGTTTTGAAAGGAAGAGAGTCAGGTACTTTCTGACTTGATCCTGCCTGACTTGATAAGGTATGAATATAAAATTTGCACTTCACATTTCAAGGACATCTAACACAGCAATGACTTCTGTAACTTCCTAGTGTTGAGGTAAAAGCAATGTAACCTTCTGTTAACAACTGAAAGCTCCAGTTTCATCCAGCTCTGAGGCTTTCTAGAGTACAACTCCCAAGCCTAACCACTGCTGGAAATCAGCAACTCAGCACCCTGTGGCAAAAATCACCAGCAGGGCCTGCTGGCTCAGGGAGCTGGTGGTGGCTTCTCTTCAGGTCACCAGCTAACCAAAAGTCACTGGCATCTATACATACTACCTGTCTTGCACACAACGAATTGGATGGTTTCTGCCTCCCTGCCAACAGATGCTGATCCGTACACAAAGCTTGCAAGCATCTTTCCTGATGGATGTAGTACAAAACTCCTAATGCTACTGGCTATCCCTCTGTGGTGGCATGAAGGAACGTTAGATGAACAGCACAGGATAGCTTGCACTGCAGCTGCTTGTGCTATAGAGGATCCATTCACAAGAGAGAGTTATTAACCTCTAAAGCTGCATGTCCTGTCTCTTAGCAGCAATGAGTTCAAAAAGAATAAGAGTGGAAAACCACAGGAGCCTGATCTGAACCATGACACAAAATTTGGTGGCTGCTTTCATTGGTTTAACAGTATCTGAGAGGATTATGGGTGACACATTTCTAGGCTAGCTAAGCTCTATACAAACCACTATGAAAAAAAATGGCAGTACTGAGCCTCTTGTTAGAGGTGCTTTGGAGTCCACAGCAATACAAGGCTTAGACTCTTCAGCAGAAATCTAAGCAACAAAACTTATCAATCTGTTATTTCAGGAGTGAAATGAAACCACTTTGGTGTTGATACACCACAAACCTCAACTATACTGTGATGATTGCTGTGTTTCACTAAGAAAGGTTCTGTTCTTTAAGTATTGTATTTGTACAGAAGTTTTTGTTGGTATCTCCTCATCCAGGCCACAGTCAAATTCTAGGAATCTTAGAATCATCGAATCGTTTCAGTTGGAAAAGACCTGTGAGATCAAGTCCAACCATTATCTAATTCTACTAGGTCTGGTGTTAAATGATGTCCCTTAGCAGCACACCTCTGCGTCTTTTAAAAACCTCCACAGGTAGGGATTCAACCATTCCTCTGGGGAACCTGTTCCAGTGTTTAAGAACCCTTTCAGTGAAAAAGTTTCTTCTGATTTTCAATCTAAACCAATCCTGGTGCAACTTGAAGCCACTTCCTCTTGTCCTATCACTTGTTACTAGGAAGAAGAGACAGACCCTCACCTCATTACATTACCCTTTCAGGTAGTTGTAGAGAGCAAGAGCCTCTTTTTCTCCAGATTAAACCACCACAGTTCCCTCAGCTGCTCCCCATAAGACCTGCTTTTCTAATCTGCCTTACTGGTGGCCTCTCATGATTGCACAATTAAAATAATGTAAATAGCAATTTTAAGGTCAAGCTTGATTTCACTGCTTTGTCTGCCCAGTAAATAACAGAAACAAGAGTCAGAGCAAAAAAACTGTTCAGAGAACTATGCCAACCAAGGCACAGCAAAAGCATGCAGTTGACTGGCATTTTTTCCCAAAACTATTGCCTTCAGAAGAGCAGATAGACCCAGGTCTGGGATATCAATCATAGGTCTATGTGTTAAAGCAGCCTTCCCAGGTACCTCTTTAGACCCAGGCCCCCACCCTCTGTCCCACCTCCTCCTGCACACCGTACAAATAAAGTGCCTGTGTAGTTCTTTTTCCTCTATTCTTAAGCCATTTTTCAGCTTTCCTTCATTCTTTGCAGTGAGATCTTTACAGGGAATATCACCTTACCTATGCAGTGCTTATTATCTGATTAAACATCCTGCAGTCTCTGATTCAGCTACAAACTCCAAGCAAAACCATACCAGCTACAGAGCAAGACTAAGCTTCTTTACAGTCACACAACCTGTCTTTCTCCAACACACTGCTCACCACTCTTATCCTGCTGAGCCAACAGAGCAGAATTTACAACTAGTGGTTGTATCCCTGCTGGAATTCTATCTCCAGAGTCTCCTGTCATTGCTTCCCTGCTAGAGCTCTACTGGTGGCAGTCACTGCTGGAGAGCCAACCCAGGGAAAGTTGTCCCTGGTGATTTTCCTGACCTGTCATCTACACTTGGTCTGAGAAAAAGCAGATATCATGTTGTTTAAAATTCAAAGCAACAGGACATAGACTAGCCTCCCCTTCCAGCCCCTACTAACACATCCGATGGGAGACGGAATGGGAAAAAACCAAGTAAAAGTATTGCCAAAAATCCCAAATGAAGAAAGCTACATCTAGGAAAATTTTAAAGCTGGATTTAGTCCTTGCAAATGAAGGCTTACTGTTTTCATCAATTGGAAGAGTTAGCAGAAGCCAATCAGCTGTGAATTGTTTCTAAAATGAAGCAAGCAGCAGCACTCATCTGCAGGGGAGCTGTGGCAAGCACAGAATGAAACACAACAGGAAAATGTGGCCAAAACTCTTAAATAAGAAAACAAGCAGGCACCAAAGCAAGAAGCTGTACAATATATTGTGTGAAGTGCCTTCACTGGACAATCCATCATGAACAGAATAAAATGTTTCCCAACATGCAAGATAAAGCCTCCCAGTTTGGTGATAGTCTCCAGAGACCTGAGCTGCCACTGTGTCCATTTCAAGACTGAATGCTAAAGCCTCTGCTAGATCCTAGGTAATAAAACACACTGGACATCTAAATTGTTATAGATCTTGGCATCTGACCAGCAAAATGTCCATGTAAAACCATATGCCAGTAAATCTGCCTTCTGCTTTTAAGCTGATTATTCAAGGGTTAACTGTGAGATCCCCTAATGAATTAATAAAACCCAGACATATTTTAAAGCTATTGATTCATCACAATATCTATTTTGGAACACTCCATGCATAAACAATAAGTGGAAATGCTTAGTTCATTAGTTTTGGTATATGCCATTTGAAACATTCCTTCCTCAACCTTTGCTGCAACACTCCAGACTTTGTGAGGAATGAACCTAAACCAGAATCTTGCATTTGACTCTCCTTCGTTCATAGTTGAAAGGATGCTCAAAATCCAGTCCCCAGAGCACAAACTGCTTTTACCAATTAACACGTTCTGCATCATGACTGTGGTACAGATCCCTGGCTTAATCCAGATCATGTTCTGGGTTGTAGCCATGCCCTTTACTCAGGTGTACTGCTGCAGCACAAGGAAGGCTTCAATGGGAAGAGTGTCAAAATGGAAACAATCTACAAGGCTGTATTTCTTTATACCTTGTAGCTAGCCCTGCAGTTTTGTCATAAGGATTGGGATCTTGCCAGAACCAAAATACATCTAATCCTAATCTCAGCCCAATGTCCCAAGCACTTGCTAGTGGTTCACGCTTAGAGGCATACTTTGCTCCCAGCTCTGCCACAAGTTTCTGTGCATCAGGGCAACCCACATTATTCCCTCTGTACTCAAGCACTGTGGAAGGGATTAGTTTCACCTTGCTTTAGCTTTCTAAAAATTAAGGGTCTCCTCTGACCTAGTGATGCAGGTTTCTCCAGAGTCAATGGAGAGAGAAGGGTTTCTGGGATGAGATGATTTATCCTGCCTACCACAGAGTCCCCTCCCAGGACGAGTGATATGATCCCATATCTCATCCCAGTGTTGACTCAAGAGGAAGCATAGATAATTGATATGGCCTATATACCTATTACAGAGAGTCTATGTTTAGCTAGTCTATGGGGCTAGACTACAGCAGTTGCTCTATTACCTGATGACCCCTCCCCAAAAGACAAGAGGAATCAGGAAAGAAG
Source organism: Indicator indicator (assembly GCF_027791375.1). NCBI lineage: Eukaryota > Metazoa > Chordata > Aves > Piciformes > Indicatoridae > Indicator > Indicator indicator. The sequence goes on along the minus strand of NC_072013.1, from coordinate 9,971,242 downwards.
ACCACAGGCTGAAATAAAAATAGATTTAAAGAAACAGCAAAACTGATACAAATCACAAAATAAAGTAGGTAAAGCTACACTCACCCCAGCAAAGGTGCAGCAGTCACAATATCCAGGAAGACAGTCCTCTAGAGCAGGAAAAGGGTGAGGAAAAGGAGCCACCACAAAAAGCCCAAGTAGGAGACTCAACCAGAAAGCTCAACTCTCTCTAGCAAACTTCCTCCTTTGCGCTGAGTATGATGTTCATGGTCTGGGATACACCTGTAGCCAACTCGAGTCAGCTGTGCTGGCTGCCTCAGAACTGCTAATGGCCTGCAGCCCATAGCTGCCCTAGCAAACCCAAGCCACACAGTTAAAATAAACTGAAACAAATCTCATCCTAAGATCTGAGAAGGGTTTGTGTATGTATGTACATGAAAAACCACACAGAATGGTCTCATGCCTCAGCCCAGACTTTTCAACAAAACGGTATGTCAGCCTAACCCATCATGGCAGATACGTCTCCTCCAGGATGGGATGAAAGCTGTCATTTGCTCTTCCACAGGTGACCTGGGGAGACATTAGTTGTTGTCTCCCTTAAGCAGCCTCTGAAAAGGGCACCCATTGAGAGAACACGTCTTGATCCAGCAGGACAGCTCAGCACAAGAGCATTAGAGAGCTGGATGAGATCCCCACAGTTGCTCAGCTCAAGAAAGGCTCCCTTGTAGGCTGTGAATGAGCATCTCCATGACCTTCCATGAGCACTGAGGGGGAAGAAGTTGATACCTGTACCTTTGCATACCACAGGTCTACATCATTTAACATTCACAGATGAAGAGTTTATTGCTCATCCATTTGGGCCTTACTGTGTTGTCAAGTACCAGATTTCTTCAGTCTGCTAAATCACCTGATGAAACTTTTGATTCAAAGAATACAGATGGGAGCCTGGGCAAACATAAGTCTTACTAGCCAACTAGATCTGCTGTCACCTATGACTGACAAGATATTTATGCTGATGGGTCAACAGACAGACAGATTCATTAATTTTCTTCTCCCTTGTCCCATTATCTAAGCCCCTGTGCCATCCACAGCCACTGGAGTGAATGTTCATTTCTATTCCATTGTCATACTAACTACTGCTCTAGTTTAAGTATTCTTTTGAACCCCAAGAACAATGTGAGCAAGGCACAAATCCATCCCACTCCTCCATGGCTAAGTAGGGCCATTAGACAGCAGAAACAATAGAAACACAGCGGGTGCTCTGTGTTTGCTCCCTGCATGGCCGCACACAAAGACAAAAAGCGAGAAGGGATGGATGGGCCAGGGATGGGTATTGGATACCCTGATGCACTCATCTTCCCAGCATCCCCAGACCACAAAGGAAAAGAGGTTTTGCATGGGCCTGCAGAGGCTTCATCAGTCACCAGGCACAGGACCTCATTGTCTGGTTTGTTTTGTTTCTCTGAACAGTATGTCACATATTTACTTTCCTCTTGGAGGGCTGATGCTAGCATAAAATCATCACCACGTTATGTCAAAATGTCAGCATGCTACTTTGCCACATCTCCACATGAGGCTGCCTCATGGGCTCCCGCTAGGATTTCTGCATCCAATCATTTCCCATAAGCAATGTTTGCAGGATGCAAGATCTTCTTAAAATAGGACAAATCCAGAAATCCTGGAGCCGGTGGCAGCCCTCACTCATGACTCTGTCTTGAGTGACTCCATCTGGACAATCTAGGATTGCTTTTGATGGGCTGTGGAAGCAGCTGGTCCTGGTTAAAATCTATTTTACTAGAAGTAAATATAAATACTACAGATAAAAGTTCAGGATGGCCTTCCTCTCTTTTCAGTCATTAGCAAGTTTTACCTCCAGTGACAGGAATTTTAAATGGATTTTCTTATTTAAGTGGCCAGCTGTATTTCAAATACCTTTAGTTTTTATGCGTGTGTAGCTCTGAGAAGTTACAGCTGACTTACTGCAGCTTATCCCAATGCACAAGCATGTACAACTTCACTGGTCCCACAGACCTTCTCCTGTCACATTGTCCTTCACATCTCTCCAGAAATGTCCTGGGCATTCCATGGTTTCTGCCCAATGCTGGGCTACCAGGAATATAAGGGAAGCAGGAGAACCCAGTGTAGCCACCATACCTGATGATAGCATACCTACTGCTATAAGAAACCAGCCCAGAGAAGGCCTCCAGGCTGAGGCAGGGTTGTTTGCACTTCCAAATGCCCCGCTCTGCTCTTGTCTTGGTCCTGCTCTGCTGGGACAGCTTGCATGGTGGATGCATTTGGGCCGTAAGCATCTGATTCCAGGCTTTGCTCTGCCAAATCTCACATGCCAGAAGACTGAGGCTTCTTCCCCTGACTGTCTGAAGTGAGCACCACAATGCTGGGTCCCTACCAAACATCCTGTGGGCTCAGTGTGGGGGTCGGGAGAGGAGCGACTGGTCACACAGGCGGAGCATGGATCCACACCACTCCCCAGGGGAAGGGTCAAAACTGCCTTTTACTGTGTTTCTGTGACAGATCTCTTTACTCAGTGCTATATAATATAGCCCCAAACATATTCTAAGTAGCCAAGGGCTGCCCTGCCATCTGTTTGAAGACACAGACCTTCTGATGCAGGAGTTCCCAAAGCCTGGCCCATGGGACATTTACTATGGAGCCTGCAAAGGGAATTTTTCCCCTTTAAGAAGCCAGCCTGCCCATTTTGTTATGCTGCTTCAGGCCAGTGTCCCATCCATCAACGCTGACCCACCGATGACTTGTGTATGAACAAAAATGTGGGAAACTCCGCTCCACGTAAGACATCTCCAGTCTCTCCAACTCTCTCCTGCCAATCTCACCCACAACTCCAAGGTTCAAAACAAGAGAACAATTTGGTCATCTCCTAGATACTTACTCTCAGTTCCAGACATAGCTTCCAGAGGTGTTTTTATGAGAAAATCCCCCTTTTATCCACCTATCTAAAGTACAAGTGCCAAACAACTGCATGACTGTCTTCTGACTTTCAAAGGAAATTAGGCTTTTACAGCCAGGTGCGTTTGCAAAGGGTGTCCATAACCTGCACTGAATTAATTAATTAAGAAACAGACCCACATAGCTGAGATATGTACATACCTATAAGTATTTATAAAAATTATTACGTGGTTCATTTTATGTATTTATTCATATTTAAAGCAATAAAGGTGCTTTTCAATGGCTCTGGGCACTCCCAGTACAATAAATTATACAACAAACACAGTCAAACAAAATTCCAGCAATACTGAACTTGGACGGCCCAGAGTTGTTCCCTGTCTCCATAAGGAAACTGCCCAGGAACTTTCCCATGCTGTCTCTCACTCTGCTTTCTCACATCCCCAGTGATGCTGTTTTTCCTCCCCTGAGAACTGCAGGGTGACATCTAGAGATCCACCTTTCTGCCTCAGAGATCCACCTTTTCTCCATCACTGATCCACCTTTCTCCATCCAGATCTACCTTTTCTACCTCAGAGATACACTTTTCTGCATCAGAGGTCTACCTGGCCACAGCCCAACTTAGCCTGGAGTGTGTCATGGGTCTGTCAAAGGGAAACCCAAGGTGTGCCCCAGCATGGGGCAGAGCAGCACATGGGTGAGTACCCACCTATCTTTGCTCTTGCTGCTGGGGACCATAGCATTACTGCAGCTCAGATGCCCCCGAAGGGAAAGGGTGGGGAGGAGGCAACAAAGTGGTCCATGCAAGGAAGGCCTAAGGCAGCCTTGCTCCATGCCATGGCATGACAAACCACGGAAAGTAGCATCTTTGTGTCCTTGAAATCCAACATCCCATACAACATGCAAAGTATGTATTGGTGAGTAAAACAAAAAGAACCAAAACTGTCACCAACTAACCCACAGGAATCCCAGCACCACTTGCACACCTGCCAGTGGGCTATGGGTCTGCAAGGATGTTGCTCCCAAGGCATTCCAAAACTGCGGCATTAAAGAAGAAGGTGAGATTGGTAGGGTTAGTGTTAAAAAATATTTAAACAACAACAAATAAGGCAGCACTTTTTAATATTTTTGTTAATTTGCAGCTCTACTCGCTGGGCTGGCACAGGGTTTCTGCCGAGGCAAAGCTCCGGGTTGGGCGGCTGCGCTGGTCGGGTGCTGAGCTGGGGTAGAGGTTTGGAGCTGCTGTGGCATCTGGCATGAAAAAATGTCCCGGGAAGCTGTTACATTAAATGGCCAAATCGATTTATTGAATGGCAGGTGTTAGCTACAAACAGATGGAGAACAGAAAGGCGTAAGCAGACATTTGTATGGAAAAGAAGCCATCGATTTGTAGCGGGGGGCTCAGCGCTGATCGTTACAGCCCCCCGCAGCCCCCGGGTTCCCTGTCCTGGCTGAACGGGACGGGCGCCGAGGCACAGCGGCTGAGCCGGCGGCGGGGAGAAGCAGCCCGGCCCGGGGCTGGTGTCGGTGCCGGTGCGGGGTTTGTGGGGGGAGGGAGCCGGTCCTCATCCCGGTGCCGGCGCGTGCCGGGGCCGGTGCCGGGCGGCAGATGAGGCACGCGCCGGGCTCATTACAATGAGAATGGGGCAGGCTGGAGGGGACATGTGGCAGCAACAGTTTGCAAATCCCCCCTCCTTCTGTGCCAATCGGGAAACATTTCCAAACATTTGTACCCCAAATCGACCACATTAACACCCCTCCGAGCGGCGCTCCCGGGAGGGATGCTCTGTGCCACGGACATTTAGACAGAAACAAAACAAGGAAGGAGGGGATTTTAAAAATTTTCTGCTTTTTGCTTTTCTTTTCTTTTCTTTTTTTTTTTTTAGTCTTTCTTTTTATTTCTCCTCCCTTCTTAGAATTTCCCGGTGTGTGTCAGCACTAAATCGATGCGCAACTTTCTAGCTAAGGGCTTTAAAAGCCATTGGGGAATCCGGCTTAGAGTGGAGCTGAGCACATTGAAGGGATGGAAGGAGAATACTGAATGGAAGGTATGGAAGGAGAGGCCAACAGCACCCTGGCATGTATCAGCAATAGTGTGGTCAGAAGGACTAGGACAATCATTTTCCCCTGTACTTGGCATTAGTGAAATTGCATCATTAAGTACTGCGTTCAGTTTTGAGCCCCTCACTCCAAGAAGAACATTGAGGTGCTGGAGAGTGCCCAGAGAAGGGCAAAGAAGCTGGTGAAGGGTCTGGAGAACAAGTCTTATGAGGAGTGGCTGAGGGAACTGGGGTTGTTTAGTCTGGAGAAAAGGAGACCGAGACGAGACCTCACTCTCTACAGCTCCGTGAAAGAAGATCAGAGTCAGGTGGGGGTTCTCTCTTCTCCCAAATAACAAGAGACAGGACAAGAGGAAAAGGCCTCGGGTTGTGCCAGAGGAGGGTTAGCTTGGACATTAGCAAAAATTTCTTCCCCAATAGAGTTGTCAAGCCCTGGAACAGGCTGCCCAGAGCAGTGGTGGAGTCATCATCTCTGGAGGGATTTAAAAGATGTGTAGATGTGGTGATGAGGGACTTGGTTAAGTGTGGAGTTGGCACCGCTCTTCAGACACAGGAAGAGGCTGGGACCAGGAGATCTTCCCCCCAGGTTAGGGGAATGGGCAAACCACGGAACCCCCCAGACAAGCTTCCCCCCCGGCCAAGCCAGCCTGGTTGTGGTTTCTGTTGCCTTGGGGACAGCCTGGGATACCGGGGAGACAGGGACAGCCTCTAGATCGGGAGTGTCCTTTCCCAAAAATCCCGGGTGGCATCACTGCATGGCCAGAGCACCAGGTAGGTCCTGCCCCCGACGCAGGTACGAATGCTCCGTATCTGCAGGACCTTGAGAGCAGCAGCCATATGGAAAGCCCTCGGCGGTTGTGACATTACTGGGAGCCCCCTCACGCCACTCCCGTGGCAGCTTCCCCCGTGGGTCGGGTGGGCATGGTAGGGAATATGGAACTAGCAGAAAGAAAGGAAAAGAAAGGGTGATGGCAGGAGGCGCGGTGCAGGTGCTCCCGGATGAGGTGTGTGACGTTTCTGAGTCCTTTGCAGCCCCCCTGCCCCTTCCCAGTACCTGCAGCCTTAAAGCAGCAGGGCACGGATGGCAGAAAGGAGCCCAATGGGAGGCTGGGCACATCCCGCGGGGAAGAGCTGGATGAGTCCCCGGGGAAGCGTTGAACGTTCACCCCGAGAACGGGGAAAGGAAGGCAGCCTGGCACGGGGGCTCGGGGGGAAGGGAAGGCTTGGGCAGGCTGGCAACTTTCACTAGTCCGGAATTAATTAACGTTGTCTCGTTAGCGAGATACGTTTGGCCTGGCCACACTTATGCTGAGCCGGACAAGGCTGGAGACAAACCGGCAGCAAATAAGGCGCAAAAGAACAGGCGAAAGCTCCCTGACCTCGAGTGAAGAGAACAGGAGAGATGGGAAACGGTGAGGAGGCGGCGACTACCGGGCACCCCCACCACTGCCCAGCATCCGGGCTGGGGCTGTGAGTAACCCCTGCCGCCCCTCGGAAAAGCCGGGGGTTCGGCGGGCCCCGTAACTCCCTGCCCCGAGGACCTGTGCCTCTCGAAAGGAGCCGGGGTTCCGGAGGTGGAGGGGGGTGTCTCTGCGCTGTTGTTCTCCGGAGTGATCCAGGATAGCACCTTGGGCACAGGAAAGGGTTTGCAGGAGTTCCGCTTCTGATCTGCTCTCGGTCGACTTTCAGGCTCAGCTGTTTGATGCTATTAATGCAACTTTTTTTTTTTTTTTTTTTAATCTGAACTCGTGTGTGTGTGTCAACATGCAGCAGGTGGTTTATTATATTCCCCGGTTATTATTTTATTACAGGCTCTTTTTATAGCTGCAATCACAATAATGCCCTGGAGTTTCGAGAAGGATTTTACGTCTGTTTCTGCACCACTCACTCAAGCTTCTGAAAATACTTGTTTTCTGCGGGACGACACGTGAGGAGCTGGAGCGACTTCTGCTCCTCCTGGGAAGGAGGGAAACGGGGTGCAGAGTTTCAGCTCCAGAAAGGGCGACTACCCACCACCAAGAGGGGGTGGGGGGTGTAGGAAGTGAGGAGTGCTTGTGGGGCTCGCACCCCTCTTGGCAGGTTTTGGGGAAGGCAGAAGCGGGTGCACTTCCCCAGTCGCCAAAGTATATGCCGCCAGGACAGCAGAGAGGTTTGGCGGAGCTGTGAAAAGCAGAGATCAGCTTGTCTTGCTTTAACCTACATTAGCGCCGGGTCCATATGGTAGATGCTGCCTGTGGATCCTCAGCACCAAAGCGAGGCCCTATTCTTGCACGCCGCCCTGCTTGTGCCAGATGGTGCCTGGACCAAGTGGCCATGCGTAGGGTGGCTCTGGTTAGCCTAATAAACGTCCAATACAAGTCAAAAATCAAAACACACACATACTAACATCTGCTAGAGCCTGCAGTACCCAGCTAGCCTTTCAATACTGAATTAAAGAGCCCCACAGCCCTTCTGTTCCCCTAGGTTAGACATTCATTACCATTTATCAAGCACTGATGTTATCTGGCCTCTCATTTTATTTAGTACCGAAGCTATTAGCATCAGATTTGATTTTGACAGTTGACGCTGCTGCTGGTAAAGCCGGGATCTGGCCGGGCGGATCGCTGCAAAATTCCGAGTTCATCAGCAGCGACACATTCCTCCTTCCCACTTGTTTACGAGGCCGAGACAAAAGAGCTCCTCGCTTGTGCCTCTGCCTTGCGGCTTGTCTCCATCACGGCCACGACTCCCGCCCGTGCCCGCACACGAACACGCATCCTCGGGCCGCCGGTTACAGCCCCCCGACATTGCCAGCTCTTGTGTCCCCGGCTCCGGCTTTCTCCGGCGCCGAAGGGATCGGGAGAAGTTTTAATCCCCTTTTGGCGGCGACCCCGATTCCTGGCCCCATACCTGGCCACACACCCACGCATGTTGGTGCGGCGGCACTGTTCACGACGGCGACCGGTGCGGCTGTGTTCGGGGCTTTCGCCTGAGGAGACATCAGCTCTTTCTCCGCAGCCCAGTAGTCGTGCCGTGCCCTCCTGGCCCTACCCCGGGCGCCTGGCCTCACACGGACTGTAACCGCATCCCGGAACAAAGCTGGTTTCCAGGAAAAGCGGCCGCTTTGCTGGAAATGGACGGGGAAGCGGGACGGCCGGGAAAGTTTAGCTGGGGTGCGCCCTCTTTATAATGCCTCGCCTCCAAACAAGCCTGGACCCCAGCTTTCCTTTTTTATCCACCACCCCCTACCTCACCCCTAACGCCCCACGCAACTCCCCCCCCCCCCCCAAAAAAAAAAAACAAAAAAAAAAAGAGCCCAGCTTGGGGAATTAACGCTGGAAGAAAAGACCCTTGGGAGAGCACTGGGGTGAAAGGGGACTTTCAGCGCGTTGCGTCTCGGCGCTGCTCCCCAGGTGATCCACGCTGGAAAGGTCCGCAGCTCTGCGAGCCGGGCACTGGCATAAAGGTGGCAAGAACTCATTATCATACAGCTGAGGGTTTATCTCTCCCTCCACCCCCGTCTGGCCTCCCATCCATTTAACAAGCTGAAATAAAAAGCCACATGAAAGGCCTTCTCTGTGCTTGGCTTTAATGAGGGACACGCGACCCAACAATAAGCGCACGCGGCAATCAGGCCAAGGGCTTTACTGGCACACGCCAGACCGCAGCCCGACACCGGCCACTGCCAAGCAGCTTGACACCGCCCCCGGCCCCCTCCTCTCTTGCCTGCAAGCGCCCTAAATCTCCCCCTTGCCCGTGTTTTTTGGGGGCCGGGGCAGTAGCAGGAGAGGCGGACTGCATCTCCACTGGCATCGCGCAGCTCGCTCCGGCGCTCGTTTGCCACCCTTTACGGCAGGGAGTGTGAGAGCCCGCAGATCCCTACTGTGCCCGTCTCCCCTCATCACCCACTCGCCCCCTTCTCGGGTGGCATTCGGCGCATCCTCGTTAGCTGGGCTCAGGCAGCAGCGCAAGCCGCTGCGCCTCAGCGACGGGGCCGTCCCAGGTGCCCGCCCGACGGGCAAGCACCTCTTTACTTTTACTTTCCGCCTGGGGCCCGCCCTTGCTGGGGCAGGGCAGCTCCTGCCTGACGGCCCGGCCGCGGCAGCGGGGCTCCGCGCTGCCTGGTCCACAGCCCCGGCAAGCGGCTGGCATGAGAGCCGGGAGACACAGGGAGAGACGAGGTGTGGGGGGGAGAGAAGCAAGCAAACAAACAAACTAACAAGCGTGTTTTTAAAACATTTTATCCGCTATTGTTCGTCAGCCGAGGAAAGTAGGTTTGTGGAGGGGCGTTTGATTTTCGAGGGAACTCTCGCAAGGGTGAGCGCCGTAAATATCTCAACAGATGCTCGGCTTGTTCGTAATCAGCTCGACTCCGCGGCAGGCAGCGCGGCCGCGGCGACGGCGGCAGCGGCAGCAGGGTATTAATTCTGGATATGAGGGCTCTCCGCAACATTTGGTTCTTTTTTTCCAGAAAGGAAAGATGGAAAAGGGGAGGGATCGCCCGTGAGTCTGACTGACAGTTTACATAATGAGCTTGTGAGGATGCGAGGCAACTATATAAACAGCTCGAAGGGAAGCAAGTTTTCCATTTACTGAGCTGCGAGCACCGGTGAAAGGAGGAGCGGTTCCACACCAAGCACTCCCCTCCGCCTCCCGCAGCGGAACCCGGCTTTGGAGTTTATAAAGGCGACAGCAGCGATCAGAGGTCAGCGGTTGACTGCAGGATTAATTCCCAGAAGGGGACTGGCGGATCGACACCTGGATTTTACCTTCGATTTCTGCTGGTGCTCGGGGAATATTTGGAAGAGCAGGTTGCTCCAGGAGAATCGCCGTGACGCCTCTTTTCTCCCTCGACCGAGAAGCACTTGCTTGGACCGTTTGAGGAATACAGGAGGAAAACTAAAACCGCTAAGAACTGGCAGCTTGAATAACACAGAATGACAGCCTTGCGCATCTTTGGCTTGACGTTTCTGTTAATGATTTTACATCAGGTAATCGCACATCGCACAAAAAATTAAAAAATAGGGTTCGCGAAATATAAAGTGAGTGATGAAAGCAAGTTTGTATGGCAAAGCCGCGGTAAGGTCTGATTTGGCTGTTTTGTGTGTCTCCCCTTTGTGCAGAGGGTGTCCGGCTCTGGCGTCTTCCAGCTGGAGCTGCACGAATTCGTGAACAGCCACGGGTCCCTGGCCAGCGGGAAGCCTTGCTCCCCCCACTGCAGGACCTTCTTTCGAGTCTGTTTAAAGCATTTTCAGGCAGTGGTCTCCCCGGGAGCCTGCACTTTCGGCAGCATCATCACTCCGGTTCTGGGAATAAACTCGTTCAGCATCAAGGATACGGAGAGATTTGACAGCCCCATTAAGTTGCCCTTTAACTTCACGTGGCCGGTGAGATTCCACTTTAAACTCAACTGTGGTGGTAGGGCAAGAGGGCGGCATGGAAAGGCTCTTTATCTGCAGTGTAAAGAGGTTGCTCTCTGCCTTTAGACTTAGTGCCAGAACTTCCTTTAAGGGAGGGGGGGAATGGGGGGGGGGGGGGGGGAATAGAGGGAAAAAAAGAAAAGGAAAAAAAGAGAGAGCGGGGGGGGGGGGGGGGGGGAAGTATGAAAAAACGCATCCATCCCAGAAGCTCTTGGGATAATAAATGTTAAGAGAAACAGATGCAAAAGGGGTTGTTGTTTGTGGGGAGGGATATACTCCGCGGTTCGTAGGAGGGAGAGAGGAAAGGCGCGTAGCCGCGGGGCAGAGCGCGGGGCGGATCGGCGGGGCAGGGCAGGGGCGCGGAGGTGGGCAGTGCAGTGGGTGCCGCGGTGGGTGCCCCGGTGGGTGCTGTGCTAATGCTGGTTTCTCTCTCCCCTGTCCGCTTCCCGCAGGGCACCTTCTCGCTGATCATCCAGGCCTGGCATGCGCCCGCCAACTACCTGCCGGAAGGTGACTACGGCCCCGCGCCGCCGGCAGGGGGCGCCCTGTCGGTGGCAGCCCTCCCCCCTTCCTCCCGCCCTGGCTCCCTTCTCTCCCCCGTGGCCCAGCCCGCAGCAGGCTAAGGGCCGCCCCCCCTCCCCCCCCCCGGCCCAGCTGTTTATGCCATAACTGCCGGGCCGGCCCTGGTCCCACCAGCGGCAGGAGCCGGTCCCGCAACGATATCCATCAGGGGCTGCTTTGATTCTGCCCCGGCCCTAATCTCCCAACACAATTGCGTTTCCTCCGGTTTATTTTTGGCGTGGGAAAGCGAGGCGGGCTGTGGTGAGAAAGCCGGGAGGCTGCCAGCGAGCCCCGGCCGCCTTTTCCTGTATTTTACACCTTGCTCGAATTCCGCCCTTTGGAAAGGAATAATAGCTTTGGGATGTTTTTCTGAGCGGAGAGGAAAAGGATATTTCACTGCAACCCTCGCTTTTCAAAGGCCCCTCTGCTAAACCCCGTTCGGCCGGGGTTAGCACTCCCGCCCTGCACACCCCGGTGGCCGCCTGCCTACGGGGGCAACCTCTACGTGCGTGCATATATACACATATGTATACACACACGCCTGTGTACAGATATGTGAGCGGGAGGTCCTCACTCCACACACACAATCCCCCCCGGCGGGATAAGGGTCGTCGTTGTGGGTGGGGGAACGGGACCCGTTGCTATCGGTGTCTACCGGCGGCTAACGCAGGGTTTGCTGTCCCTGCAGGCTCCCGGCCCCCCTCTGAGGAGTGGCTTATCAGCCAGATGTCCATCCAGCGGTCGCTGTCGGTGGGCGAGGGCTGGTCACAGGACGTGCAGAGCGGACCACTGACCCAGCTGCGTTACTCCTACCGGGTGGTCTGCAGCGAGAACTACTATGGCGAGAGCTGCTCCCGCCTCTGCAAGCGCCGCGACGACCGCTTCGGACACTACGTGTGTGAGGCAGACGGCAGCTTGGCCTGCCTGCCTGGCTGGACCGGCGAGTACTGCACCGAGCGTAAGTGGCCACCATGCTGCCGTCGCCACTCTGGGCCCTTCGTGAACATCGGTGGGCCTGTAAAACCTCTGCACGTGAAGGGGCGTCACCCACTTTGGTGCCCCAGGCCCTGGTCGGCGCTAACAGAGTGTTAGTGTGGGGTAGGGATGAGACCCAAGAGGTCTTGGAGGAAGCACGACCACCCCCCCACCCCCCGTCCCCGCACCCCCTCAAAGGCATCAGGGAGGTAATTAAATGAACGGATCCAAAAACATTTGTCCAGTCCTGCCAGCTGGCCTGACCCTGGCCATAGCTACCTTTGTGGTCAGTCCTTAAAATACAATGCCTTTGACAGTGTTGCAACCACACATTGCACCTGGCTGCCCAGTAGGAGCCCAGGGCCATGTTTTCATGCTAACCTTTCCACTCCCTGCCTGGAGAGAGAAAGTTGCACGCTGAGGACTTTGCCCGCTTTGGCTGCAACTCCCAGCGCTGTGCTTCACCTCTGCAAGCATTAGCAGCAAAGAGCAAGGTAGCAGAGAAAGGATCTTGGCTGATATCCCTGAATCAGTGATATCTATTGCAAGTTGCAATGCTAGCAGCTTGCCCACACAAATGCTTCCACCGTTCCTGCTGCCACAGGAGATGAGACAGGTGTTGCAGTGTAGCAGTGGAAATCTTTACTGTGAGCTCAGGGCCCTGTTGGGTTTTTCAGTCTCTTGTTAGCAGAAGCCAAAGCAGTCTTCTCTTGCTCCTTTTCTAGCAAGAGTTGCAAGAGTTCATGTTTGTTGTATAAACTGAAAAACTAAGGGAGAACTCATCAACTGTTGGCTCGCCTTGTTTGCTTCTCCTGTTTCAGAACTCCTTGTACCTTGAATTTTTAAAACAAAGCTCTGAAAGTGCAAAACTGATTTTCAAAATATTTTTAAAAGCTGGTGTTTGCCCTTTTAAAAGGGTATTCTCTAGTGCCATGTGTATTTACCTAAACATTTCTGGGTTTTCATGTTCTCTTTACAGCCATCTGTCTATCTGGATGTACTGAACAGAACGGATATTGCAACAAGCCTGGAGAGTGCATGTGAGTAGATGGCAATTGCAATCTAAACTTCAGTTAAAATGTCACCTTGTAATAGAAACTTAAACTCTTTTCCATGTCATTAATGTTTTAATCTGACTTTTCTTTTAGCTGTCGTCCCGGTTGGCAAGGCCGCTACTGTGATGAATGCATTCCCCATATAGGCTGCCGCCACGGGACTTGTAAAACACAATGGCAGTGCATATGTGATGAAGGATGGGGTGGCCTCTTCTGTGATCAAGGTTAGTTCTGAAGGTTGTGGCTATGGCTCTAGACTGGGTACTCCTCAGCACCAAACTAAGGAATGTGACCCATTGGATCTGGAATTAAATTTCCACAAGGTCCATGTTCTTAGACATCAGTTTGTACCACCACTTTCTTTGATACCAGTTCATGTAGTGATCTTGTTTGAAAACAACCAAACTGTTTTGGTAGCTGCAGTTTTTCTCTTGGAAAAAAAACAACCTGGATGAGTGTTGAACATTCAAGTTTTCTGCCTGCTCAAGCTAAGTTTAACTTATTCCCTGTACAGCTCTAACAATTTACTAAACAGTTACGAGCAGCAGTAAACAGCATCATTTGGACCTTCCTTATTTTGCATACAAGGAAATTAACTCATGTGATAAGTCTGGAGCATGAGAGAGAAATCATGTAAGCAAGAATGAAAAGTACAGGTTCCATTTTAAGGTACACCAGACCACTTCCACCTATTCAACCCACTGAATCACTGAACCGTAGCCAGCTGAGCAGTCATGTCCTCAAGGCCATATATGCACTGCTGGCACTCAGATCATGAAGGACTCAAAGCAAACCAAGTGTTCTCAAGACAGTTATAGGATTAAGATGGCGAAGTCTGAACTAAGCAGGTTTTTGTTCTGCTTGTAGTTATCTATTAACGAGTTGTATTCCAATTACTCTGTGGTATTTATAGATATAATAAAGACTTTCTGTTTCTGTCCTATGAACTTGTGTGCTTAACCTCTGACTCAGATTTAAAGGGAAAAAAAAAAGGACCATCAAGCTTGGCAGAACATGTAGATGGTTTAAACTACTAACATTCATAACAAGAGAGCATGGTAAATAAACAATAAAAGATTTGTAGTGTTTGTTTAACTCTCCAAGCCAAAACATCTATATTTCCTCCCTGCCTCTCCAGAATGTGCCTGGGAGCACACCTTTTAAAGATGGGGCTCTCTGTTTTACTGTGTGATGTTTGCACAGTGTCCGTAGTGCCGTGGCATGTCCTTTGGATAACACACACTTATGAAGTACATTTTCCATCCTGGTGTCTAAATACCACTGTAGCCAGTGGGTTTAAGCACACAAAAAAGGGAAGGTACACCCAAGCACTAAGAAAGTGAAATTTTTGCCAGGTTTCTCAAAATCCAGAGCTCACATATTACAGTGACAGTTGTGGAGGAGTACCTACACTGATGACAACCTGAAACATCTTATTACTGATAATAACCCAGATAATCATCTCCAGTATCCCTAGTGGAGGCAAAATGCCATACCTCACTGAAAATTCTCTGTTGCTGACCAACATGTTTCTGTATGAATGTCTTTTCCCAGCTGTCAAAAGGGGTTTGCTCTTATTTCCTGCTCTCTTTGCAGATCTGAACTACTGCACTCACCACAGACCATGTAAAAATGGAGCAACTTGCATGAACACTGGCCAGGGCAGCTACACCTGTTCCTGCAGACCGGGATTCACTGGGGTTGACTGCGAGCACGAGATCAGCGAGTGTGACAGCAATCCCTGTAGGAATGGCGGCAGTTGCACGGTAAGGACATTTTAAATGTAAAGGCTTTGTGTGAAGCAAGCCCCAGTATAGCTTTTCAGAAATGGTTCTGTAGCAACATAATGGGAATTCGATAGTACACAGGTTCATTACTGACACTCACAACTAGCGTACTGAACCCTTCCCGAGAGGTGTCAGGGGAGGAAGTCTGTTACAGGAGGAGATGTATCATCTAGATTAGAATTAGTCAACTGATCCTTGGGTTTCTGTGGCAGCCATTATGAGAGTTTGGCAAGACACAAGGTGGGTGAGGGAGCAGATCTGTAAAAAAATAAGCTTCTCAAACCAAGGTTCATACAGCAATGCGCTGAGTCTGTGTTTTAATAGCAAGTAAACGGAAACTTCTGCTTTCTGCTATGAAAGCGTAATGTCAGACAATACGGGGGCAATCAGCTGAAACACTGTCCCTGAAACAGGGTTCTGCATTTTTAGTTGCCTGCAGTCTAATGTTTCAGTGTGGCTTCGGACCCAGTCAATGATTGATTCTACCTGTTGATAAAGACTGATTGATAATAGACATCAGATGTAATTGGATGCATGTTTGGATTAAAGCTAATGGCACAAGACCCTAGCTCCCTTCTCCCATATACTGGACATACAGTACTTGGAAAGAAGAAACAGTTTGGTTGTTACGTAAGTGGTGGGACTTACCCATAGCAAAGCAATATAAGCCCTTGTAAAGCAAAAAAGGGCTCTCACGCTGAGGATAAAGAGCCTGATCACAGCTGTATAGGTCAATGCATGCCATTCTGCCCTGCGAGGACCTCAGGATCCCATTAGAGAGTAGTCATGTTAGTGATGGTTTTGTCTAGATGCCTGTGGGCTCCCTACAACTGTGTCTGCTCTGCTTGTGTAGCTGTATGGTTACTCCTCCATGCTGAGTACGACCAGTTCACAGCTCTGTCCCTCACAGTCCAGCCTGCAGTTATTTACTCTTGCTTTTGCCACATGGGAGTGTGGATGCAAAGGGACTGAACAGTGTTTACTGTGACCAAAAAATGCACATACAAGCAGCTGTCACTTGGTGCCATGAAGTAACAGTGGCCTAATGTTGTGTTTTGTAGGACATGGAGAATGGTTACCACTGCCTGTGCCCGCCTGGCTACTACGGCACTCACTGCGAGCACAGCGCTCTGACCTGCATCGATTCTCCCTGCTTTAACGGTGGCACATGCCTGGAAAAAGAGCAAGGGGCCAGCTACACTTGTGTTTGCCCTTTTGGCTTCACAGGGTCAAACTGTGAGAAGAAAGTAGACAGGTGCACAAGCAACCCCTGTGCGAATGGTGAGTCTTTGCAGCAAAAACCCCCTTGTGCCTCTGCCTCATTTGTGCTTTTCAGTGCAGAAGTGATAGAAATCCAATCTGACCTCTACTCTTCCTCTAACACATTAGTCCCTCTCCCCCACTGTATTCCACATCTACCCTAATTTTAGTCTCATGTGAGGCCGGGTGGGGGCTTTCACTGGCATTTTCTATGCAACAAAACAAGGCACAGGGTTTATTGTGTTATGGAGAAGAGGGGAGAATGAAGTAAATTAACTTTATTACATATTTACAAGGGCTATATTTTTAAGGCATGGGGATACAATTAGGTAAACTAGAAGGAAGTTGCAGTTGCTTAGTAAACCAACCACCTTCTTCTGGAGAGAGTATAAAATGCTACCTGGGGAGAGGTTTAGTTTTCTGAATGAAGTGCATTGCAGACTAATTACTTTTACTGTAATTTTTTTTCTCCTCAGATGGTAACTGCTTTTACCTTGGTCAGATCCATGTATGTCGTTGTCGGGCTGGCTTCACTGGTCAGAAATGTGAGATAAACATCAATGATTGTGCCAGAAACCCATGTTCCAATGGGGGAACTTGTCATGACCTAATCAATGATTACAGCTGCACCTGCTTGCCAGGCTACAGTGGCAGGAACTGTGACATCAAAACCAGAGATGAATGTGCTTCTGGGCCATGTGAGAATGGAGGCACATGCTACAGTGGACTTTATAGTGCCAACTTTGTCTGCTATTGTCCTTCTGGCTTCATGGGCAACCGTTGTGAATTGCCAGTTTATTCAGTGCCTGTTACACTTCCTCCTAAACCAGTCCCCTGGATTGCTATATCCATGGGGGTGGGGCTGGTGGCTTTGCTCATACTGTTCTGCATGATAGCGATGGTCATCAGGCAGATGAGAATGCACCCAGAGCAGGACTTGGAGACAATGAACAACCTGTCTGATTTCCAAAAGGACAATCTCATCCCAGCTTCCCAGCTCAAAAACACCAACAAAAATAAAGACCTTGAAGTGGACTGTGGGCTGGAGAAATCAAACTACAAACCCAAGAATCATAAACTGGACTACAATCTGGTAAAAGACCTGACAAGTAGAGGGACACAGGAAGATAAATATTACAAAAGTGAAAAGTGTTTAGGAGAGAAGTCTCCCCTCAGATTACACAGGTGAGAATGCAGTCTTCTTTCTGGTCTTTCTTAAGCTCCCTCATCTTCATACTGGTCTAGAAGCAAATGAGAAAATAGAGGGGAAAAAAGAAAGAGATAACATACAAACCAAACCACAACAAAGTCAGGAATCTTCATACTGGAGTATGCGTGTCACAGCCAAGAGATACTCTGAACTAAATCAGATAAATTGTTTGTGCCGGGTGCTGCTACTATGGCTGTGATGAAGCGGGAGTGGCTAAGTCACTGGTGAATTTAAGAAGTGTCTTTCCTTCCTCAGTAGATCTTGAAGAAACAACAGTTAAGGCATACAGTGATTAAAAATGGGTATTCTGCTTATTAAGAAGGCAAAATTATCTGCTTACTGAGAAGAATTAGTAAAAATAGCTGCTGTTTTTAGAGAAGGGCAGGGATTCACTGGCTCATCAGTCTTCTGATGCATGTATTGAGAGTGTTGTCTGGAGTGTGCTTGTGGCTGTTACACTGGGGCATCTGAGGAGCACACTGCTTGGACATGGCAGAAGCATAGGAAGACACAAGCTATTTCTTACTTCATCTTTTCTAGTATAATGTCCTGTCATCATATAGAACATGTGAAACTCCATCCTCTGCATTTCCCTCCCACACCTTCCTGGCTATCTCATTCCACCCCTCCATATTCATGGTAGATTTGGAGAGCCAGGCTCGTTAGCAGCTATCTAACGTTCTTTTCTCGCTGCCCTGCCTTAGTGAAAAGCCGGAGTGTAGGATATCAGCGATATGCTCTCCGAGGGATTCCATGTACCAGTCCGTCTTTGTGATAACAGAAGAAAGAAATGAGTGCATCATAGCTACGGAGGTAAGCAAGTACCAGGTGGAATGGCATAAACTCACAAAGTAAAAGATTGATGGCCCTTTAAAACTGCATCTGAGCGGGTTACTCTATTTCCAGGCATCCTAATGCTTCCCAGCCTTCACCTTCTTTTCTGTGGCCCACACAGAACATACAGTGGGGACAATAAAGAAAATAGCAGCTCTGATATTATGAAAGCAGAGATTTTGAGCTTAGATAAGTTAGTGGGAGATGAAAGCACAGAACATCAGCCCATAAAGATTCACCACATTGTAGCATTATTTTGTCTTAAATAGGTAGTCAGTGAAAATGGAAATAATAATTGCTCCTAGGCCCATTGACATGAAGCCACCTTATTTCCCCGACTACAGTGGATAATCTGTGTTCTGTGGAAACAGACAAATCTATACATTTCCAGCAGGAGATGGAAGGTAGCTGCAGGTGTTAGTGGGTAGGCCTAACAGCCACCGAGGAAGTCTGTAATAAGGTAATTCCAACCTGTTGGCATTTAAGCTCCAGCTAAACATTGTCTAACAGAAGTTAATGCTGTTATTGATAAACACATCTAGATTTTCTTGTTATATTGAAAGGTCAGAGGGTAGGTACATGAAAAGGGAAGGGCCTAGTGTTGAACTTTTAGGACTTTAGGAAGCAGCTATTGAGGAGCCAACCAGTTACTGAAGAATTACTGACTCTTTGGAGAAAGCTTAGTGGAAGTTAAAGGCAGTTTGACATGAACTGATACCTGCTGCCTTCAGTGGAGCCATTTTTAGGACTGGTTTCAGACTCCAGGGAAGAGAAGCTTGCTGTGCCATAGAGCAGCGACTGTGAAGTCAGATCTGCAGGCTTCTGTTTCCCTTGCCAAAGTGGATATCAGTTTTCCTCTTAAAGCCAAGCTGGAACACAAGTCAACCAACAATATTAAAGGTTTAAGACTAAGTGGAAGGATTTTTAAAGACACAAATGACAGCTAGAAGCTTCATTCCCATTAACTCACATAAATACTATATCTCCCATGGAGGATCTTGCTGAGCAAAACTAGACTCCCAGAATTAGATCAAGCATCTCCAGAAGTGTTTTTATTTTCAGAATGGCAGCTCCTTAAACCTCTCTCTGCATCATTCAGGCTTCTGGACTCAAGTTGTTTAATTATACTGTACACTTTTTACAGAGACCTAATATTAAGCACTCAGATTTGTAAGCCTTCCTCCCCTCAGTGCAGGTAGAGAAGCTACTCATCACACAGACAATTTATTTTGCTGGTGATTGATTGTCTCTGGGCCCAGCCAGTAGTGAAGCTGCAGTAATGTCTGGCTTAAAGGGCTCTGGTGTGAATCACACAGTTTGTGAGTTCAGCAGCGCTCTGTGCTGTGCCTCCTTCTCATTCTTGGTCTCATTTTATATCCTGACAGGTATAAGACTGAATATCAGCCCATTTGCACCTCAGACTTGGTAATGCCAGTAGATGGACGTTCCTGCTGCATTGTTTACAATTCAGAACTGGATTGGACTGTTTTTAACTACATGCAACTTGCTGCTCTCAGGCGGAGGATGGAACTGGGTGAACTGGACAGACTGTGAATTTACTGAAAGATGCAATACACCTTTTTGTTCTTACTGCCCTTGTTTGAAGTTTGATACCAGAAATTTCATTGTCTGTAGAAGAGAGGAGGCAGAGGCAAGAGAGAGGGGTTAAAAATATTGTTGGTTTAATTTGGTTTTAAAAGATACTGAGGCCAGTTCCTCATGGACAGACCCCTGGCTTTCCAGAACTCTGGTTTATGGGAGGTGCCAGTAGATATGGAGGCACTTAACTATTGCAGATGTTGCCATGAAAGGTGTGAAGAAAGACACATTGCTATGCAGATAATGGATACAGTGTAAACCAGATCTCTTATTTTTTTCCTGGGTTTAAAAGTGCCTAAAATGTGTCAAGAGAATCTAACAAGCCCAAACAGAGACTTGGCTGCTCTTTCTGCAGTTACCTGAGCAGTATTGGGCAGGGGTGGTTGATACTTTCTGCCACACAACTATCTGCATCTCCTCCCTCCTGCTGCATGTACTGGAGACTGTGTAAGGGGCCAGAGGAGGAAGGAAAGAGGAATGCCGAATTTACTTGTCGTCTCTTTCAGTGATGTTGTGGAGAACTGATTAACCCAAGCCACAACATGGGCCAGGATATTTGTGGATTTAAACATTGCAGAAGGAAAAGTTGAGAGGAGGAATGTGTACTGCCTCTTCCCCATTGATAAGGAGGAGGTGTGATTGATCCCAACTCTATCTAAAGCCTTACAAATGCGTTTAAAATCAATCAGCTCCTAGAACCTTTATGTGCTGAGTTGTCTCAGCTCTTTTCATGCCCTTTGCACTACCAGTGATTGTGAATAGATTTTTTTTTTCTCCTTCCTCATTCTCTCTCCCCTTCTGCCTTATTTTGACACAAATTTGGGGGTTTAAGTTGTGTTTCTGAATTAGGTGCCACCTTCTACTGCAAATAGTCTCAAAATTGCAGCTGTTACATTCTGAAGGAGAAGCAGCAGTGTGATCCCCCTTCCCCATTTCTCCATCTGGTTGCAAAACTCCCAACTATTGTCCTTCATCCTGGTTCCAAATGCCCAATAGCAAAGCATCCACTGAGACACCCTCTGCCAAGACAGGTGGAGATTATAGTTAGAAGGTTCTAGGCCTGCCCTGTTTCTTTCCTACCCACCCACTGCTGCGTGGAGAAGGGGAAGCCTGCCCCTGGAAACCAGAGGCAGGCAGAAGCTCTTTTCTCATATACATATTTATGGCGATAGTAGCGGACACCCCAGTGGAAAGTGCTGTGACACTAATGAGACTGTGGGGTGGGGCAGAATGAGGAGGGAGGATACAAGATCTCTTGGAAGAAACCTGGACCGTGCTATCCTTTGGACAGTGATATTCTTGACCTTGTAAATCCTGTTGTTGGACTAGCCCATCTACTGCCTTGAACTGTGCAGACAAGACCCCTTCATCATGTCCACTACTGACCTTCTGCTCTGACCACATAGGACCGTTTTGAAGATGACCTTCAGAAATCAATAATATGGGTTTTAGTTTGTCTGTTTGTAGTTTATTTTGAAGACTAGTATTTCAGTAATTTAAAGAAAAAAAATCGGAAGCACTGAACTTTCTATGTTTTATAACATTATTTTGTATATAATGTATATTTATAATCAAAAACAGAAGTGTAAATATGTTTATTACTTCTCATGTAATGTTTTTAATGTGATGACAAAGTTTGAATTTTATTTTTTTTCCAAGCAATGAAAATACTTTCCTGCTACTATGCAGTTTATTGTGGTTTGTCCTTTTACACTTCAGGGTCCATGATTCTGTGACAGCCAAATTTACCGGGGGCCCCAGAAGTAAGCTGGTCTGCCTGCTCCCTACCAGCTAGCTCTGCATTTACATGTTGCACACCAACTGCTGTCATCAGCTGCTCTTTATAAAACAGTTATGTACTGTTAGCTGATGTCAACAGAGTTGTTCAGCTGAGTGGCAATCATCTGACAGAAAAGTTATACATATTTATATTGTGATATATTATATAAGATTCAAATTCTATATATTCATCTTCTCTTGCTATGGAGTGGGACTGAACTGTCAGGAAAGTTAGTTTTATCAACACTTCACTCTTCCTCGACAACTTGTGGCATGGAAGTTATAGATTTAATATAATTTCCAAGTGCCTTAATAAATGTGCTGGCTGGGAGTTTGCTTCAAAGCAAGATACAATCACTATTTTTTAAATCCTATTTCTTTAAACACTTTCAGTACGATCCAGATCTTGCCCTCAAGTTACTCTTGCACAACATCTACACTTGCACGACTGTGTCCTTGTTTGTTTGATCATGATGGGTAAGATTTGTCTTTCACTCCTGGGATTAGAGGAGAGTTTCAGGCTTTCTCCTCCCAAGTTCCCTGGTGCTACACCAGCAGCTGTGTCCTCCCAGGACAGCACAAAGTCATTACCCTTTCACAGCCTTTTTGGAGGTTGTTTCTACAATAAAAAGTGTAAAAAGCACACTTATATAAACCACTCCCAGCAGGTTTAGTCACCTTTGCAGTATGCACATTTACATAGTATTAAAGCTCTCACTAGATCAGCTAGGCACAGTACAAACAACATCTGAATGCACAAAACCAAAAACTGTAAGAACAGGAAGCTACTGCTGCTCTATTTTAAAACAAGACCCTTTTTTATTATTATTTTGTTATTGTTGTTGACAACATGCCAAAAAAGCATCTTAGTGTTGGATGCTTTTCCTATCTTTCCCCAAAATCAAATCTAACCAAAATTTGCTAGTTCTAAAAAAATTACAAAGCAAAAATCCCCCCATTGGAATTAAAAAAAAAAAATTAGAAAAAGCACCACAAGAAATTATTTTTGTTTTGTCATTAAAGTACTGCAAATAATGGTTTATAAGGGTCCTCCTGAGTGTACTATTAAGGGTATGTAAATATTATTTACTTTGGGTGGTTTTGTTTCTCCCTCTTCAGTTCTTTTCTTAGCAAAATTAATTTTCAAATCCCAGCCATTTTCCTTGGCTACCATAAAAATAAATTTAAGATGAAACTCACAAATAAAAAGCCACCTCCCCCTCCCCAAACATTCACCCTGTAGAGCAAATTATGAAAAACAAGCCATTGACAAAAAGCCGAGCAGATGCTCCCTGCTTGCAGTCCTTCCTCGGCAATGTGAAATAAACCCAACAGATGCCTCTCTTAATTGAGCACATGGATTACATACACACATGCACTCTGTCCTGCTTAAAACAAAACACACACAAAAATCAAACAGGAAAATAGCCAGAGAACTCTTCCCAAAGCATAGGCAAGCAGGAATGCTAAGACCAAAAAAGACTCAGCTCTTCCTGCACAAAGTGAGACAGGAAACCATATCCATAGACAGAAGGGAGCTGAAATCCATTAAAACCCGTGGACCTGATTATGTAGATCCCACAGGGTAAAGCAGGTACAACACATGCCTTTGTGTATCCACACAGGACAGAGGAAAGAAAAAAAGCGTCAGCTTGCAAGGAAATCTGTGAATATTTACTGCAGGCACTACTGCACTATGCAGCTACCAGAATAGATCACAGATCCTACACAGGAAAAACAGGAGAGGCGCCTGCTTCCACACAGGAGGAGATGGAAAGCATATGTGAATCCATGCACGTGTGCACATCCCCAGGTCCTTGCCAAAGAAACTACAAGCAAATTAGCTAAACACATAATATGACTTGGGTTTAACCCACATCTTTGGCCACAAACATCCTTACCAAGGGCTGCTGTGTGGTGACTGCTCACCAGTCTACCCATCCCCTCCCTGAGGTGAGTGCATCTCTGAGCCATGGTGGATGAACTCACTAGGAGGAGCTCTGAGAACCCTTCTGGGTTATAAAGACTCAACCTGAATTTCAAAGATTTGTCTTGAGGACCACAGATGATGTCAGGACTGTAAATGTACTGAAACAAATAATGCCTTTGCTCTTAACAAGCTACAGAGTTCCTAGACCAAATGCTACCACTAATTTCTCTCAGCATAATTTGCACCAGCTATGGCAAGAATGCAAATTTGGCTCTAGGACTGCACCTACATTTGGCTTTTTGCTTTAGGCAAGTGCATGAATTCCCTTAAAAGCAGCATGACAAAAAACAATTTTGAGAGTGGACTCCTGACCGAGAAATTCTCTGGTACTTCCCTGTGCCCACACCTGACAGAAACTGTTTCACAGCTACACAGAGCCCTTCAGTCTAAACAATTTCAGAGCTGTATTCAGTGAGGTGGGGTGTTGCTCCTCTGGCACTACACTTGACTTGAGTTGTTCCATCATTTACCTCTTTGAACAGTCTGCTGATGAGGGGAAACTGATGCTGTCATATACCCGTAACTATAGCACCCACTGGTGCTGAGACAACATGCAGCAGGGCTGTGCTAGTGCAAACACAGCACAGGGCACAGAGTTCAGCTAGGTTAGCGTAGATGTGGGATGCTTGTAGAAATTAGGCTTGAAACAGGACATACCTAAAATGGGGAAAAAATGCAAAATGCATTTTACTGTGCACAAAACTTGTCCAGCAAAAGCTCTCAGCTGTAGAAAGAGCTGCTGAGAAAGCCCAAATTAGTTACTGTGTAATTGTAACCATCTAGTCCAACAGATAAAACCATCTCTGCCAAAACACATTTCAGGTATTTCCATTGCTCCTCACTCTTTTTTATTAGTTTATGCCAGAAGCAGAAAGGCAGAGCAGGTCACTGACAAGCCTGTACTATAGTGGCTTTAGTGACAGTTATGTGTTTGTGTTTGGCTTGTCATTCCCTTATCTCACACACCTGACCCATAAACATATACTGATTTTATGCAGCAGATAGGACACTCCTAGCACATTTAGCTCAACTCCAAACTCCAGTTGGGGAGAATTGACATAACTCAGTGGCCTTCTGCTATGCTTCATTATTTTCATCAATTTACTTTTACAGCCTCTCTGGAGAGTCAACATCAAAATTTCTACCCCTCTCTCCACACTCTAAGTTCTGCCAGCTCAGCTCCCAGAGCTTGCAGGCAGTGACCCTGCTGGCCGGTGATGCCCACAGCAGTGAGACTTCGCCTTGGTCCCTCCTGCACCAGCTCTAACTCTGCCTATTCTGCTCTCAGACCCTGTCTGGGCAGCAGGATGACTCAGCACCATAAAACTACCCTTTCTGTCTCTCCTCTGATGGTCTTACTGCCGTCCTCGCTCCTCTTCCCCTCTGCAGCTTTGGGGCGTATTTCTGCAGCAGAGCGGTCTGTCAAGCTGCAGGGTTAGGGCAGAACTCTGATTCACCAGGTAAGTGAATAATTTCACAACAATAATTTCAGGTGCTAACGCAATTGTTCCACAAACAGTACTTGATTCTGGGGATCATACTTTTGTCTTTTCCCTTTTAAATCTTGATAGCAGACTATCACCTTCCCAGAGGTGCTCCGTTCTTCACAGATCAATTGTCTGTCCCCTCCAATGAACTGCTCAGCCCTTGGAAGATGCAAGGGGTAAGAGATACAGCAGTGACCTGCTTACAAGGTTTACCCTGCAGCCAGTGACACCTGCAGGTCCTCACTGCCTTCCACCAACCCTCCCCATATTTCTCTGAGGGAGTCAGTGGTGACAGGCTCTGAGCAGGTAAGGTGCAGGGTATGGAGCGGGCTAGAAAATAACTCCTGCTCCCCAAGTCTCCATCTCATTTTCCTCCCCTCTGACTAGGTTTCTGACTGACATGTTAAGTGAGAGAGGAGACCTAACAGCTAAGGCAGAGTGGTCCACATGTGAGATAACATGTGATCTGCATAGCACAGATGATCCCACAATTACTCAACCCCTTCCATATACTGTAAAATAGCAATGGACTTGCCTCTCACATGTAGTACATAACTACCACAGAAGGCCTTCAAACTTCTTCATCCTCTGCAAGCATTGTGTACAACCAAGATGGAGATGTTGCTCAGGCTCCAACTATTGCTGCAGCAAACCCCCCATGAAAAACAGGTCATTCCCAGGAAGGGTTCCAAGGTACAAAACAGCACCTTGTTTATAGCCATGTTTTGCAAATACACAGGTAAATGAGGAAAACACACAGTTTGAGGAGAGGCTGTTTGGTGATGACATCTTTATCTGTGCTTTATGACTTGTTTGTTGAGCTGTTGCTAGCTTCACAGTGGCTTTGTCGATTACACTGCCTAGAGAAGGTCACAGAGGTGCCATGTTTGTTTTTATAAATTAAACTAAACCAGATCATATTTAACATCTAAACAGATCTGCTGAGAGTTACAGTTAAGAGCTGGAGAGGCTGTCACCAGTCAGAACAGGATCCAACCACTTCTGGCACCATGCAAGAGCTCTCACTCTCTGTGCTTGGGCACACAGCTCACGAAGGTTTGTGAGCAGGGTCAAAACTCCTGGTGCAGATATCAGTCACTGTACAATGGAAATCCCTTTTCTATTAACACTGTTTAATATTTGCCTTACATTTTCTGCTTGGCAGATATTGCCAAAGCATTTTTGTTCCTGCCCATAAACTGCTTTATTCTCTGGAAGATTGTCACCAAAGAAACACAAGACAATCTGAACAAAATGTTGGGGTTTTTGTTTGGGTGTGGGTTTTTTTCCTTTTTTTTTTGGGGGGGGGTGGGTGGGTGGGAAGGGGGAAGAATCTCACACAGGATGAAAGTGTGATAATTGCAAAAGAAATGGCCCTACTCTAATCTCCTCTTTCAATTCAGCACTAGGTCTTGGTCTTAGTTCTTCATCCATAGCTTTTCCTCTTCTCATGTCTCCTTATAGCACAAAGGCCCTTTTCTTCCCCCAGACCCTCTCCCTTCATGAAGATGACACCGATTGTCACTCTATTGATGGTATTACATTTGTCGTTAAGTTCTTTAGAAGGAGGTTTTTGAAGTTCTCCCAAACAAGAGTTTTGGAAATGTGATTCACAATGCATGGCTGGGCTTCTGGAGACAGTTGCTTACTCTACATCCTAGGACACTTACATCCTAGGAACAGATAGAAATGCCCACATGCTTACAGTTACAAAAAGCTTCTTTTTTGTGAAGACAGCAGGGTTAAGATACACATTTTTCGTACATGGGGAGGAAGAATTTCCTCACTGTTCTGGCAGTTGCTCCACAACCTGCTCTCAGTCATCTTCAGCAAGTACAAGTTCATCTCACCCCCCTCCACAGCCATCCAACTGTGAAGCGTCTAGTTTAAGCCAACCGTGTGGCTTTATCTAAGGTCCACAGAGAAAGGTAGACTCTCCAGCGTTATCCTTTGGAGAAACAACTGAAATAACTGGGAGTGAAGGGCGACTCTTGGAAAGGTCAACACCATTAACTGAAACCTGACAGCTACCTTTAAGACAGTTTGGGCTGTGCAAGCAGCATCCCTAGGCGTGAATTTGAGGAGCAGGCAAGCCTCTCTGAAGGGAGCAGGATGTGAACACTTAACCCCTACATAACCTTGAGGAAGCCTCCTTTTCAACAGCTGCCCGTTCCCCTCTCTTGACATGCGAGGTGGAATTGTTAATGCTGATGTGACTCAGAAGGATGTTGTGAGGCTCATTCATATCCTTCAGACTCCTCATGGCTGCGGAAGTGCAAATAAGCCTTTACCGGTCTCGTCTTATTGTTTAAGTAGCTGCTTGTTGTAAACAGCATCTGGGCAAGGCCCACGGTGGTGCGCGGACATTGGCCTCGCTCGCCTCACGCTGGAGGAGACTATCCTTGAGTTTGAGCCCAAACCACGCTGTGTCTGCTGCCATCATTACTTCCTGTTTGTTACCTCACAACTCCATTCCCTGTTTCCTGCCTGATTACAATCATGCCAACTGTTTTTCTCAAGCCTGAACCAGTTTCCCAGCACCCCCTTTTTCGGCTCACACAAAAATACTGCCATCAACACTGCCTGGTGGTGAAGGGTGCTACTGGCTGCCATGTGAAGCACAGCCCTGTCCCCCAACCAGAACATTCCCTTTCCTTGCCTGCTTGGGCATCCAGTCCCAGGCTAAAGAAGCAAGTCTCCCACATCCGATGAAAGAGGGAGAGTGAAATGAGGTGTTGGTAACTCCCAGGGTTTTACTGCAAGCACATGCAAGGCAGCAAGGTGCCCTGCAAGGCATCTGAGTTAGCTGGACATGGAAGGTGGTGATATGATGGACTCACAGGACTCATGTCTTCAGAGTCTCTCTCTGTCGTTGGGCTTTCTGTTTACTCAGCAACCTGGTGAAGCGAGGAGATTGAGCTGGATAAAGCAAATGCTGCAGGAAAGCAAAGTAAGGCATCAGAGCATGGGGGATTAATGTGTTCCAGTGGCTTGTAACCACCATGGTAGAAACACTTCCACTTTCACAGCTGAATTTGCTTTTGGCATCCAGCCACTGCTGGTTATGCCTTTCTCTGCTGTGTTTAGAGCCTTTTAGCGTGTGGCATCTTCTCTTTATTTGTAATCAAGTGTTGCCAGTCCTGCTTTGATACCTGAGGCAGCTGAGCCCTTTCAGTCTGCCCCTGAATGTCATAGTCTGTAATGCTGAGGTGAGCTCTCAGGTGTGAAGATCATCTTCCTACTACTCTCCACACTCTTGCTTAAGCACCCAAAGATCACAGGGATCCCAGAAGGGGGTCTCTTTCCCAAACCTCTGGGTAATTGCTGTCTTGTCACAAACTGCCTGATGGTGTATCCAAAGTCCTAGAAGGATCCTGGAAATCTCTCAGAGACGGGGAGCAGGCTATGGGCTTGCAGAAAGCAAACATTCTGCAGTTCTGATTTTTAAGGGACTGGGGGACAGGGATACACTGGAGAATGACCTGCGTTTAATACCAGTTCACACTAAAGCACACAGAAATCTCCTAGAAACTGTTACATATTTCTGGTTGGTGCTGTTACCTGCTCTCCTGCAGTCACAGGGGCAACAACCTGTCACAGCCACATTAAGAGAATCCTCTTTAGTGTTCAGTATCCATTTCAGGGCCTGACCCACCTAATACATATTACCAGATGCTTACTGTGTTCGTTCATCACTTTTCAAATATGAAGAAAAATGGTCTTTGCAAACATACACCAGAGGCACATGCCCATTTAAGTTTAGCAGAATGCCAGCAAAACCATGAGCTGGCACTTTTATTTCCTTGCATCTTACCTACAGTAGGCAAAAAAAAGAAAAGCACTCTGGTTCCCTCACCTTTTGCCTGCCCTGTCTACTTAAATCATAAACTGTTTGAGGAAGGGACTGTCCTTTGCCGCAGCTTTCATAATATTCAGGTGCTGCTGAAACACAGCACAGGAAAGACCTTGGACATCCTGGACTGCAGAATGAAGACATCAAAGTGGCAATAACTGATCTACAACAAAAACATGAAAGCTGATTTCCCTAGCTGACTCTAAATAAACATGACATATGCATGCTTTGATCTAGCTGTTTGCTTACTGAAACAGATGGAAGTAAGACTGCACTCTATGAACGGTCCCATTGCAGTGTAAAGCTTTGTGGCTATTGCATTTCAGTGTTGTCAGAAATGTGAGCAGGCAATGGTAGCAGGGCATTTTCTCTATGTTAACATCACTATGGACTGTCCCACCATGAGTTACTGTTAGGCACTCTACTGATAACAGGCTGGAGAAGAACAGATCACACCACACAAATCCAAACTGGCAGTGTGTGGGAATGGTGAGAACTCTGCTGCTGAAGTTCTTCACTCCTACTGCACTCACGAATTGCCTTTGGAAAGCCGAGTACCTTTATCTGTGCTGGAGGGCAGGGAGAGCAACAGGAAAGGGGAGTATTTGCACCGGTTCCAAAAGCTTTACACGCACAGGTGCATGGGCCGTTCCTCAGCAGCCTGAAATGCAGCCGCCCTGCCCAGCACTGTTTAGCCAGCAGAGGTCTGTAGAGTAGTCGCAGACGGAGACTGCGGTTGTGAGGCTGCGAAGGCTCAGGATAGGTGGCAGACTATGTCTGCCTGACACAAGAAGCACCGCAATTGAGGAGAGCTGGAGGGTCTCTTGTAACTCTTCACCACAACTGAAGAGAGATGGAGGGTCTCTTGTAACTGAAGTCACAGCAGTGCTCTGTCACTGTGCACTCTGGCTGACTGGGAACCAAGTAGTGAGGCTAACAGAGTAAATGTCATGTGCTGCATGGCCACGGGCATGTACTGCTAACGTGAGCAAAATTTGTGGCTGCAGGGACAGCTTAGTAATATGGAGAGCACAGGTGCATCATTGCACCATCACAGACTGAAGACACCTGCCCAGAGTGTTTTTTGTCAGAGTTAGAAGGTTTTGCAGAGCTTTGGGACCACAATGGCAAGGTGACATGTGACCTTGTAAATAAGAGATCTGTATCTCCATGAGACATGCACTGAGGCATTGCAAAATGTGGTCTGCAAGGACAGTGGCCAGGCTGGAGTCATGCCAAGCAGTGCCGAAACTGTCCTGGTTTGAGTTAGACAAGAACCATGTTTTCCAGCCCGCCAGTCTCTCTCCCTTATCCCTTTCTCTTCCCCTTTGGGAAGGGAAAAGGGTTAACAGAGGACACCTGTCACTCATTTAGCAGCTGGCCCAGTTCTAACCCTCTACAGAAACCCATATTACAGTACAGACAAGATATCAGAATAGGTCTCTGCAGACAATGGGAGGCAATTTGGCCATTTTCAAATGCCCTGATCTGCCCAGATCTGCAAGAGTTCCTTTGAGAAATACACAAGGACTGAGGAATTTATGCCCCAGCCTTTTCTGACTTCCTGCTGCACAGCACAGGATGCAGCACACCAAGTAAGGCACATTAACTCAGCATCAGCACGCAGGGCTGGGAAGGGCACCTCTCTGACTGTCACTGCTCATGTTTCAGCTGCAGACTGCAGCTCCACACAAGGAGCACTACAGCAGAGCAGCAGGCTCTGGGAGAAAGCAAACAGCATCATTTATCCTCAGTATCAGATTCCCAAGACTCTCCTCTGGTGTGCTCCCTCAGCCACTAGCAGGATGCCTAGCCTGCAGCTGTAGCATCAGAAGGAGTTCTTTAGCAACAATGAAAAAGCTAACAAACAGAGAAAGAAGTTTTTGGGGCTGCAGGTGCAGAAAGTTGCATCTCTCTCCAGCCTGCTATCACCAAACTGACTGAAAATAGCTGAATTAGAAGGCTGCAGAGCAGTTACCCTGTGGTCTGCACCTTCTGGCTTTCTCAGTTGTCCCTTTGCTTCAGGGGACACCTGTACACATGGCTCAGCAGCAGCATTGGGGTCCCTGGTACCAGTGGGAGCCCTCTGAGAGCCAAGGAGCCATGCCAGCCTCCTGAATGGTGGCTCACGCTGCACAACACTGGGTTTCTTGTCAGAAGCTCATTATCAAGATGCAGTCCCTGCCTCAGGAAGAGGGGCAGGACTTTTGCAGGTTTGCAGGAGAGGCAGCACAGGTGTTGGTGGACTGCAGACTTGAAAACCTGACCCCCAGGGCAGTCTGGAGGCAGGCAGCGAGAGCAGGCCAAGTGCTTCTCTAGGTTTGGTTAAAGATGTCACCATGTCCCCACAGAAACCAGTACATTCAGTCTCTTCTGCAGCATTGGTGTTTAGGGGTATGACTAGTTGTCTTTTGCTTTCTCTTTCTCAGGCTCACACACACACACTGGAAATTATCCTAGCAGAGGGGTAGTTAGTGTAAGCAGTATTTGCAAGCCTCCAGCAAAAGGCATCAGCATGTCATGGCAAGCAGCTGCACCCTGCACACTTACTCTGAAAAAGATTTGTCACTGTCAACCTCCGCTTTTCTTTCAGTCTGGTTCCTGTTTCATTTCACCATGCCCTGCTTCCTCCTTCCTGAGTATAACTAACTGCAGCTCTCTGGCTTTTCTGAGTCATTTTCCAAAGAGGCAGAGGCATTCAAGGCACTGCTGTACAACCACACAGGATACAGAAGACCTCACCCCAGATCTGCAGAGATCAGCCTTTCTTCAGAAGGGTAGAGGCCATCCTTTATATCTTACTGACCTAATTGTTCACATCCATAGACACCAGCTATATTTTAATGCTGTTAGTCCAGCCAACCCGCCGTGTCCTGTGGCACTTAGTGCCACAGGGTTGCAGTTGACAAACGAAAGGGAACACCTCTTCACACAGGCACGTGGCTGCCTGAAGGGTGCTGAGTAGCCCTGGCTATAATTTTCTAGGGCTGGATGATTAGGTCCAAAATACCTGTGCATTACCCCGTAGATTATTTGATGCACATACCTTGTGTCCTCCTCTTGTTCTCTGTTGTGTTTGGGGTTTTTTTGTACATAAAAAGCACTGCTGAGCAAGCTGCAGCATGCAATTTCCTATAACCTGGATGGAGTGTGTTCTGGAGTGTGAAGAAGGCTTGTGTCAGGAGGACAAAGAACAACTGATGAAGAGACATGGATCTCATTCTTTATTTCTCAGCCAGCTTTCCTACTAATTTAATTCCACTGACTCCATCAGAGTTACATGGGTGTAAATCCTATGGTGCTATAATAAAAACAAACAAACCAAAACCCACAAACAAAACCCCCACACAAAACAAACCAACCAACCAAAAAAATCAGGATCACCGGAATTCAGAGTGGGATATCTACACCCTCTCTGCTCTCCCAGCTCCTAATATTCAGGCACTGTAGCTGCCCTTTGCAAAATTCACCCTCTTTCTCTATCCCTCACATTCTCTGCTGGGTACTGTTATCCACTGTGGGTTAGAGCAGGTGTTTGTACAGTGCTATGAGACCCTCTGTCAGTGTAGGCCATGTTACCTCTCTTCAGTTCTGCCCTCTGCCCTGTTGTCACTATTGCCTTGTAGGATGTGCCCAAGTGAATGGCACAGTTCCTGTACCAACACAAGCTGAAGGCAATACTGAAGAACTTTCTTTTGGCTGCAAAACCAGATTGCAAGGGCTGATTGCCTGTCAAAAAAGAGGTGTTATCACACCATGACACTGCAGGTCCTGTGAGCACTCCAGTTCTTCCACTCCAAACTGAAAAACATTTATACTGAGGAGACAGAAGCAGCAAGGGAAAATAAGAGGTGTTGGTCTTTACCAGGTACTCCACTGGCTTAAAAAGGTTTCCATGTGGGTTCATATTTTGCCCCTTCCTTCCTTTGTTTCAACAAAAGGACTCAAGATTTGATCAGTGGGATCCCTTCAGCAGCACTGAGTGCATCCTCATCAAGTTGGACAATGATATCAAGCTGTGTGGTGCAGTGACACACTGGAGGGAAGGGATGCCCCCACCAGAGGGACATTAACAGGCTTGAGAGGTGGGCCCGTGCAAAACTCATAAAGTTAACCAAGGCCAAGTGCAAGGTTCTGCACCCGGATGAGGGCAATTCCAAGCACAAATACAAGCTGTGCAATAAATGGATCAAGAGCAGCCCTGCAGAGGACTTCGGGATGCTGGTTGATGAAAAACTGAGTATGAGCCAAGAATGTGTGCTCACAGCCCAAAAAACAAATCACATCCTGGGCAGTATTAAAAGAAGTGTAGCCAGCAGGTCAGGGGAGATAATTCCCCCTCCCAATTTCACTCTTATAAGACCCCAGCTGGAGTAATGTGTTCAGCCCTGGGGCCCACAATGTAAGGACATGAGCTGGTCCAGAGGAGGGCCAAAAGAAATGATCAGAGGGCTGCAGCACCTCTCCTATGAAGAAAGGCTGAGAGAGTTGAGGTTGTTCAGCCTGGAGAAGAGAGGGCTCCAGGGAAACCTCACAGCAGTCTTTCATTACTTAAAGGAGGCCTACAGGAAAGATGAGGCAGCACTCTTTATAAAGGAGTGTAGGGATAAGATGAGGGGTAATGGTTTCAAACTGAAAGAGTGTGGATTTAGATTAGATACAAGGAAGACATTTTGTACTGTGAGGGTGGTGAGATACTGACACAGGTTGCTCAGACAAGATTGGGATGCTTCCTCCCTGGAAGTGTTCAAAACCAGGTGGGATGTGGCTCTGAGCAACTTAGTCTAGTGGAAGGCATCCTTGCCCATGGCAGAGGAGTTGAAAGATGATCTTTAAAGTCCCTTCCCATCCAAACCATTCTATGATTCTATGACAAGATCCTCACAGAGATATTTTCACCTGTAACACAGAGATCTGCACAGAAGACGCACGGGCTGTGCCATGGAGGACTGCTTTGGTGCATAGCCATTTATGCTTGCCTGGTGACCTCCTTCAGGGAATGGTTAAGCAATGCTTTCACTGACATTTTCCTCTGGGACCATGAGGACAGCTCGAGGGATGAGAGAATGCACACCTTAGTGCTGTTAAACGATCACATGAGTCTTTTGAATGAGTCCGTAAGGAATTCATCCTTCAGCTCGTAATTAAGTGTATTTATTACCCATGTACCATGGGGGTTTCCAACGGGCCATTGTCACAGGACTCATGCTCTCCAAACCCTTATGAATGCCATATAGAGACAGCAAGGTCTCCTGCATGGCTCCTACTGGAATTCTCCAAGCACAGACCACTGCTTGGTACATAATCAGCTCTCTACTTCTAAAGTTTACTTAAAAATTCATCTGCCATAAAGGACGTTCAGAGTAAAGGGAGGCACCACCTTTCCCAGCTATGATTTGCCATAGACACAGTGCTACATCTTGGAGTGCATACCAAGGCTGAAGGAAGAAAAGTAGATGACATACACAGCAGAAGGGTTTGGGGGGTTGTTTTGTTTTGTTTTTCTTTTAAAAGAAATTCTCTTTACTCCCATGTTTCCTCTTCATATTCTGTGTCAGCAGCTGATGGTAAAGTTTGAGAACAACCATGAAGGATCAACCTTTATGCTCTCTGGACCATGGAGAGGTTCACTTTGGATCTGTTTAAACCTACCCACTCACACTTTCATGCACAGAAATTCCTACCAGCTCAGGATAACATTCCTGCCAGACTCTGAATGTCATCATATGGAGATCTGCTCCCACACAGAAGGGAGCAGAAAAGATGATGTGCTAATGAGCTACCTTCTTATCCCTGCTGTCAGTTCAGTGACTTGCCCTCCTCTTCTTCCCTTCCCCTGAACTGCAAATATAATTGCTTTCCAGCAGCACTTAGAAGAGCCCAGTCCATCTGCAACCCTGGAACCCCTCCAGAGGGCAAAGTCTTGGCTTTGTGCTTCAAATTATCTTTTCTCTAGAGAAGAAGGAAGGAAATACCAACCAATGCACTGATGTAGCCAGACTGAGCAGTTGAAATGAGGCCAGCATCCCTTTTGCCATCAGACTACCCAGGCTGTCCTTCTGCCAGCGCTCAGCAGGCCAGAGCAAGCCTGTTGCCACCATATCATCAGTACTGTTATTCTGCTTGGCAGTGCAACCTGTGCCTCTGAGCCTTCTCCCCTCATGCCTTTCTTGATATGTTACCTAGCACCCAGCAAGCAATAAAACAGAAGGGACAGCCCAATGCTTAACTTATCTCCCATGTTCCATAAGGAACTTTACAATTTCTGCATGCATAGTGCTTGGGTGCAGGCAAACAGGGCACTCTGGCACCACTCACACCACTTCCCACTTAAACTTGGGTAAGCCACTTTCCCCTCCCACTCTTTCCAGGTGTAAAGTGGGGCTAATACTTACTCAGTGAGACTCAATTAATTAGAGCAAGAAGAGCTCTGCATGTTACTAGAGGATACTGATGCAACATCTGAGTCTGCTCAGGCAAAAAGTATGCTCAGGCTAGAGGCAATGAATATAGCAAGGTAAGTGCTATGGTACTTGTGGTCTCCTGAAGGCATTAAAACCATTTCAGGTATCACAGTTATCACCATCTTCCTTTTCTATCATCTCTCCATATGCAGATTAGAGCTTGCTGAGAAATTAATGAGAAGAATGAGAGATCAGGGGAAGGAAAAACAATGGTATGTGAGAACCCTGCATGGGAAGAGGAGCAATTTGCCTGCTCAGTTTTCTTAGAGGATCCATAGGTGCAACGTTTGACAAACAACAGTATCTAAGCAGATGCTTTAGTTTCTCTCATACAAAGGCAATATACCAGGAAGAAGATTGAGTTTTGTCAATTTTTTTGTTGACAAATGATACTTTCAAACTGTTGCTCCCAGCTCCCTTGTTTATGAAATCTGTGCCAGCCTTTTTTAGCTCTTTCAATTTAAAGGGTCATATTGAGAGCTCAGTGCTGCTTCCTGCCCTGCCGTTGTTTCTCAGTTTCCCATTTATAGCTGGTTTTTGACTAGCCTGGTCACAGAGTACAAAATTATTTGTTTTCAAATCCAGTGCACAAGGTTCTCAGCAAACAGCATAAAAACCTGGGAGATTCAGCTTGTAACTATTTTGATCTGCTGTCTTCTGGGAAAAGGCACATGTAGACACCAGCTGGCTTCCCCACATGGATTTCTCTACTTTAGGGCTCTTTAGATGCTCTTTACTAATAATGCTCTGCCATCTGATGCAATCTTTGCTACACATATCACCAATACTGTAACATGCCACAATGATCCTTCCACTCAGATGCTGAGTCTTCTCACCTCATGGTGCATTCCAGCATGAGTAATATTCAAAACATGAAACTATTGCACAATCCTACCATGACACCTTCCTTCCATCACCCACTGCATATCTTGCAATTCCTTTTTGATTGCTCTCAAAGTCTTCCTGTACCACATATATATCTAAAGAACAGCCAATAATAGCTCAAACCCAGGCAAATTCTGTTACAAGAAAGTGGCTGAAGTTGGACAGAAGGGTTACCTCTCAGGCTGAAGGTTTCACAGAGGATGCCCTGAAGTCTAGTTTAGACTCTTCCTTGGTGCAGAACTCATTACTGTTACAGAACTAGAAGACCTCTCAGCTGCTGATGTGTGAAATTAGACTCATGGCAGAACTATATTTATGTTCAACATACACCAAGTCACCCTGGCCTGAAGGGAGGAAGAAGAGACTCAGTTCTTGGTTTAGATTTGGTCTCTCATATTTGTACTCACTGTCTACAAGAAATTCAGTATGTAGGCTTTGCATTAGATGGATGTAGCTGAAGAAGGCTCCATCCATCACTGCTTTGGGCCACTTTATCACCTTGCATTAAAATCTAAATCCTTGCTGCTGTTGCACTTAACCACCCTACCCATGTATCCATCCACAATTACTCAGTCATAGCCAAGCCCTTAACATGCAACAGCTGTCTGCTCCTCACCCTGCTGTCTGCTCACCCATGGAAATCTAAAGGCTAAGAGATCCCAGGGCTCTACCATACTGCCTTGCACTACAACCAGTTTAATAAGGGAGCTCAGGGAAGGAGGAATGCTTGGAGGTGGGTGTGCACTCGAAACTGCTGTGCCATCAGATGTTAGCTTAACCTCTTGAATAACGCTTTGCTTACCCTGCTTATCTAGGCTAAAATGTAAACACACAACCCTGCCAGCAGGTCTGGAGGGGCAATGAGAAAAAGCTGGGACAAGCCAAATGCAGTGAACTTTCCCACCAGCTGTATCTCCAACAGCTGCCCATAACCATCATTCAAGGATACTTCATGTTAGTGGTTCCCATATCAGAATAGAAGGGAGTGAAATAGGTGGCCAACGATTCAACAAGTGATGCAGCGTTAAACAACAGTTTGATCACCTCAGCCACCTCCAGGATTGAAGAGAAGCAGCACTGGCAGATTTGGAGGGATTCTTCATACCTCTGACTCTGAAGACATCTGTTGCACATAGACTCAGACTCAAATTAAAGGAATTGCTAACTGCTTAACCTTAAGCATGTGATTAAGTTCAGCATCAAGTGATTTAAACACATTAACAGTCTTCATTCAGAAACCTTGGATATTTTGGACTGAGTCTTACTTTGGCAAGATCCTTACTTTCTGGTGTAAGCTTTAACACACAACAGGGTCTGATCATAATGTTATACACACAGAGGGTCAACGCATCAGTGGGCAGCACTGTGACTGTGACTACCCATTCCTGTTTGAAGCAGTGGAATATGGAGTAAAGCTAAAGACTTCTGCATTAGCCTCCAGTGACAGACTTTAAGAATAAGCCTCCACTAACCAAGATCCTAGAGAGCAGAACACTACTGTCCTCTCACCCTCCGTCTGCCTCTGTGTTAAGCCTCCCTTCCCCAGACAATGCCCAGGTGCTCCAGCTGATGTTGCAAGCTAGAGGCTGGGGTCTCAGCAGACAAGTGCTGTAGGGTTGGAGGTTGTGAGATTAGAGGATGATTCAAAAAAGAGAAAACAATTATCCTAAGGAATCATTAGTGTCTTAAAGGGTTATAAGACACCAGCCTTCTTTTCTTAGCTGGCAGAGATATCCTGAAACAGAACTTAATGATTCAGCTAGACATGGTGCTGGGCTATCTTGTCTAGGTCATGCTTTTGCCAAGAAAGGTTGGACCAGGACCTTGAGGCCTCTTCCAACCTGCTATTCTATGGTTGCATTCTATAACTTCTGCTAGAGAAGACTACAATATATTGGAATGCCCCCACTGTACTGCAACAGGACGTGTATGTGCACCTCACAAAATTCAGAATGGGTTGTGTATGGCTCAGCACCACTGAAAGGAATTTCACGTTCATCAGAAGCCAGAACTCAGGCAGCTGTAGGACTGCTTTGGTACAGTTGTCTGAAGGCTCTGGGGTATGAGTTTATTTGTTGCAGGAAATACGGACTCGAGGAACTGGTTTCTATCCAATACACAGAGGTAACAGGACAGGGAGTCTTTCCTCAACAGCACAATCTGTACCGAGGTGAAGTTGCAGGTCTCTGAGGGTTTCCAATACATGTGTTACCTCAGAGTTGTGAAATCTTATACCAAGGATACCATCAAGGGAATGTTTCAAGGGTTTTCCTTGAAACAAGAGGAGGAACATAACCTACCCCAAAAAAGCTGACATTGTCAGCTGTTGTGCTGGCACTAGTTTAGAGTTCCCACCTCACAAAACTCTGGCTGTGCTCTCCTTAGCCTGCTGTGACCTGGGGCTACATGTAATACCAGAGTTAGTAAACAGGTGGTGACAACTCCTCTGGCTGTGTACAGCATTCCAGCCCTGTCATTAAATCATGGACTAATCACTCAGGTTATGACTTTGATTTTCCACTGACGCACCAGCCACCAGCCTCCAGCCTCTGTGCAATCACAGTGCCTGCAGCTCTAGGCTGCCTCAGGAGAAGATTCCCCACAGTCAGCACTGTACAGCTCACTGCCAGATCTCATGCTGCCCATTCAACAGGGAGGGTGCCCTGGTAAAATCTGGATCCAGATTCATCCAAACGATATCACGCTTCACCCTGTGTTGTAATGGGTGGCTGGGTGGCTTTAGGGGATGAGTGCTACAGATGAGGTACAGGGATGCAGATTGGATTAATTTAAGTAGATGACTTGTAAAAAGCACATATTGGTACATTAGGAAAGTCTTCCTCTTTGGAGACTTTTGAGACTTGTCTGGATGCGTTCCTGTGTGACCTGCACTGATTATATGGTCCTGCTCTGGATGATCTCCTGAAGTCCCTTCCAACTGCTAACATCCTGTGATCCTGTAATATTCCTATTGCAGCTTAATTTGGATTGCAGAAATCTATATTCAAGGGACCTGATTTCCATGTCTTGATAGAGGAAATTAATGGTAGATATTGTAATGAATTGTCAATTTACAGTTCTGAATATGAGGAATCAAAAGTAAAAGATGTGTAAGAGACAACATTATGGTAATTTCAGTGAGCAGAGTGGTACCTCCTAAACTGCAGTTTCACCAGCTTCAGTTCTCCCTCTTCTCCACCTCCCCAGGAAAACGTCCCCTTGCTTTTCAAGAGTCTGATCTGCCCAGATGTCTGTGTCCCTGCATCCACACTACCCTTTACTCCAGCCAAGGCAGATAAATTGCACTTACATTCTGGTCTGGTGACATTGTCACAGACATAACTAGGCAGAGTATTTGGCACTGGGAAGATACCTCAGCACTTTGAACTACCGAAGAGCTGCTAAGAGCTGATGTCAGAGAGAGAAGAGCAACAAGGAAAACTCTGGCTTTGGTATAAATAGATGAAGCTACTGAACTCAGTGTGTCTACGTTTAGCTTCTGCTCTTAGGTCAGTTCCAAAAAGCTCAGCAGGTAGCAGGGTCTGACATAAGACAAGGTTAGGAACATGAGAAGAATGAACATCTGCAACTGAGAGACGTCATGGCAGAGTTGAAAAAAGCTGAGTGCCAGGTCAGGATCAATAGCAGAACCAGGGCAGTGGAGGAAAACAAAGCTCATAGGGAATACTGATAGGTCAGAGCAACATCAGGACATGGTGAGTGAGTGCAGGAAAAAGCTCACACTATGTCACTGGAGCTATTTGCATGGAGGAGTTACCCAAGCAGACATGAGAACAGATTTACGGTAAATATCTTGCTCTGTCAACACTGGATGCTAGTTTTGCACACAGGAATTAAAACTGACAAAGTTCAACAGCTCTTAGTGGAGCAGAACTCTGTTTGCTGGCGCCCACACGTCACTGGTAGCTGAGGAACTCCAAAGCAGAGCTCAAATGCCTCCAACTAGTGATCTTAACCAGCCAGTAATCTGGTCACTGCCATCTTATACCATTTTGCTGCCAATCTCATACCTACTGTGTGGCCCAGTGCCTGTCCCTCGAGTCACCATGTTCCCTATGCAGAAGAGGATGCATTGTCATATTAGTCAATTTCCTGTTCCCTCCCATTTCAGAGCACAGACTACAGAACTGCAGTGTCAACACTTCCTACACACAATTTACATGGTAAGGAAGTGCAGCAGGAACATCTTCCCTGCACTGAGAAAAGCTGTTGAGTTACCTTTCATTACCATGGATTTGACCAAAAGGCTGACCATGGCCTTCTTACCTTTGCACTGGGAGCAGGGAAGCTGCAACTGGTTAACACACTGGCTGTCCACAGCAGCAGAAGCCCTACTTGTTTAGGCATTCAGACACAGCATGGCAACACAGCTACCATTTCAGGCAACAGTTATGAACAAGGTTACCCACTTAGTAGATGAGGAAAAGGCTTTGGATGTTGTCTATCTGAACTTTAGTAAAGCCTTGTGGGACACCATGTCCCACCGCATCCTCCTGGAGAAACAGGCTACTCATGGCTTCAATGGGTGTATGCTTTGCTGGGCTAAGAACTGGCTAGATGGCTGGGCTCAAGGAATGGCAGTGAATGGAGTTAAACCCAGTTGGTGGCCAGTCACAACTGGAGTTACCCCAGGCTCAGTGCTGGGGCCAGTTCTCCTTAATATCTTTGCCAATGATCTGGACAAGGGGATCAACTGCACGTTCAGTAAGTTTGTAGAATACCAAGTTGGGTGGGATTGTTGATCTGTTTGAGGGTAGGAAGGCTCTACAGAAGGATCTGGACAGGCTGGATCAATTGCCCAAGGCCAAGTGCCAGGTTCTGCACTTCAGTCATGACAACCCCGTGCTGGAAAGCTACCTTGTGGAAAAGAACCTGGGGGAGCTGGTCAACAGCCAACTGAATATGAGCCAGCAGTGTGACCAGGTGGCCAAGAGGGACAATGGCATCCAGGCCCATATGAAAAATAGTGTGGCCAGCAGGACTAGAGAGTCAGTTGTGCCCCTGTGTTTGGCACTGGTAAGACTGCATCTTAAGTATTGTGTTCAGTTTGGGGGCTCTCACTACAGGAAAGACACTGAGGTGTTGGAGTGGGTCCAGAGAAGGGCAACAAAGCAGGTGAAGGGTCTAGAGAACAAGTCTGATGAGGAGTGGTTGAGGGAGCTGGGATTGTTTAGTCTGGAGGAAGCTGAGGGTTATCACTTTCTACAGCTACCTGAAAGAAGGCTGTGGTGAAGTAGGTGTTGGTTTGTTCTGCCAAGTAACAGGGTGAGAGGAAACAGTCCCAAGTTGTGCCAGGAGAGGCTTAGGTGCAACACTAATTAAAATTTATTCACTGAAAGGGTTTTCAAGTAGTGGAACAGGCTGCCCAGGGAAGTGGTTGAATCATCATCCCTGGAGGTATTTAAAATACGTATAAACATGGTGCTTAGGGACATGGCTCAGCAGCGGACTTGGTGGTATCAGGGTAATGGTTGGACTTGGTGATCTTAAAGGTCTTTTACAGCCTAAATAATTCTGTGATAGCACTCATACTCAAAATCATCTGGGTAGTGGCTTCTTGGGTTTGCCTGGAAAAGGGAGTTGAAGTCAGCATCTCCAAGTACCAGCTTGTGGTACCTAGATGACACAAAGGTAGGGCAAAACCACTGGCAACCACAGTAAGCCCAGCTGGTACCTCCACACCATCCAAGGCTCTTTGCATTGACAGTGCCATGAGTCACGAGCAGTAGAGGTCTTCATACGTGCCTGGAGTCAGCTTCCCTGAAACACACCCCCTTGCACAGTGCAGCCACAGGGAATTCACCCCAGTTTATGTTAATGCTCTGACTCACCCTGTTGATCAGCTTCTCTCTATGGAGCCACTACAACAGCAGCCTTGGCTGAGCAGTCAAGAACCTGAAGCCTGGCCACTCGTGTTCTTCCTACTTGCCTTCTGCTACCACCAGAGCCTGTGACTTGATGCAATATGCCCTAACCACCCTTCTGTTTCCACCTTAGTGCAGGACACACAACCATTGTGCCAGAGGGCCCACATTTTTCCATACGGAGCAGAAAGGAAACTTTCCCTCCCCAAAAAGAGCACAGCAAGACACGTATATGGCTGGTTTACTTTTTAAAGCCAAACCCAGACTTCAAAGAGGCTGCAACCAGAGCCATCACCAGTCTAGCAACAGACCACAGAAATCATGACTTCTCTTAAAAAGAGAATCCATTATATTTCATCAGAAAAATTCTGTTCCCATGTGGGCTACAGCTGCACTTTCTGACCTTTCATTCCAGAGAGGCTGGAAGCATCATATCTCCTAAATTGAACAGGATGAGGTTTCATGTTGAAATCATTTTATCTTCATCAACAGCTTTCAAGTATTTGAGAGTCATGATAGCCCCAAGATTGAAGTGATAATGCTGAGCTTTCAAAGATTATAAAGCACAGGATGCAACAGGACCACCCAGGATAGGTCACAAACAACACACACAACAGCTCTGCCCAGGCAGATGCTTTTCCTGTTTTGATCTTGCATTTGGTTGAGTGTGGGAGGACAATGCCCATTACTGGCCATACAGAACGCCCAACAACTACTTTTGAGTACTCTCAGCTGTCCAGCCATGTGAGTTCCTGCTGTCCTCACATACAAGGTGGCAAACACTTGACTTCCCAGAGAAGCACAATTGGCACCCAGGTTACAGGCAGAAGCATAACCAACTGACCACTGGACTACAGCATGGAAAGGATGGTCTGGACTTACTGCTGGGCAGCACAAGCTACTTAAGCACTCGTGCTCCAGGCTGAAGGAGAGTGTTTCTGTGGAACCCATGTGTGTTCACACAAGTCCTCTGCCTGTTATCCTGACATTCAGCTTTGTCTTCTGGGGCAGAGAGACAGCCTGATCTGACACACAGATGCTCTCTGAACTAAAGAGCTGGCAGAATGTGCTTAATCATATTTGCCAGGGCACCACAAGGAAGACAGGCAATGCTTAGCAGGTGTATGACTCATTTCTTGGCTTATTTTGTTCTAAATAAATAGCATTGTGCTTTAAGGAAGGTGGTGATGGACAGATCTCCATATCTGCTGGGCTAAACACTAAAAGCTTCAGCTAGGGAAACTGCAGACCTAGGTTACCAAATCAAAGGGAGAAGAAAGCAGGGCTTTATTTTGAGACAGCTGACAACTAAGGGCCTAAAACCTAAGTGGACAGAACTTAGTTAAATCACATCAGGAGTGGAGTTACTCTTGAGGCAGAATCTGTCCTATTAATGCCATAAACCCAAACACATTAGCTCACATACACACTCCTACAGCTGTTTTTTCAAACCTTAAAGAGTTCTCCAATTAGGTGCCAGAGATACTAACATATAAAGACAAATATTTTCAGCTGTTTGTTATAGGAATTCCGCCCAGGACTCCAAATTCCCTTCAGACTGAGACATCACAAAATCCTGCCCAGGCTGGCCCTGTTTAAAGCAAAGCCTTTCAGTATGTGTCACTAACAACAATCTACTTGTCATAAGCCACAGCTTCAAGACCATTTAAAGCTTTTTGTCACTTCAACCAGATTTTTAGTAATTCTAGAGATAAGCAAATGTTACTTGCTGATACAAGATCATAACATTCTGTCTTTTTCTGCATTAAGCATCACCTTAGCTAGCTTAATTGCTCTCGACCACACTCAAATATTCCAAAGATCGAAATGCACACATTAGAAACTGTAAAGGAGAAAGGATCAAATAAAGGAGCAGCTTCTTATCAAGACAACTACTTACCTCTCTTTCTCCACACTGATAACTACATCCCACATGGTGAGCAACTGGTTTATTCTTTGATCAGACTGTCAACACAGATATCTTCCTTCCCCAGAGCAAT
The DNA here is from genome assembly GCF_027791375.1 of Indicator indicator. Taxonomy (NCBI): domain Eukaryota; kingdom Metazoa; phylum Chordata; class Aves; order Piciformes; family Indicatoridae; genus Indicator; species Indicator indicator. Next base: position 9,927,255 of record NC_072013.1, on the reverse strand, counting down.
CAAGAGTCTAAACAGAAGCTCTGTTTCTGCCCTCCTTTTTACCTTGATAAGGATGTGGATGAGTGGGTAGCAGGTGGCTTTGCTTTCTCTCAGATGAAGACTCTTAGTGACTGCTGCAGGTGCAAACCCTCCCCTCTTGCCATGGCAAGGAGGGGCAAGGCTGCTGGAGGACTGGCTGTTCCCCTCACAGCAGGGCATGCTGGGCTCTAACAGCCGACTGGTAGAAGGAAGGTTTGGCTCCTCTTTGTACTGCTTAGCCTATTTCAACATTCACCTTTACTCTCTTTTTACAGGCCTTTGTCACATCACTGGCTGTGTGTTTATGGCCTTTGGACCCAAGGAGAAGCCTCTTGTTCTTCCTGTCTTCAGAAAGCATCTCAGCTAGTTCTGGTCCCTCTTAAAACTTGGTGACCTTATAGCTCAGTTCTCTTCTGGCCAGTAGAACATGAATTTCAATCTCCTTCCACCCTTCAAAATTCTAGATGATGCTGTAATATCACCTTATTTGGGGTTTCTCAACAGTCAGGAGATGAGATGGAGCTTCGGGGTTCACATTTGTTTTGCAGTTCTTGCTTTGGTATTTCAGAACTCTCAGTTTGTGCCTGGCTGGGGCTCTGTGGTCATCCTCAGGCTAGATGAGTCTTGGGTTTAGTACAAAATGAATCCATAACATCTGGTCCACAGAGAAGCAATTCTTGTTAGAAGAGGCTGTGGGCAAGAACAGCTGCAAGCAAGTCAGGACAAAACATTCTTATTACAAACTAATGAAGCCTTTCTGACACCACAAATCCCTGTGAATTCTGGAACTTGGCTCCAACTGACTGAGGCTATGCTCCAGCAATTTCTTGTGATGCTCCTGAAATGGAAGCTTTCTGCTCTTCACACAAAAGTACTGGATGGAAAGGCACTGTGGCTGATAGATGTAATCAGATCGTGTCACCTCTGTTGCAGTTAAAGCTACGTAGTTATTTTTCTGCTCTTTCATCTGGAGGAGTGTGGGGTGCAGTTCACAGAACTTGCTGTTCTGCAGGTTAAGGTATTCTTTTCAATCTCCAGGCTATACCACCTGTGCCCAGTCAATGCTCAAACGCTTTTGTGCCAATTCAGTTTCATTAAAAGTTCCCTTTTCCTTCTCTTTTCCCCAGTCACCAGGATAAGCCCCACGACTCCATAAACCCTGTTTGCATATGGCCAGGCTAAACAAGTCCAGCATCCCCTGGGAGGGAGGGCTCTTCATCCCTTTATCAGCCTAATAGCTCTTCCCTGTTCCATCCATGCTTTCATCTTTCTTTTTGAACTGCAAATAGTCTTTCAGTTGCAGCTTCAGCAGGGTATGTGCAACAGCATTAACTCCTGTTGATTTGGCAGGTGTTCCCCTCGTGCAGCCTGGAACTACACTGGTGTATCTCAAAATAACAGTGCTCTGTTAATCTCCTTCAATTTTCTTTCTTATCCAGTGCAGTCATCTCCTCTTTAGCAGTTCCTCTTTGCATCTCACCTAATAACTTGTCATGTATTACCCTATTAAATAGTTTGCTGAAGCCCAGACAAACTACATCTGCACATTCTCTTCTCTGCAAAAGTCCATTACCGAATGCAGTTGTGAAGTTAGTCTGCAGCCGAGTGTTTTGCTAAGTCCGTTGTGTGTTTCAACTATTATTTGCATCCTGAGTTATTCTTTCTGCCAAAACACATAACAGAAAGATTTGTGTTACTGAGGTTAGGCTTAACAGATCTCCAGTTTGCTACATTCCATTTTATTTTTCACATCTCAAACACAGGCACCACTTGCTCTTTTCCAGTCATGTGGCACCTACCCCACTTAATTGTATTTACATTCCATGCTAATAAACTCTTGGTTTGTGTCTGTTCTTTCACCTCCCTTGACACAAGCACCAGGAGTTCTCAGAACTGTGCTGTTGTTTCAAATGAGGTATTTTTTTTAAAAGCCTCATAACAGTCACCATCCTGCCTTTTGCTGGTTTGCATCTAAGCCATCTTTAGCCTTGACAGCCACATCACTGTCAATTATCTGACTTCTCTCTTGATCCTCTTTTTATTTGACTAGAATGCTTCTTACTGAGTTTTAAACCCTTTGCAATTGTAAATTACCCCTAACTTCTGCAGCTCTTGCTTCATTCCACAGCAAAGTGCCAAAACAGAGGTTTCTCTGTTGCATTATTCCTTTTCCATCCTGTATGAGCTCCCTATGATTTTTTAAACCCTTTTTGAAATCAGCTGATTACTTCCCTAAACACTTCTCCTTCCCTGCTTAGGATGCAAATCATAGATTGCTTTCTGCCTTTGACTTAAAATCCTGAGAGTCTTCCACATTTCTGTCTTTGGACTCCTCAGCCTACATGCTTCTATCAGCCATTTCCTTCAGGTTTTTCTCAAACACGCTTTGTTAAAATTTTAGCTATAAACCCATTTTTCTTCTCTTTATACTGGAACTGAAACTAAATCACCTCCTGAAGGGAAACTAAATGACAACACTAACTCAGCTTGGATACAGTGCTGACATTTACAGTCAAGGCAGAGGTTCCCAGCCCAAGCCATTTGAGCCCATGCCTCCTCTGTCTATGTCTCACCTCAAAACTGCCAATGTGGACATGCACGTGACTCCTCAAAAAGCCCTTCTAGAAGACAGCATAGTGTTAGAGTAAGCCCATGGGAAGCAAAAAGCAGGGAGTTACACTGCAGCAAAATATGAGCCCATCTAGTCCATGACTTACCTGACCTTCTAGGCTTGGGATGCTATGGGCTCAGCCAAAAGGGAGTTCCAGCAGGTCTCTACTCATACTGACTTTATGTTCAGTATCCAATTTGTTCATCCCTAAAGCTGTGCTAGTAGGAAGTGTTTGAATTTATTCCTAAAGGAAGAAAATACAAAATTCTGTAAGCTCCTGCTACAACCTCCTACACCGCCTCTCCTCAGTCTCTGCTCATTATGTCTGCCTTTAACCAAGATAAAATCCAGTCTGAAATTGGAGTTCTGATTCTTTATGGAGAAATTGCATATGGACCAGTGCTGAGGGGACCTCAGTATTAGTCATCATCATGAAATGTGACAGAAGGGCAGGGTGACCAGAACTATCAAGGCCAGTTCCTGCCAACAAGGTCAATACTCCCCACCATCTTGAAGTGAGAATGGAAGGGCATGTTGGTGAAAACCACAGTGCACCAGATCACTGGTGTACGAGACTCAAAAGCCAAAACGATAGTGCTGGGCTTTCTTCAGAGGACTTCTCAGCCAACTACCAGCCCACTGGGGATTGATGGCACCTTAAATGTTCTTTGGATCTATGGATTCTCCCCTCCCCCTATCCCCCCCCCTGCCCTGAGGTAACTTAATTTAAATACAAATCAAGTTTGTAACAGCTCAGGCAAGTTTGTTATTCTCATCTGTGGGCATTCGGTAGTCTTTGGGATATGAATTGGGCACACTGCAAAAATGACCAACACAGCTGGCAACAGTCAGAGCTGTAGCAGCTGCTGGGGGAAACAGACTGAACATGGAGTGAATCGTTAGCAGCAGCAGCTTAAGTTCTGTCCTGCAGAAGAATCCATCCTGGTTTCACTGGGACAGAATCACAGGCCTGCCATGGTCTGCAGGTCATCAGCAGCTTTGAGTCAGCCAGAGCAGCTGACCCAAGGTGGCTCACAGATGTATCACATACCATGAACATCACAGTATAAAGGGGGAATCTTGTTGAGGATGAGGCTTCCGTCTTGGGCTTCTGCTCTTCTCCACCCTGCTGCTCCTCAGAAGTGCCTTCCCATTTATTGTGACCTCTGTACTTTCACTGGGCTGAGTATAACTTTGCATAGTTTATACTGGCATCACTTTTGTTGTTTAATTGCATGTTTTTGTTTCAGCCTGCGGGTCTCTTCTCCTTTTCCCCAAATGATTAATCCTATTATTAGTGTTGACATGCAGACCACCCAAATGTGGAGGCTGGTTTCCATGCCTTGTTTGATTTCCACCTGAATGGGGCTTTGTGTGGACTGTTTCCTTGTTGTCGTAGACTTTTGTTGTTCAGCCTGGTGTTCTTGCAGTCCTGCACCCAGTAGTGTTGGGTTGCTCTCTTTGGAGTACTGGTGTGTTCTTTGCCATTTGTTATTCTCTTTGCTCAGAACTATATTTAACCCCATGACTTAAAGCATCTAACAACAAAAATGCGTTCCCTTCAGATGCAGCAAACCAACCCAAACACTGCCTAGTGTTCCATCCATCATTCCTGATCCCCAAGCTTTAATGTGGAAGCTTTGACAATGCCACTTCTGTATTTCATGCTTGAAACAAGGATGACTACTGATTGATATGGTTCGGTGTTCATATCTGAAGGAGGTTTGTAAATGCCGTAAGAACTGGATTCAACCAACAGAAGCGAGTAAGGACCTTGGTGATGCACACAGACACAGCAACAGGAGAAGAGTTCTGATTCATAGCACTTTAAAACATTTGTGAGCTTTGTCTGAACCTCACCTTCAGTTGCAGTAGTTACTGAAGCCTTAGGGAAAAGGGGCAGATTTATTTTTTAGATTCTCCTGTCTGCTCACTACAGAGAGGAAAGCAGAGCCAAGCTGTTGGAGGAAGATGTAGTGGTACCTGGAAACAAACTGGCAATCCTCCTGTTCCCAGTAGGTATTTTCTGAATAGGACAACTTTTGGTAAACCCAGTTTGTATCCTCAACTTATTGAAGCAAATAAGATCCTGAAATACAAGATGAAGTTAATGACAGTTTCAGTCCACTGCTATGTGTCATGCCAGCCCTGCTGTTGGTTCCTCTGGCTCTGGGGTGATTCACCACTATCCTGAAAAACAGGCAGCTCTGGCACTGTTAGTCACCCAACACTAGCATGGGAACACTCACTCTGGGGAAGCAGAGCATATACTGCTGAAGAGAAGCTAGCTCCTCCTTTTCCAGAAACCTGGAAAAACTAGTTTCAGGATATAGCAAATAAAGCTGCCTTTTCCTCCTTTTTCCAGGCCAAAATAAACACTCTTACTGCTGTTAAGCTTTCTTAAAAAATTATAAATAGCAGAGAATGGTGAATACCTTCCAGTTCTTTCCCCCTTTGTCACTTTTAAACTGTTGAAGACCTATTTTTTTTCCACCTCTTTTTGTTGTACTCCTGAATCTACGTCGTGTTCCTTAACAGTTAACTATTGCTCCACGTCCTCTCTGACACCTGTTTGAGCATTCCTGTGGTTCACTTTGGCAGGCTGTTCTCTGTGCTTTATGAACACAAGCTCCAACAACACTGGCAGACACTAAATCCTCTCCATGGTATCCACCTGATTTACTTGCATAGCCACATCTGTACCACCTACAAGACACCTCTTCTGCTCAGCTCTTCACTCCCAGTGAAGGTCATGCCCTTTGATTTATATAACCAAAGTGCAAAGCAGGCACAGTCAGTAACATGAAATGAATTAATGAAAGAAAAAGCAGAAAGCAGAAAAAAATCTTAACCTCTTGCTGCGTGTGCCACAACTTCATCAATAGCCTTCCCCCAGGCTGTGCTCCTAATGATGAAGCAATATCCCAATGTCTTTACACCAGGAAATCAGGGACTTGGCTTCAAAAAGAGGCCTCATTCTTAATTGTTCTGGTGTAACCACATTGAGAGCAGAGATCTGTAGCATTTAACTGGTGTGGGACCTGAAGCTGGTCCCCTAAGGCTTTTGCTTTAGGTTTTGGCTCCCTGTTGCAAATCTGGCACAGCAGAGCCCTTTGGCAAAGACAGACCTGCAACTGGGACAGCTCTGCAATGGAAAAGAGCAATTTTTCTCCCCTGTCAACAAGCATGGAGTCACGTTCCAGTAGCATATTTTTAATTCCTTGATCCAATTTTCCTTAGCTTGTACCAGCAGATAAGCTATCTAGTCCTTCATTTGCAAGGCATACATAATCCAGTGCATTTCTCAGGTGGATAAAATTCACTTCCTGGGGAAAGCTCAAGAGAGAGGCTAGATTTAGCTTTTTTTTTCACTGGTATCCCTAAGATGAGAACCTAGCAAAAGCTTCTTCAGCTTATCTTTTAGACACTGATTTGTCTGTCACTGTTATGTCCTTGCTTGATGGTGACAGAGCTACAAACAAACGCTTTTATAAAATACATCTTGGGTGTTTGCTCAAGTGCCCTTGATCTTAGCAGGAGAAATATAAAGAAATAAATATGAAAAACATCACTTGCTGCAGTGGAACAGAGGACTGGTTTAACTCCCAGATGAAACTGGTTTCGTTTGATAGAAAGGCCACATTGACAAACTGCATAGCTAAGGTATTTTAGGGGCCAGGATCCACAAGACTGACAATGGAAAACTAGAGATTTATTTGTTGCTTTGCCAAGCAGAGCTTTGATATAGACAGTGGCTAAGAACACCACTGTGGAGACTGTGGCTATAATTCGAGTGGCTCTTGTCTCAGAGAGGGCTAGGGGGCCTCTTTCCTCTTGTGCCCAGTTCAGAGTCTGGAGCTTTCCCTTGGCTTGGAGAGGGCTAGGGGGCCTCTCTCTCTCATGTGCTCTGTTGCTGGGCTGTAGCCTTTCCATGGCTCTTCCGGGATTCAGTTCTCTTGGAGCTCTTCGCCTTTCAGCCTTGGTCCAGGTGCAAGGCCCAGGTGTAGTTGGCCTGCCATGGTAGGCTCTTCATCTGCTACTCCAGCAGCATTTGGCTCTTGTTGCTGTCTGGGTGAGAACAAGGCAAATTGTCCTAAGACAATTAATGCCCTCTGGTAACAGAGAAACTTGCTAACTGAACCTACAGGATGGGTGTACCAGTACAATGGGGCATACCCAATCATGGCCAGGCACACACACAGTTCACAGGTGTGTTACAAAGTTAATTACATGTGCTCCATGTTTATCTGGACCATCTGGACCCCAGGAAGTATCCAGGTTTACATATTCACAGGTGCTTAACTCATTGTCTGGGTTAGGGCATGTTTTGGGGGTTGACCCTTCAGGACAGCCTCCAATCCAGGCAGCTGCATGAAAGGGATGGATTCACATTAAGTTTATGGAAAGGGACCGTCTGGAAGGAATGAGGCTACAAGCCTGTAACAGCATGGGTGTGTGGTGTGAAGAGCTGTCAGGACTCAGTGCTGACCCAATACTTTTGAGCCTGAGTAAGACAGAGAAGGTGACTGGGAAAAGCGCAAGTGGAGGGGAAAATGAAGGAGCTTTGGGCTTTGCTAAGGCTGATTTTGTGAAGGGTCATCCAAAGTGACAAGTCAGGGAATCACTCATGCAGGGCAGGAGAGAAGGGCACACTGTGTAAGGCACAGCATGGCAGGACAGAAACGAGAGCCAGGCAAACTGTTGATGTCACCCAGGGTCAGTGTGCCAAGGTACAGGGAGCACCCCCCGCAGCCCACACGCTTTGTGGCTGCAACGCCCTGTGAAGTGGAATGGAAAGGTGGGTGCTGGTTGGCTGGGACCCAACAGGAAACTAAAGAAAAGACTGTAAATAGGCTGTTTGGAGTGATTAGATGCAGAGGACAACAATGAGAAATACTGCTACAGAAATATCTCAGTGCATTCTTTCCCTCCCTTCTTGCTCCTGCTATCAAAATTAACAATTTGGTAATCTGAGTCTACCTGTAGCCCTTGCAGGCTCTTACAGCTGATTTACATCTGGGTCTCCATCTCATGCACAGACAGCTCTTGGGCCCCGCTCTGTCACAGAAATTATGTAACACAAGCCTGCATTCCAGCCTGGACTGAGTACAAGGGCAGCTGCACTCAACTAGCCAAATTCAGCAACATTTCCTTGGGTTTGTGTGGATTGCATTGCTTTGTTCCAGCTACCTGCCTTATGCCTCAGCCCTGTTGACGTCAGGAGCTGTGGCTTCCCCCAAGTTAATATTAACCGCTTTGTTTTCCAATGCAACAGCTCACGTTCTGGGGTGAAGCCAAAGCCTGGAGGGTGAGGTGGGCTCCTGAAGAATGTGGAGGGAATCGCCTGCTCGCTCCACCCCGCTTTCTCCCTGTTGAGTACTGCAAGGCCTGCTCCATCCACCCCAGGACAGCGGCACTGACTGGGCATCCTCATCCTTGTGCGCAGGGGTCTGGCCGCGGCTGCTCCCTGGGGCTCACCAGGAGGGAATTTCACACGGGGTGGACGCGGGGATCACCAGGAGGGGGTCTGGCAGCAGGTGATCCCGGGACTCACCCGGCGGGAACCTCTCAGACACGCCCGTGCTACCCCGACCGCTGCTGACGGAACTCCCGCCGGCCCGCGTCCGCCGCCGCCCCCCACCCTGCCCTACCCGCTCGAGCCCGGGGTCCCTCAGGCCTGGCCGCCTCGCGCCCCGCCTGACGCAACCCGCGCGCCCCTTTGCCCCGCGCGCGGCGAAACCTCCCGCCCTCGTTGCATCACCCGGCGCGAGCCACGCCGGCCGAGGGAGGGGCAGGGGCGGGGCCAGCGGCGCGGCCGGCCTTTAAATGGCGGCGGCGGGGCGTTGCGAGCCACCAGCGCCTGGCGCTGCAGAGCATCGGTGACCGTCAAAGGCCTCGGCCTCACCGGCAGCACCGCCACCATGAAACGCGACCCACAGCGTCCCGAGGAGTGCCCGAGCTGGCCCGAGGAGCCGGCACCCGCCTCCCTCCTTTCATCATCTTCTTCCCCCCCAGGACGGGGGGAGGGCGCGGAGCCGAAGCTGACGCCGCCGGTGTGGATCTTCGGGTATGGGTCGCTGGTGTGGAGGCCAGGCTTCGAGTTCACGTCGAGCAAGGTGGGCTTCATCCGTGGCTACAGCCGCCGCTTCTGGCAGGGGGACACCTTCCACCGCGGCAGCGAGAGGATGGTAAGCGGCGGGACGGCCGTGGGGGGACCGTTGGGTAGCCGTTGGAGGAGGCTTGGTTTATAACAGCTCTCCTTTTGCCTCTCTTTCTTGCAGCCCGGCCGTGTGGTGACGCTGCTGGAGGACTGCGGGGTGAGTGCCGGGCGGGAGTGGTGGTGGGGAAGCTGGCCTGGGTAGTGGTGCCCACAGCAGCAGCTGGTAGCTGCCATTAGCAGGTGGCTGCCCTTCAGCCCTCCTGGGATGGTGGGATGTTATCCTCCTCTCCCCCATTGTAGTTGTGCAGGCACCCACTGCAGTTAGAGCATCCCATAATCACCTTGCTCTTTTGCTTCTAGGCATGCACATGGGGTGTAGCCTATGAAGTCCGTGGGGAACAAATTGCTGCATCACTTCAGTATCTCAACATGCGAGAAGGTGTCCTGGGAGGCTATGACACCAAGCTGGTGAAGTTCCACCCTCAGGAGAAAGATGGAGAGGAACCCATCCTGGCTCTTGTTTACATTGCCACACCCCAGAACCCATCTTACCTCGGCCCAGCATCTGAAGAGGACATTGCTGCACAAATCATTGTCTCAAGTGGTTGTGCTGGTCATAACATTGAGTACTTGCTGAGACTGGCAGACTTCATGCGCTACTTTTGCCCTCAAGCAGAGGATAAACATCTCTTCTCCATTGAAGAGGCTCTTATTTCCATCCTTCCATGCCTGTACTATACAGAGGACTCTCTAGAAGAAACTGCAAGTGTCCCACAGAAATCTAAGAGTTGAAAAATTCTGCAGGGTCCCAGTAGAAGGGATGTAAGAGAGAAAGCAATGGGGACAGTCTTAACTGACAAAAAACATACTGGACTGAGTAGGGAGGATCAGCAAGTAGCAGGGGAGGAAGGAAGTGGAGTAAAACATGCTTGCTATATAGGACTTGCAATTAGTACCTCTTACACTCCTTACCTGTAGCACCATGACAGCCATCACTGCTTTCCAGATGGGGAGCAGGGTTCTTTGCTGGAACATTGTAAGACTTGCTTCAGGGGGTCAAACCTGAATGAAGCAGTGATGTTATTTAGAGAAGAAAGAGGCTCATCTGTTCTGTGCACTTTTTTTCTTTTAATAACTAGTCGAGCAGGACTTGACTAGGTTTAAGCAGTATGTATGTAATTCTACCTCAAATTGGCAAAAAGCTGTTTGTGTGGTGGTGGAGACTTGGGCAGGTTCTGCCAAATAAGATTTTTTTGTTTTTTCCTTTTTTTTTCCCCCCTGCCATATCTCACCTCCAGTACAATGACTTAACACTAAGTTTCAGGACTTATGTGCAATATTAAGTGAAAAGCCTCTGTAGGCTCTTGTGGATCCTATTTCCTTATCTTGTGAAGGATCACAGTAATGCACTTATTTTCTAAAAATGTATTTATTGTGTTGTGTTTCCCCTTAGGAAGGGGTCTCCAAACTGATCACATGCCACAGTGGAATGCAGCCCACAGTCAACCTTGCATTTGTGCCTTCTAGTTTTAAATCAGTTTTCTGAGGAGCTAAGCCTGATTTAATGAGAGAAGCTTTTCTCCAAGCTTCACTCACCTTGTGCTGCTACAGACTCGTCTGACTCCATAAGAAATGGCCCTGTCTGTGTGGGAAGTTTATGCTGTAGGCAGGAAAGCTGTTGAGATGCAGCAGCATTTCAACTATCCCTGTACTGGATGAACTTCCAGTTCTTCAGGATAACATGGAATTCTCTAGAAGCATTTGAGAGCTTTAGTTCTGTACTGAGGTATCTGGACCACTTTGACTGCAGAGGACCATGGCTGAGTGTACTTGAAAGCCTTTGAACTATTAAAAAGCCTGCCTTGATAATGCTGAGCACAGGCAGTGCTGCAAGCTCAGACTTCTCAGCTTCACATATTAACAGCATGAAACCCCCACAATATTTTCTGCTGCAGCAAAACAGCTCCTGAGACCTGACCCCTGCAATGTTTGACTCCTCCAAATGCCATGTGGGGGTTTGTTCTAAGGAAGAGTAGGGACTGTTTGTATTACTGTGGCTTGTATGTCTGTGAAGTAGTATGGTGCTGTGCCCAGTAATAAAACACACTGGCAAAGTTAGCCTTCTGTACTTTGGTCTTTCTCATTGCTGACTGCAAGTTCAAAGTGATTTAATGGATGTTTGTGTTGTTTTCTAAGACTAAAACCTGAGCTGCTAATGCTACTGTAGTCCTATGGCACCTCAGCACCACCTTGCTGCTGCGCAGCTTTCCTCTGCTGGAAGACACCCACTGACCCCTCCCCTTTGAGGAAAGGGAATTCAGTGACTTTCTCTTCCGAGCTTCCAGCTCTTGTTGATTCTGGCATGCTAGTGCTGACACCAGATACAAGCCAGCCCTCTGGAGTGTCCAGGGCAGGCACAGGAATGCAACTCTCCCTTGGCAGCCCAAAGGAGTTTTGTTCCAAGTGCAAATTGGCATAGCTGTTTCCAAGAAGTAACTGGAAGGACAAGAAAGTGCTGCTGCAGCAGATCTGCAGTAAGGGAGACACTTCTGCCTTGTGTGCTGTGTACAGGGGTAAGGTGCAGCCACCCTTCTCATTCTCTAGTTACCAGCTACTGACAGGAGGCTGGAGCCAGGCTCTTCTCAGTGATGTCTAATGATAGGGCAATGGCTGCAAGCTGGAGCATAGGAGGTTCCACATAAACATAAGGAAAAACTTTTTCACTGTGAGGGTAGCAGAGCACTGAAGCAGGCTGCCCAAATAAGTTGTGGAGTCTTTTTCTCCAGAGACATTCAAAGCCTTCCTGTGTGTGTTTCTGTATGACTTAATGTCCCTGTGCTCTGGCAGGGGCATTGGACTTGATCTTTTGAGGTCCCTTCCAGCCCCTAACATTCTGTGATTGTGTGATCACTGTACCCACCAGTATTACCTGCCCCAGGACTTGAGCGATGGAGTGAAAACTCATAGAAAAAAATGAGTTTACCACCAATTAAAGGCACTTAGGTGCATGTTTTAGGGGTAATAGGCTAGAGAAAATGTTGCCTTCCCTTTTCCATGGAGGTTCTCACTTAACTGAGATGCTGCATCTTCGCCTGGGGGCTGTATCCCCCCAGATGGAAAACCAAAAGGTTAAAGAATCAGCTTACCTGCAGGGGAACACTCCCTTACTAGTGAAAGACTGGGGTCAGGTTTCAAAAGATCTCCAGAATAAGCCTGGATGGGCCCTGTGATCCTTCACATTGCTTGTAGAAGACAAGCAGTGAGCGCTTGTGAACCATCTATCAGCACTAGCAACATCCAGCTGCTGTTTCTTCTTCCCTTGAAAAACTTAAGTATTTTAAGCACAAATACACCACTTCCTCAAACTGCCATTTTCTTCCCAATGAGGTTTTTGCAGTGGACTCCCCAAAACAGGAGCCTGTTTTCAAGAGTGATGAATATGACAGCTTGCTGCTGTTTGTTGTCCTGTCACTGCAGCTTCAAGTCACTAAGACAATGAGGTCCCATGTAACTTTTTCTCCTGAGGCTTTTATTGTGTCCTGTGAGTCTGAGAACTGGCACCATTGGTCAACTGATAAATTCAAAGGGTTGACATCCTAGATGTGAGCTTTAGCCACATGGGTGTGGTGAGATGGTACCCAACGTTTGCTACATGCCCAGTTTATGGTTGGCTTGCTGCCCCAAAACAGGACCAGTTTGCCTCTGACAAACCCAGCTTGAAGGTAATTTCTGCTTGGAGGCAGTCATACAACCGTGGCACTCGGGAGTGCCAGGCCAACAGTGACACATAAAGATGGTGTCCTACCCTATTTATGTTTCATTATTGGCTTCCTTTCCCCACATCATGACTTACCAGGTCAGGTGAAGCAGCTAGCTGTGGGCACAGCTCCAGCTTCTGGCAGCTCTACCACTGGCCTTGTGGCAGGTCTGGGAAAGCCTGCTCACTTTGTCGGAGGGTAAGACAGCTGCCCTCATTTGCCAAGTGTGAACAAACATTTCTGTTGATGCTTTGTTATCTAGTGCCTCCCTCTTGTATGTTCAGTTTTCTCTGACTTTGTCATGACAAGTTTGTGCCCATCAGGCCACCTCCCATTAGAAACCAGTTACAATACAAAAACGTTTACAAGTACCACCAATCACCTACTTTCCAAGTCTAAACCCAACACAATTTACATTTCAGTTCACTCTTCAACATTTTTCACTTTCATGCCCAGCAGTTTCCACACAGCCCTGGAACACAAGCCTGAGTCACCATTTCCTTGAGTACAGGAGGACAGGACCTACCCAACTGCTCTTCAGTGGCACAGCCAGTTGAATAATGGAGATGACAACAGCTAATCCAGCCCTGGCCTTCATATGTATGAAGTGTTCTTGAGAAAACATTGTCCTTAATGGGGCAGGAGAAAGGAGAAAGAAACTTGGCAATTAAAAAGTTGTAAGGGGTTGTTCAGCCTGAATAAGAGAAGGCTCTAGGGAGACCTCATCACCACCTTCCACTACCTGAGGGCTGCAGAGGGACTGTTTACAAAGGCCTGCAGTAACAGGACAAGGAGTAATGGTTTGAAATTAGAGGAGATTTAGACTGGATGTTAGGAAAAAGTTCTTTACAAGGTAGGTTGTTGAGCACTACAACAGGCTGTCCAGAGAGGTGGTTAAGACCCTATCCCTGGAGATACTCAGGGTGAAGCTCAACGGGGCTCTGGGCGACCTGATCGAGTTGAGGATGTCCCTGGTCACTACAAGGGGGTTGGTCTAGATGCCCTTTAGAGATCCCTTCCAATCCATCTGATTCTATGACAAAACCAGAAGAAAAAGCCTCTGGTTCTCAGGTGCTGTGGTTTCACCTCAGTTTCAAGGTAGAATGTTCAGACCTGAGGAAGCTTCACACAGGTCAACCTCTACGAGGGCAATTCCAGCTTGAGTAAAAACATAATATAAGTACAGCATCCCCAGAGTGTGAATTTACCTGTGCTAAGCATACTTCTCTAGATGAGATAGCAGATCAGAAAATTAGTGAGACCAAACTTATATCTGTGGTTTACGTCCATGCAGGCATGCAGCTTCGCAAGACAGGGTGGTGGGAGAGGACAACAGTTTAGCATTCCTCAGCTGGGGGAAAAGCAGCCAATGGTGTGGCTGAGTCTACTTAAGGAGAATGTATGTTTGAGCATCCAGAAAGTGGGGCCAGTACAGGCTTTGAATGCTATTGAGAAGCCAGTTTGGGATCTCAGTCCCAGGAGGAGAGCCTTGAGAGGGTCCCTGAAGCTGCACCATGTGCAGGCAGGGAGAGGCTTTTGCAGGGTAAGTCAGAGGGATTGACACATGCTGGGTTAGCAGCTGTGACAGGAGCTGCAGCTGGTTGGACATAGCACGGGTGTTACCCATCTGTGCCTGCTTGGGCTGAAGTCTGGATGTAATCACCTATAGATGAGTCACAGGCAGAGGAAAGGCAGAAAAAAAGACCCAAAGAATGCTCCTGGCTGCTCCTAGCCAGCATCTGCAGCGACACACAGGTTAACCAGCCAGTGCGAGCTGGAGCTTTGCTGTGACTGAGTCTGCAAAGGCTGGGCTCCCCAGCACATAGTGCATCCTGGATACCAGGGACGTGTCCAGAAACAACCTCTGGCTTGAAGGCAGCCTGTTCCTCTGCTTCTTCTACCAGGAAAGACAGGATGGTGAAGCAGGGGAAAGGAGGAGAGGCTACTGGATGTGCAGATACAGCAGGAGAAGTGAGACTGACTTTTTTCAAAATATCCATCACCAAACATGCAGAGATGGTCACCTGGGCACTTTGATGTGCCTCCATATAACATGTTCCAGATAGTTTCAGTGCCAGAACAGTAGCACTGCCAACACATCCCAAAACCTGGGAGTCCTTTGAGGCCTGGAAGTCCTTCATGAAACTTTAAAACGGGCTCAGCACGTTCAGTGCAATAACCTCATCCGAAAGGCAGAGGAGAAAATGAATGAGCAGAATTCAGATGGGAGGTTTTCCCCAAGGCAGGCTCTCACTTTGGTACTGCCACATTTCATGGCATGGATATACTTCAGCAGCACCAAATCCAAAGAGTGTTCTTGTGAACTTGAGGACAAATGCAATGCCAAAATAGTGCAGCCCCAGCACATGAGCAGGCAGAGCAGCCTACCTAAGCACACAGCCTAGCTCAGCACAACATGGCTCCCTGCACACAAGAGGAACAGGAAGGGACAAAAACACCTGATTTACAGTCAGGCTATGGAAATATTACACTTGCAGCAAAACCAGCAGCTGCTCGGTGGACTTTGGAATTTCCATACTAACTAGGAGGCTTAAGTGACAACCTCCTTCGTTTATGTGCTGTGTTAAATTTAGGAGAGAAGCCTTCATGGCTCTGGAAGAGCCTTGGGCCCAGGAGGGAAAGGAGGGCGGAAGGAAGTGGGCATTCTGGGCAGCACTGGGGAAGCTCTACATGCTTTGTTTACAAACCCTGTACACTTTTTGTTTGGATTTTGGATGTGTTTTATTCTTTCTCAGCTCTCTTTTCATCTCATCCTAGTGCTAACCACACTGATGAGTGTTTATGCTTGAGAATTCCTGAAGCACAGCCAGTACCTTGAACTCCAGAGAATGAGACTGAAATAATGTCAAAGGTCAGGGAAGTTCAAAGACAGAGAGGTGCTGTTTTCCTAGCTGAGGACACCACACTGTTCCCAGACCACACTGGGCTGTTCTAGGGACAGAAGAACAAAGACTTCTTTCTTAAGTCTTTCTGTTTATGCTGCTTTTTGCCTCCCTCACCTCACTGTTTTAACAGGACTCATTTCCATGAATCTTCAGTCAAAACCACCAGGGATCACTTTGGCCTGAGCCTTACAACTAAAGAGCCACCTGATAGCTACTGGCACCTAAAACTCCTATTGCCAAAGGAAAAGGGAAGACTTAACCCCCAACTCCTCAATCCCCACCCCAGAGTGCTGCTTCCTCCAACAAGCAGGTATCAGCTACTGCATCAACCCAGTAACCTGTAAGCCCTTCACTGACAGCAATACCAGCCAGAAGATGACTTCTGGAGAAGAGACGTTTCATTCATCCTTGCTGGTTAGTAAGCCTGTCCCTTCAGAAACATGATGAATACTTGCCTGGGCTGACTGGGCACATGCTGAGTACATGCAGCTGAACTGTGCCATGCAAGTAGATAGTGTGGGCAGCAGACACAGATGGCCTCCAGCACATCGGGCACACCACCCCACACTCAGCATGAAGCTGTTGATCATACTTCCAGCTGCAGGTTTCTGTAGACTAGTTAGCACATGCACACACACCACCTGACACGCTCGTTTGCGCAGCACTGCACCTGCCCCACAAACCCTTATTCACAAGTGGAAGGGAGGGTAGGGAATGGTCCAAGGCTAACGTGAGCACTCAGGGCCTCAGCAATCTGCTTTGCCTTGAACTGGAGCTATGAACCAAGCAACACCAACACCACAGACAATGCTGAAGTCACTTCACAAACAGGCAGCATCCAACCCGCTTACACCAATTAGAACCTCGTCTACAAACAAACTGCCTTGGGGGTGACCACAGCCAGCTTGCTGATATTAAACTCTGTCTACACAAAGCATATGTGACATTTGAAAATGATTAGAAAACAAACAAACAGAGAGCAGCCTTTTATCCCCTCCTTGTTTAGACAGCACACCAGCCTTTCCAAAGTGACAGTCGGCACCGCCAAAGCACGTGATGCCAGGGCAAGAGAGGGAGGGAGTGAGCAGGCACTGCCCTGGCCCCCAGGGATGGTAAGGGAAAGCAGGGGCTGCCCGTGGATGTGTTTTGTGTTACCTCTGCTCACCCCACTGGCACCCCGTGCCAGGGCAGTGTGCTTTCACATGCCTTCACAGCTGCCAGCGTGGCTAGTGACCAGGAGTGCGGCTGACAGGCTGCTGGCCAGCCGGTGGTGTGCCAGGGTAGGAGATACTGCTACAGACAATTGCAGTCAATAGCTTTGTCCTCAGGGTGCTTGGACAGACTCCATGGCCTGAGATCTCTCACTCATGTTTCTCTTCCAGTGAGGTAGCCATTTCTCTAAGTAAAACAGACCCAAAAGTGTATTTCAAACAGCTAGCAGGTTTTTAGATTGTACACAAAGTTGTTTTATTTTATGCATACATTCATTCTCTTGGTCTGCTTTATATGAGGGTGTTTTTCTCCAAAATGTTCCTCTGCATGAACACACAATCCCATTTTTAGTGAGGGAAAAGAGCAGCTCCCCATAGCTGTGACGGATGCTGCTTTTCATCTTTCCTTTGCTAGTGCCTGGTAAGAGACTCCATTACCTCCAGACTTGTTACGCCAAGAGCTGCCTCTTGTTGATGCACAGCACAGACAATTCCAGCAGCATTTCTGTCTCTAAACTATGTATACAGTGAATCTATTCCTGGAAATACATCCTGTAATTTGAGGGTAGATGAGTTCAGGACTGAGGATAAAATGCAACTGTGGGGCTAGCCTCAATCAGAATAAATATCTGCTGTTTTTTCCCAGAGGATTCCTGGCTCACATTCCTTGATGGGAGGATGCTAAAAACAAGCAGCAGCTTGATCCCTCTTTCTCCTGGATGGCTCTGTATTTATGCACACTTTGCTCCAAATGCAGGGGGACTGTTCCCCACTTTGCCTTCTCTCTGGCATCTCACTACAGCAACCTCTGCACATCACTGCAGCACCTTTGCAAACTTTAATTCCTCTACACCATACCTTTGTGAAGAGCCACCATTTCCCTTCCAGAGATGGGGAACAGGGACATCAAGAACACGACCTCAAAAGCATAGTGACTTTGACTGCACCATGTGAAACACTGGGGGGGTGATGTTTTCCAGAGCACCTTGGTATTCATAGGCACCACTTTGGCAAAAAGTGTGCTCATGTCATCAGCAGTAGATCCCTGAAGCAGAGGAAGAAGTCATCTCAAGTTTTCACAGAACCCCTTTTGTTTGCCATTGCCCAGAGGGAATCTGTGTGGCTGCAAGTTTGGTAATTTGCTCTCAGTATTCTGAAATCTTCACATGCCTAAGCTTGCATAATATTTATCTGCCAACTAAGAATTAATCTCAGCAGAGAAATGTTCTGATATACAGCTTGGGGTGTTTTTGTTTCATACACATCAGTCAAATCTGCTGCAGTCCCTCAAGCTGTTTCAGCTAATGGCTGAGGCTGACAGCTGCTGGCAGTTCCAAACTTCCCACACGTGTTTATTCCATAACATCTCAGATGTGAGATCTGGTTTAAATTAAACCCATAAACAACATTACCTGTCTCATTTGCTATCAATTATATCGCTGCAAGGCAGAGCTGGGCGCTTCTCTCTGTCTGAGAATACTCTACCAAAGCAGCTCTCACTCTTTAGTTACTTGATTCCAGACAGACACTGTGATACATAGCTAAGGACAGCAAGCCCCAGTGGAACCAAATTACAGCAATTATACAATTTATCCCCCTGATTGCATGGACTAATAGCAAGCTATCAAAGCCAGGGAAGCAAACCTCCTTCTGCAAAGCTCGTGGTGGTGTTTCAAAAACACATAAATCACTTGGGATTACAGCAGGTCATCATGACTTCCAGTCCCACATCCACACCGTGTGTGAAAACCCACTTGTGCTTTAGAGATTTGGCATCATGACAGTAGGAAGTTTTCAGCTACTCAGTAGGAATCGAGCTGAGTGACAAGTTACTAAAAAACCAAGCAGCAATTACTTTTTTTTATGCTAACCAAATTAAATATCTATCTCAGTAAAGTTACAAGAAGAAGTTAGACACAGGAACTTATTCCAAACTCTGAGTATGACAGAGAATGGTGAAAGATGGCAGCCACCTGCACAAAAAGACATCACGAAGCTGAAGTCCTCTTTCACTTGAAATCCAGAGACTGAAATCACAGAATCATAGAATGGGCTTGAGCTAGAAGGACCTTAAAAAGACCATCTACTTGAACCCTGCTGCCATAGGCAGGGACACCTCCTCCTAGACCAGGCTACTCAAAGCCTCATCCAGTCAGGTCTTTATGTCCAGGGAAGAGGCAACCACAACCTCTGCAGACAACTGGTTCCAGCATCTCACAACCCTTGTAGTAAATAGCTTCTTCCTAATGCCTAATCTAAATCTAGCCAGCTCTAGTTTAAAACAATTGCTGCCCCTTGTCCTATCACCACATGCCCTTATAACAAGCCCCTCTCCAACTTTCCCAGAAGGCCCCTTCAGGTACTGGAAGGCTACTATAAGGTCTCCCCAGAACCTTCTCTTTTCCAGGCTGGACAGATCCAATTCTATCAGCCTGTCCTCACAGAAGAGGTAATCTAGCCTTCTGATCATCTTTGTGGTCCTCCTCTGGACCCTCACCAACAGATCCACATCTTTCTTCTGTTGGGGGCTCTAGAGCTGGACACAATACTCTGGGTAGATCTCACAAGAGCAGATTAAGCATCTTTAGAGCTACTTCATGATCCATTTCAAAGAAATGCTATAATACTACAGATGGAAATGAGATTAAACCAAAGAAAAACCTGGGTTAAATACCAAGAAAAGAGGTGTCTGTAGGAATGCAGAAGTTTTCCACAAAAGCGTTTGTGTGAACTCTATGGAAGGAGCAGGAGCAACAAGAAGAAACAAGGCACAGAAGAGCCCTGACATCAGCACCTGTCAGATGCATGGAGCGAACAAAACAAAGGGGGAAAAAAAAAAAAAGGCTCTTTGGATGTTATTTTGCAAGATCCTCTAAAAGTTCACATGGTCTGAACATCCCTTCTGTTTCCTTTGCTTGCAAAGGAAAACCCTGGAGCTTTGTGACAGGCTATGAAGCACCATTCAAGGGCGTGTCCCGCCACGTGCCATTGCATTTACTGGGCAGCAGCACGCTCCGCTCAGCAGCACGTAGCTAATGGCAGTCACGTGCCAAAAGCTTAATGTCCTCTAAAGAAAACAATAAAAAACAACATTCAGCCAACCACATGTGAAATTCGCTGACTCTTCCATCCTTAACACAACCCCAGCAACCTTCTACAGGCTGGGGGAAATACAGACATGCTCCCTGTGCACCACTGTTTGAGAATGACTGTGGGCAGGATTTGGACTACTGAAGGAGACCTGCTTTAAAGACACTTCTATCAGGAAGGTAGATGGGGTTTAGAGTGACTCTGATAGAATCTTAGGTCATCTATAGAACAAAGTTAGCTTGAATTAAAGAATGCTGTGGATTAGGGAACAGATCCCAATGAATGTGAACATTCTTTCTCTGCAAAGAGCTTACCTAGGATGGGAGTTCTCCGGGAACACTTACAGAGCAAGCATCGAAGATGCACTTGTCCACAGCACAGCTGTGAAGCTCTGACGTGCACTCTCCAGCCTGAATACAAATGAGAATTTCTACATTTAAACTCTACCACAACATCAGGGGGAACTGTAATACCAGACATTAAAAGAACTGGAAAAAAAACCCCAACCCTGAAAGAGGTGAAAAACAGATGACATCACAGGATGGAGAGAAGACTCCCTCCTGTAACTTGCTCTATCCTAGCGGAAGGCCTAGATGAGGAGTTACACTGTAGGTATACATTAGAGGAACTACAAGAATAGATGAGAGGTGAGATAAACAGGAGTTGCTTCTCCTAGTAGGGTCAGATTTGTTAAATACATCTGGAGAAGCAAAGCACTAGTTTCTTGCCATGAATAAGAAAATTTAAATACAGGTAACAAATACTCCAATCCTACATGTCTGTTTTGTCTGACAGTTCAAACTAGCAGTAAATTTCCAACTAGCTTCTAATCTCCAAGCAACAGTAACAGCTCTTTGTTTTGAAAGTTGGTGAAGGTTTATTGAGTGTGCACAAATGACACATATGCTTGGTCTTACCTTAATTCACAGTTCTCAGCACATGGAGATGCAAAGTTATGAGGGTCCTGTGGTCCTTTAAACAAAACATTTCTCCTGCTAACCAAAAGCCATGAAGACAACACTTGGACCTTGAGAAGAGTTGTGCAAGGCTAAGGAGGAAAAAAACCCAGGTGCTTGCAAACAAATGTCACAGAGATGACAAGGGATACTTTAATCCTTGGATGATTGGAAGCTCACATCAGCTCCTTTCAGGTATGGTGGACTTAACCAGCAGTATTGTTAAAGGAAGAGAAGTCCATGGGGAAACTTGAGCAGGCCCAAAAGTGGTATTTCAGTGTTTCCCCCCCACTACCTCATTCTATCAGTGATACTCATCAGCTATTGAAGGAAGGAGTCATCATCTCATACCTGAATACTGAACCACATCCTCATGCTTGGGATGCAAATTCCCTTGTATGCCCCTAGAACACATGTAAATAGAGTTCAGTACTACACACCTGGAAGACCCATTAGCTCTGGAGTAACTTGCACTTTCCAGAGGGAAGAGGCAGGAGCCAAGAGGAGGGTGAAGCTGGAAAAAAATCATCTTATCATGCATTTCTCCATTTCATAAGGCACTTGCTGCAGGCTTTTCAGAGGAGCAAAGGCTCAGCTGAGTGCTTTAAGAAAGGCCTATTTACAGACCTGCTGGTTGAGTCTGGGAGCTGGGCCTTCATGATGGCCCTGAGAGAAAGGGTGAATTGCCCCTTCCTCTCTCATTCACTGCTCTGCACCTTGTACAGGCTGCAAATCAAAGAACATCCTTCACAATTCCACAAGTGCTTCCATCTAGGAGCGTAAGATGTGATTGCCTTTATTTTATGTCTCTCATATTTCACATGCAAGCAACAGCAGCAGCCCCTTGGGTAGTGAGTTTCGAACTATTTTTCCAGCCACTTGAGCAGAAATTTCTGAAGGACAGCAGAGAGTGCATCACCATCCCTTCTCAAGCAGGAAGGGGAGCACAAGACATGCCTCTAAGGCTCTCTTAGAGTTCTAATGTGTGTTTCACACTGAATATTCAACACAAAAGAAAGACGGAGGCAGAAGTGAGAAGACGAGGAGCCTCTAGGTATACCTATTCTGCTCCCACAGAAGGTGGCCAGCGCACTGCAGGGAGAGGAGGAGATCAGGACTGGCAGTGCACTTGGTCACATTACACTGATCCACATCCTGCCCCCAAATGATTTTATCAGTTGTGCTCTTCCTCTCCCCAGCTGCAGTTCGCTGTTCCTGAGCAACAATCACTGGTGAGGATCCCTATTCTTTCTGCAGGGAGCTTTTCCCACTGAGCCTGGTGTGCCTCCCATATTGGGAAATGCTGCAAAGGAAACTCTTCACCAGTATGGGAACAGAGTGAGATACAGGCCTAGGCAGACAGGCGGCTCTCTGCAAACAGAACATGAGATAGCAAAGAGCAGATACACTGCAGTGGGGAAAGCATGAAAAGGAAAGGGAGAAGGCATGGATATTACACCTTTGGAAAGTGCAGTATTAATATCCTGAAGTGAGAATTAAAGCAATGCTAGGTGAAAATCCCTTCATCTCTTCATGGAATAGGAAGAGGAGATCTAGTGGCTAAATGATAAGGACAACAGACTTCACTCATGATAGAAAAAGAAAACAGCTTGCAGGCTAATGCACTTCCCCTTGGTTTAGATTGAATGGACTCAGGCTGATCACAAAATAATCAAAACCAAGATGAATTCTGAAGACAGCATGAAGCCAAGGATCCATGCTATTTTTAAGTGGTAAGAGTTTGTGTATAAGGGACTGTACAGTGACTTTGTAGCTAAACAGAAGAATTTCTGAGGACAGTGCTGATATAAGTTCCTGCTTATCTGATACAGGTCATATTGAAGAGTTCAGAGGACATAAAAGTGCTCTGGTTTTATAACATAGTAACCCTACATGTTGGCTTTCACATCCTGCCTTTGGTAAGTGCAAGTTCTTCTCTCACTTCTTTGATGTATCATTTGGCTCATGTTTTCCCCCAGCTTTTTTGATTGGTTGTGCCACCCTCTAAGGTGCCAATGAGTAACTCCAAGCAGAGAAAAGATGCAGGACAAGCTGCACTGGGGCTCATAATGTTGCATTTTATCAGTGGCCCAACTGGTTTGTCCTGCCCATGTGCATAAATGCAGCATTAGAGGTCAGAAGGAAACGGTCTCCAACTACCCTGACGCATTTATTGAGAGAAAGTAAATGGCTTCAATCACTCTTGCTTTCTTCCAAAGTAGTAATGCAGTGGACATTTTTGGTCTACGACTTAATTTTGTCACTGCTTGGTAAGACTTTGTTGACCATACATAGCAGTGCAAAGAATGGGGACCTTGCTGAACCAACCAGGTATCCCTTGTAGGCTAAACTAGGAAAACATATTTGAGGGCAGGACACGACAGCCCCTTTTAGCCCTTTCAGATAACAAAACATTACACTTTCTGGTGCACCTCTGGACTCTAGAGCCTTCTGGAGGTCCTCAACTCTGTGGTTCTTAAAGGCATCTGGCCTTAAACCCACAAGACACTGAAAATAGAAACAGAAGAAAAAACTGTTGAGGATGATTTCCCCAAACAATCAACTGTATTGAATTTAACCATCACAGTTCAGGTACTATGTAATAATGCATACTATACTTGCTTCTGTTTGCTTCTCATCTGCTGCACACCTACTCCAAAATAGATTATAAAATAATCTATGACTGCAGACATGTGATTAAGGCTGTAGCTGTAACAGGGAAAAAAAAAAAAAAAAAGAGATTACAAACATGATACTCAGGAGTGTAGATACTCTAGAGCAGTACACTGGGCAGCACATACCTCTAGATGCATTTCCATACGAGTCCCCTGTGCACTCTCTGCCCTAATCCTCCCATTCATATAGCCACAGGCATAAACCACACAAAGACGCTGACTTACGTAAAATTATCTCACTCCATTTTATTTAAGATTTTCTTCTCCAGTTAGTAAAAGAAAGATGTGTCTCTCTTTATACATATGTACAAGTTCAGTTATAAAAATAGACAGCACATTCAAAGAGAAAAAAGGCTTGGCATTTGTCTGATTCCCTCTAAATATCATATATACATGTGAATAGGAGGGGATGGGGGAAGTCTTTGTGAGTTTAATTAAACGTCACCTCCCCCTCAATTATCCCCTGCAAATCTGTTTAAAAAAAATCAATCTAACTAAGCTCAGTTCTGCTATTTTCAGGTGTGCAAATTAGAGGCAGAGCCAACAGGAAGCACTCGCTCCACACTGTAGGACGCCAGGCAAAGGATTTGGGGTTGGAAAAAAAAAATTAAAATAATTAAAAAAGAAAACAAACAAACAAAGAAGTCATCCTCTGCTGTCACAGCCCAGACCTGCAACTCAACTTGCTTCTCTCAAGGGAAGAAAGTGCCCCGGCAGAACAGCCTTTTAACTCAGCGTGTCAGACAGAAGAACTGCCCCACACCTAAATCTCAGTGCAATGCAGACAATGCTTACAGCAAAGCAAGGGGCCACGGGGGCTTGTGCATTGAGAATGGGAAAGGAGCGACCAGAGATTGAGAACTGAGATGAGCACTGGCAGCGCTGCCTTTGATCAGCCCTGTGGGACATGACTACTGGTACTGGCCCACCGCAGTGAACTCAACCAAGCTAGTGTGTGTGACAGGCACAGGGACGAAGGGAAAGCACACTGGAAGAATAGTCCATGGATGGCTGGGATATGAGACAATTTTTGTCCCAGGATTTGGCTGAAAGGGGGAATGGCACGGTTCTCCCTCTCTCAGGACTGTTTTTTGTTTCTTCTCTTGCAGCACAGCAAGCTGCAGAACCATGCTCAGCTATGGCAGCAGCAAACTCTTTCTCAGCACTTTTCCCTCTTCTTGAGATTTGTACAAATAAAGCCTTATGCTGTTCCTAAGCTTCTAAGAGTTTTGAACACCTCACGAGTGAGAGAAATCATTCTGAACACATTGTTTGTGCTGATGAGGACTCTGAAATGCAAACCAAACCAAACCACTGGCTTGTTGCTTCTGCCACGGCATGAAGCAGTGGTAGTGCTGCTGCTCTCACCAGCCCTGCAGGGCTCTCTGTTTCCTCTAGCTCTGAACCTCTTCCTGGCAAATGGTGCTGAAAAGAGTCTATTCCCTGGAAACCACCTGAGACACCTTCCTTTGCATTTTAAACCTTTAAAGAACCCAGTGGCCCAAACTAGAAGAATGCAAAATTTTTCTGATCACACATCAGTTTCAGCTTAGCCCTCAATTACCCTCACACGTCCACTGACCAGCTGCCAGTACAGAAATGTCTTGTGACTCTCCAGGATACTCCTGGGGTGCAGATACTGATTTGAGAGGATAAAACTAATGCTGGGTTCCACCTCAAGCTACAGAAGAGAAAGTGTGTCAGTGTGACTTCAAGTGCATGCAGCTGCAGGATATTGCATGGAGCAGCTGAATGCTTTCTTGGGAACCTTTGTCAGACGTGTCAATAAGACACAAGCTGACCCTCTCCCCGTTACCGCAGACTCCATTCCCTCCTTCTTGCAGTGTCTGCAAAGATACTTTTTTTGGAATACACATTATGAAAGTGCTCACATAAACCACCCACTCCCATTGTGCTTTGATTTTTTCTTCACAAACGTGCTGGACAGCAACAAGGCATTCACTTGCATGCCTTCATCTGGCAGGGTGGTCTACTCTGAAAGCCATAGCAGTTCAGACAAGCTCTGGGGGTTCAAAACCACTACCGACCACCTGAGGTGTGGGCACCTTTGCTTTGCTTCCGAATTGGAGTTTCTGATATGAGACTGCTGGTCAGGTTTAAGCTTTTGGGGGTCCCACAAATACTGTTTCCTTTGCTCAAAGGGGAGCTCAGGGGAGAAGAGGCGCTTGAAGGTCCAAAATCTACAAGTCCAGAAGGCCGAATAATTGCTGTTTGTAGAGGGCTACTTGAAGACATGCCTAGCAAAGGAAAAGAGAATCAAATTCCATGTCAGCATTATTCCACTGGTGGCTCTTCAACAACAAACAATATACTAACAGTCCGAAGACCACCCTGTGTCCATGATTTAGGAGAGTTTAATGTATCTTTATCCTGAAGATACAAAATTTGTTGCATTTAAACCCTGGGCCACCTTCAGACAGTGTAAAGCTGAAGCTCCAGCACCATCAATTTAGCATATTTTGGAACCTGATGCTGTAACTTCAACATGACAGCAATGCAGGAAAGCCACAGCCATATCTATGGGATGAATACTTCTATCCCATTTGTCTTGATGGCCAAAGGAAAAAAAAAAAAAAAAAACACGAGGAAAAACATATGGTATACTTCCAAGGGCAGATTCAACTTCTTCAGACCTAGACTCTCAGGATCCTCTACAGCTCAGCTGGCTGTTCTCTCACACCACCACCACCTCACATTATGTACTGCCTGGATCTCAGAGCACAATGAAGGAGCCATAACACTTGCTACCTAGTTTTTAACAGGCTGGAAATGACAAATCACCCAAACTCACATGGCTGGTTCTGCCTTGGGCAGCCTGCTGCCTCCCCTTCCCCACATACCTTTAGAGACATTGTACCCGTAGGCTGCGTATGCTGCTGCTGAGGCTGCTGCTGCCCCTGCCTTGGCGCCTGCCATGGCAGCAGCACTTCCCGCTATGGACTTCCGGCTCCTGCCCTTCCCAGTGCCTCCTTTGGATCCACCACCTTTAGGACGCCCCCGGCTGCGAGCCGACTGGCCTCTCCCACTGAGAGGTGCATCGTGCATTGAAACACCTTCAGGAGAAAGGAATGTTCAACCAGTAACTGCCATGGTATTCCAGGTGACTCACACACCAATGCAGCTCCTTAACTACCTGCCATGGACATGAATACTGCTCCTACTAGTTGAGACTCTTCATTTACATCAGTATGGACACCATTAGCAAGCAGTGATCCCATGAAGAGAAATTACCTACACAAAACTTCACTCTTCATTAGCCACATCTTATTAACTCCAATTACTTGTCATTATTACAATGACTCCAACCCACAAATAGGCGGAGGATTCCAGGTTCTAGTTTGGAACGAAGCATTTTCTTACTTGAAGATAGAGAGAAAGTTTCTTCCATCAAAGAAACTTGACAAGAACTGTGTCTCTACCTATTTCAGTGTAGAAAACTATGGTAGTTAAAAACATTATTTAAAATTACAGCTGCTCCCATCACCCACTGCAAGCAGACAGCTGATTATTAGCCCAAGAGCACATTCAAGGAAAAGCTTAGGGATCAGTCGTCGTGTGGCCGTCTGCTACTTGCTAATGGGCAAGCAATGGAAAGTGAGCCCTCTCTAACACAGGAACAAAGGGTAAAAGTTTTAAGAGTAACTAACACAAAAAGGAGAAAAAAGTGTACTGAGTGATGGAGTATAAACCGATTTCCTATCAGATCAGAAGCAATTTTTCAATGAAAAAGCATTTTCCCCCCCAAATGCTGCTAACCATGCACATACATACACTGACATAGAGAAAACATACCACTAGCCATACGAAGTCAACGTTTAGCAGTAAGGCAAGGCAAAGATACTGACCATTCATAGTATCTGACACTGAGCCGGTAATGGAAGCAGGAGAGTTTGTTGCCCTTGACTGAGGTGCTGAAGAAGCTGGATCATCCACGATCACAAGCATATCACTACTGCTCTCATCGGGAGGGATAGAGCCCATATGTAATTCACTGTTAATGGATATCTAAATATGACAGAACAAAGCCATTTACTTTTCAGGTTAGGAAAGAGAAGGGTACAAACACAGTAAGATCTTTAAAAGATACAGAATCACAAGTCACCAGCTGGCACGTGTTCTGTTCTCATTTTCTGAGAGATTAGCAGCATGACACATGATCTGCCTAACCACACCACACCCTCTAATTACATGCTCAGCAGCAGTAAAGAGCTCCAGGAGCTACTTAACTTCAATTAACACATGTGAAGTTACAAAGCAAGAGACTGCTCTTGGTACGGAGGAAGCCGCACAGTGATAAATGTGAGCATGATGAAGGCAGGAAAAGGAAAAGCAGGAAGAAAATAAGTTGGACTGCAGGCCAGAAAAGAAAAAATTCAGGGACTGAGAGGAAGAAGAGTCAGGGCATGACCTCACTATAAGAAAGGGAGGCAGAGAGCAAATGATGAGGGGAATAATGGAATGTCAAATAATATGAAGAGCAGTATGGCAGCTTATTAGCAGCTGTCTGGCTTTCAATGCATTATTTTCCTTTCCATGGTTCACCTTTAAGACATCTCACTTCCCTACATACTCAGAGTTCTGCACTAGCTAAAATAACAGAAAGCAGGAATCCTACAAGATGTAAGGCCACTGTTCAAGCACTGTAGAGCTGAAAGCAGCAGTGACTCTTACCTCACTGAATGGGCTGGGCATGGCAGAGTCTACACTAATGAAGGAGTCATCCCCATCAGCAGACAGGTTGGAGTTATCAGCTGAGGGAACAAATGGGATCACAAGGTTCATGCCCTCTTTCTTTCTCTTCCCATCCAACTCATCTTCCTTCTTCTTCTGAAATAAAACAATACCAAGAATGAAAAAGATGACAAAACAGAAGAAAGGGAATAAACATCCCAAAAACTCAAAGAATGCCATGTCCAGAATTTCCCAAAACAAGTTTCTGGAGAAAGAACAGATCCCTTAAAGGCTCTCTCTTTACATTTAAGTAGGGGTTTTGTTTTGTTTTTTTCTTTGTAAAACAGCTGCACTGATGTAGAACTACACTTGCAGAACTACTTTGATTTCCATTACCTTTTGGAGTGAGCTTCACATTCCTTACCATTACACAGATTTCCAATTGATTAATGCAAACCCTCCCTATCAAAAATTCAGAATTTTCACAAATAGTTTTAAAGTTTTAAAAACCAAACTGATCTTCTCTTATTCCACAGAAGAGACAGAGCTATATAGGATGTAGCCGTGTTTGGTGTGTCATTTACATTCCCTTTGCAGAACAAAATCTTGAATCGCCCTTTTACATGCCCTAGAACGATCAGTTATTTTGTTTCTTTCAGGTATAGGTCCTCAAATTGTTGTCTGTAAACTACTGTTTATTTTTCAAGTTGTTAATGATGTTAAAATATAACTGTGCATTATAACTGTGCACTGTAATATCCCTCTTCTGTGCAAGGAAGTGCCACAGACTGCTGCTCAACGGTGAAGGGAAAGAGGCTTTACTCATTAGACTGCCTTGGCACCTGTTGTTTCCACCTCTCGTAACAGTGAGCCTAAAGCTCTTGCAGCTCTGCCACAGACACATGCAACCCCTTTGCATCAAGGTACCTTTTCAGCATACTTTTCCCTTTTCCGTTTGCGTTCCTTCACACGATTTGTTTCCTCTTGCTGCCGCTTCTCTTCTTGACGCTGACGCACTGTGGGAAAAGAAATACAAAGCTGTCACCACTAGAAAGATATTTCACATTGTTTTGTGAATCTTGCAAGAAATTCTAGTTCTGACAGAACTGTGAAGAAATTCAGCTGCGTTAGAACTAAACCGCACTGAAAACACAACTGAATTAACACTACTTGTATCCAAATTGAAGTCTTACAGTGAAATTCATCTTTCAAGCAACACGAAAGCGTGTACCTCTAGTACAGCATTTCTACTAATACTTTCTTGTCATGACCTACAAAACTCTTGTCAAATTCTTGTCATTCAGGAACAATGTAATGACCCTGAACGAGCACCACTAAAAGCTTTATCACAATCGTATCTCTCCTGCACAACTTCATCTTTCAGCTCAGCAGTGATACGAAACCAGCTTGTTCTAAGAAGAGGTGGCAATACAAAAAGAGACAGGAGACAGAAGTTGTTATTAGCAATGCATGTGTTTGTAAAGATAAAAACACAGATCTCACAAGCCAGTGAAGTAGATGGGGAAAATGCAGCTTACAAATTTCACTTACATTTCTTTTCTAGCTCCTCATCATCCAGCAGAAGACTGACCACTTCTTTTGGCTTCAAGGTGTCAGGTTTGAAATTACCACCTGAAATCACCATTCGTTGGATCTAGAAGGGATAAAAAAAGAAAGAGAAAAAAGGGAAAAATTACTCAAAAGCAGCCATGAACCATTCCAACTACCCTTCATTGAAAGCCAGGCAAAAGAAAGATGCCAGTGCATCTGTTTAAGTCAGAACCGATTCAACTTCTCTATCACAGCAAAGTCAGTAGAAAAATTTCAGGAAAAATATATTGACTATAAGAGTATAAAATATGAGAAGCAATTGAAGTAGAAAGCAGAAAATTGCTACTCCCTCTTCAAAGCTGCTTATCTCCTAAAGCACCATATAACACATTTTCAGCAATACATTAATATCATTATATTTTGTCAAGAAGAAACAAATACAGTGGTACTCCTGACAGGTATAAATTGTCAGTCCAAATCTTCAGAAGTAACCTGCAGATCGGCTCATATGGATTACATTTTAAAAAGGTACAATAGTTTTAGTCTCCTTGATGGAAAACTAGATTTCCACATTGAGTCAGTGTCTTAATTTAAGCAACTCACTCAGCCTCTATTACTGTGACTGCATTAAAAAACAACAGCAATGACAAAGAAGAGTTGTAACTTGGCAAAAAGAGAAGCACAGCTTCAGTACAAGCCAGTTTAGACGATTTGGATCACTAGCAAAGACACTATACTTCATTTTCAGAATGGTATCTGGTGACTCTAGTGCAGTATCCCAGAGAAAATGGGCTAGGTTTCAGCAAGGGAGGCATAAATGCATTCATCTGGAGATGCTTCAGTTGCTGCAGCACCATGATCAGCATCCAATTGAGACAAAAGCTAAAAAAACCCAAACAAACAAACAAAAAAAAAACCCCCACAAGTAAAAAACAGTCCCAAACAACCCCAAGTACACAAAACACCTGCATGCTGTGAACAGCACACATACTGCGACCAAAGAAAGTGAATCTGCTTAATTTTTTCTTGCCAATGAAGTGTGACGAGGATTAAAGTTTCTACTACAATGACTGCTTGATGCTGCAGGACACTGAGCTCTTCCAGCAACCCTCATCCCTCCAGAAATTTTCACTTGATTGCCTTGCAAATTTATTTTAAGGGAAAAAAAAATTCAGCTGTGATAGAACAACAAAACAGGAGAGAAATCAGTAACCCTAACAAAGCAAAGACAGAAACTGTAGTCTTAAAGAAGCCCGAGTAGTTTCATTGCATCACAGTTTTCATGAAGCCATAGTGTAAATAACCAGCTTCTTCCTAGCTGAAATAATGCAGCTGTAACCCTGCTGTGTTAGGGACGCAGACTGATTTGAACAAAGATATTCCCTTTGACTTCTGACTCCCTGCAGATACTTTTTTTGTGTCTTCACTCATTTTGATACGTGTTTTCTGGTATTTTCTGTAACCTCCTGTTTCAGATGCTTCTATTCCTACCTCACTCTTCTCCTTAGCCCTCTGTAAGATGCGCTCCTCGATGGTGCCTTTGCAGATCAAGCGGTACACAGTGACTTGTTTTGTTTGACCCAGCCTGTGTGCCCGGTCCATGGCCTGCTGGTCTACTGTTGGGTTCCAATCACTGTCATAGAAAATTACCTGCAAAAGAACACCAGAACAGGAAGCATTCAATAAAACCTTATGTTTAGAGCACCTGGTGAATAAATAAAAATCATATATATATATACACACACACACTGATAAAAGTACTGATATAGCCTCCAAGGATTACTGCCCTGCTGCAGGCTGCATTAACCCAGCTCTGCCCAGTCCCATGGAGTCTTTTCCATTGCCTTTTAGATTAATTCAAACCAACTGACACTGTGAAGATTTCAACTCCCACAACGTCTCAAGAAATATGCTCTGGAGGCACAGGATTCCTGTTTGCCACCACATTAAATCCCCATCATGTAATTAATTACAGTCTAACACCCATCTTAGTGTTACATTAAGAAAGACCATCAAATTCGAATTTCACATGAAATTAATACTCAATTCTTTTTCCCCTTCAAACTTGGATAAAGTCTGTACTAGTCTAACACTTCTAGTGCTTTCAGTACAAAAAACATGAAATGCCACATTACATTCATATGACCCTGTAATTTCAACAGTACTTTATGCACAGGAAGCATAAAACTCAAAAATATTGGGGAAAAAGATGTTAGACAACTAAACTAACAGTAAACTAAACCACAGAACCAAAAATGCCCATGCAGGAACATGTTTGTGCTTCCATCTCCATTTTCTCTGTTGAAGCAACTTCAGGACTTTTCATCTCCTGAAAATCCTATGGATACCTGCTTTCTTCCAATTTCTTTTAAGTGACAGTAAGACATGATGGGGTATCTTTAAAAAAAAAAAAGTAGTATCCTTGATTCAGAGATCTTTGGTTTTGTGTGGCTAAGGACCACAGCCTGTCTTAGGGCCAAAATCTGCACACACACAAGGTACTGGGTTAGGAGCACAAGAACAGCAGCTTTTGAAGAGATGAATGGTTCATGTATATTAGTATTCCTTCCCTAGTAATTAGTGGCAGCTGCTCCAGGGTGCAAATCCTTGCAATGCACCTAAACCAGTATGCATTTACTCCATGGATGAGTGGGGAACACACTCACAATTTATCCTTCCTAACTAGCTGACATTCAACTACCGATGTCTTTGTACTTTGCTTCCTTCTTCTGTGCACATAAAGTGTACCTGATCCCTGTTCTGCTAATCCCTTTGCAGCTGAACTTTAAGAGCAGTCAGTCATACATGAAACAGCATTCACTGTATCAAAGCATCATTTGCATCTGTAGACCCCTTCAGCCATGAAGCTCCTTTCTAGATTCTGGCACTAAAATATGTGAGAAGGAAGGTATTTCCAACTGCAACACAAAACCGTGTACCAAGAGTTGAATGTTCTACAACTTTATCATCAAGGCAATAGTAGATTGTAAACAGGAGTAAAGTGAACAAGGTTATGCAATTTCATTATGCGAATGGCAGTGGCAAAAAATATTGGCCAGCATGGCTCAAGAGTGCCAACTTTAACACAGAAAGGCCAATTTTCTTACATAAATTGTGAGGCTGGGAGCCAGGAGACAAGCAGCTTGGGAAAAATGATGGTTGGAGGCATGAGGCAGGAAAAGCAAAAGCAGAAGGGCATTTATACTAAAAACTAAACATCAGTAAACCCATTTCTTATTATTACTTTACCAAACTTCACCTACCGTGTCTGCAGCTGTAAGGTTAATGCCCAAGCCACCAGCTCTTGTACTTAACAGGAACACAAAAATATCATTCCTACAGAGAAAAGAGAAAAAAACCCTTATTTGTGAGTGATGACACAGAAGTAAATTTTTTGACCCATATGAAGTGATCAGGGCTACTTCATTACTTGAATGTTTCAGAACATTTTGTTCTTCATGGTCAGGAACAAACCTGTATGAATGAGTGAGAGAAGTTAATCTACAAATCAGGACTGTCAGAACACACAAACATTCAGCTTGCAATAGCATCTTATTAATCTCTATCAAAACAAACCAGGCCTTATCTTGACCACACTGGAAATTAAGATTTCACACAGACAAAGAACAATTTATTACTTCACAGGACTGATTGATGTTAAGAAAAAAAAACTTGCCCTAACAATGCTCAATTGATAAAGTAAGAAAAATAAATGTTGAAACTGTAGATGTAAGTTTTGTTCTAAATTTGGTGCTTTGAACCGAACAAAAAACTCCCGGGGGAGGGTGGATTAAAAAAATAAGCTTAATAAAAGGCAAGCTGGCAAATATAGAGGTAGATTAGAAAAGAACAAGGGTCTGCTGGCACAAACAGAAGTCCTTCAGTCTAGGAACTTCTCAACTGCAGTCCCAATTGTGTTGCTGATTCAAATTATGAGTTCTAATCTCGTGTCCACTTCTCTTACCTATAAAATGAGAATAAATGGATTCATCTCAGGATAGCCATGTAACAATTCAGCCGTGACTAACCATAAAATGTTTCAGGGATGACGTGGACTATACTAATGATCAGATACCACATAAAAGCAAGAGTCATCCATTTCACTCATTTAAGTTCTTTGAAACACTCTGTAAGTGAACTCCGTTATTACTGGATACATGCTGTCCTCCTCACCTTGGAGCATTTTCTGTTAGCACTGAATATGACATTTACATTCCTTGGGATTCCTCAGACAGCATGAAAGCCAAGAACAGACCAGTTGCCTTCGGTAAATGTGGCCCTCCAGACAGAAGTCCCTAGCAGAATATGGGACGCCATTCCACAGTACACGTCAGGAAACCTCCTTGGGAGATCCACAAAGCCTGATACAGTCATACTAGCCCCAAGCGTTAGACTTGGTGGCACCAGACTTAGGGATGCTGGCTGCTAAGAGAGAGATGAGGCATCCCAATACCGGACTTAAAATAACCCTCTAAGCCTAATAATCCTTTATGTAACTGAGGAAGGTGGGGCACTCTTAGACATGTACCTGTAACAGCACATTAAAGCCCTAGTACAGTTTGAGGAATCAGACAAAATGGAAAACAGTTGTTGAGATTCAATGGCAGTTCTAAGAGTGTGCACACAGAAGACAAAGAAGACAGTCCTATATGGAGGACAACCAAGCGCTGATGAAAGCTCAAGTGGTAGCAGTGAAATCAGCATTTCTGCTAAGGTTGTGAGCCTCACTCGTGCCACTGGGGGGTTAGCAACATTTAAAAGTGTTAACACCATATGGTCTGTGAACAGGCTGATGCAAACAAAGTAGACAGTGCCAGCAAGGACTCCAAGGAGGTTGACATATTGTACTTTGACAGCAACAGAACAAAACCCTTTGCTTGCAATATCATGTTGTTTTGGTACCACGCTGTCTACACACTACAGCACGCAAGATCAGTAAGACACGAGAAACCCTTGCTGAATGGGCAGCATGGGACATTCCCTTCTTGACAAACTGTAGGCAGCCTGTCCTTGAATGTCCACTCACCAGATCTAATGGCTCTTGCTTGCCCTTCCTGGAGGAAGTGTGGGTGTACCACAGGCTATCACGCACATGCTACTACAACAAGTGTAAAAAACTAAGGGGTTTGGAATCCATATCCTTGAAAGTCAAGCAGAACTATTTTCTCCAGACTCAAACTTCAAGATATTGACAAGTTCCTGGCAAGGCTATATCATAAAAACCAGACTGTCATTGGACCCATTCTGTTCCAATGTAGAAATTACCAACAAACAAGAGAAATAATTATGGAAACCATGAATTAACACACACACACAAAAAAGGAGAAGACTCAAGAACTCTAAAGTTAGAAAGATTTTTAGCAGTCCAAAATCTGAGGGGACCAAAATCCACCCTGATCTGCAGGCAGTTGGGAGGAACTCAAACCAGCCAAGCTGTCAATCTCTAGACTCCATCTTGCAGGTACAAAGCCTGTTCATAACGCAGGCCAGGAAACCTCCTCACTCCTGTAACAACAGTGGAACGTGCATGTAGGCAGTTAGTGGAACACACAGCTGAGAAATACTTCTGGAAATGCCACATGGGAAGGAAAGAAAGTGGACAGTGCCACAGACTCCAGGAATAGATTATCATTCCATAGGTATATGTTTTCAGCACCCTGCTAGGATATCCTGCAGGATAGTTTAGTCTCAGCCAGGCTTTTTTTTCCTGGGAATATTTCTCAGAAGTAAATCATGTATAAGAGGAACTCAACTAACATTTTAATAGGAATTCTTGTTTAGACTGGCTGACCTGTATCTCAAAGGGATTTCCTGCCAAAAGGGTTATTTTTCCTCAGTTGTTTTATTCATTAATAAAACCAAATTCTGCTAATTAATAAAAACAAATGTCTTCACTTCTGGGTAAAGGACCTTAGATGAAGAATAGTCAGGACTCCAGTAGAATATCAAAACCTGTAATGAATCTGACATCTGGAAACAGGGAGAAAGTGAGAGGACCGTGAAGAACCTGACTCCAGGGATTTGGCACAGATTCTTTTCAAGTTTTATGGTGTGCTCTTAAGAGTACACCGTAAGACTCATCATTGCAACACAGTCCCTCAGGTCTTTAAGCCTCATGAACCAGTGGCCTGAAGGGCTGTATATGGTTTCTTCTCCTGCCTTCAGTTGTGATACCTTGGGACTGCTAATGCAAAGACTGTTCTCCAGCCTAAAATGCTGCCTTCACCCCAACAAACTCTGACCCTAACTCCTCTTAAAAAAAAAAAAAAAAAAAAGAGTGACCTTATGAGCTCATGTTAACATGCAGGAAATCTTACTGTGAACTCCTGTGCCAAAGTGACATCCTATCAAGCTGTATAACGATTAAAAGGATACTTAATAATCATAAATTCAATCACTAGAAATAATGCACCCAGCAGAAACAAAGATACTGTAAAAATATATTAACTTATTATAAGATGATTGCATACTCTTCTTTCATTATGTGTTCCTAAAACTCAACAAAAAGGGTTAGTCTATCTTATTATCTAATAAAAATCCCTATTTAATCACTTGTATATGAGTTTAATTAATTGGTTCCTTGATAAAAGATGCTTTAATAGCTTGTTTTGCAGAAAACTAGGGATCTCTCAAAGCTCAAGCATATGCAAGATTTTGAGTCTCATCTGTACAGTATCAACTGTCAGAGCATATGAAAACCAATGAACCTCTGCTGCCCTTCTGCTGAGTTTCTGTATAAGCAATCACATATAAGCAGCAGAAGAGGTGGGTACACTACAATTGCTTCCAGTACTGTTTTCACAGATAATAAAAATACAGCTGGCTGTATTATCAACACCACTGATGCCTGATCAGCAAACCACCTAGCAACTGTTTCAGATAAATGTGTTGCTTTTGATATCAGGAAATACAATTTAAATGCAAATTCCACTTATTTCTATTACATCTTATACCACTCTCTGTGTACACACAATTTTGCACAGAAACACCTTGCAAAATACCTTACCTGTTCTGAAAATCTGCTACCATATCCCTTCGTTCAGAAATCTTTGAAGAACCATCCAATCTCATGTAGGTGTGTTTTCTGTAAACCATGTATTCCTGCAAACAGACACCAGAGGAAAAAAAATGTAGTTGCTCTTGAAAACATTCAGTCTTGATTCTTCCAGAGAAAAAAACAATAGAAACAGAACTGCTACTTACAAAAAAAAAAATCTTTAAATGTTATCAACAAATGTGCTGCAAGAAATCTTACATAAGCAATACTTGCTGGATTAGAAATCCAGAATTTAAAGCTACTCCATCATATTCCAGCTTTTTCATTTCATAGAAGAGATAAATGATGATAAATGATGGCAGCTCAGAGCTGCGGATGCATTTGCTGCATGACAGACAATGATATGGAAAAGTGCCTTTTTCTGTAAATAAATAGGTAAATGAAATCACTAAAAAAGTTTGTTTTCACAGAGTCTAAGGTTACTAAACCCAGAGCTCTCACTGTGTAAGCAAAACTTTCCTAGCAAACTAACTGTACCTGCTCCCTGATGGTTTTAACCTTTTGACTAGTGCTTTAATAACCTGCTGCCATACCCTAAATTCTGCCCAGGCTTTATTTCACTAGCAAAGAGCCTGTCAGTCTCACTGTGTACAAGAACACTTTGAACATGACACTGCTATGCCAGCCCACAGCTCATGCCAAGCAGCAGAACTGAAACCATTGCCTGGGACACAAATCAAATGGCACCAAGCAGGAATGCTGTAGGCAAAGACTTTTCCCAGTGAGAGACATTTTGCATGCTCTGAGGTACTCAGCATTTTCTGATACCTGTGCAACTATCAAACTCTGAATTACTTAGAAAGCTCTCCAGGCTATACAGACATCCATAGAGATTCTTTGGAAATATACCCTCTGCTATTTTAACAATGGGATCCTTGGCTGACAAAATGCAACCGCTACTGGTTACACTCATTGGATTTAACCCTGCTGCTGCATGTGTCTTCCTGAGATGCTGTGACTGCAAATGAGACAAAAAAGAAACAGATGACACTTCAGCAGCAAGAACTTTTTGGTCTCATCTTGCTACAAACTGCAGTATTCAGCAGCTACAGAACTGGTGTGAGAAGATGTGGCACTGCTTGCACCCTAATGCCATGCTCAGTTCTCCTTTTCACCTATCCTTTACGCCTCCTTTTCATTTTTGTTCTTCACTATTGCAGGAAAGGCGAAAGAGCTCCCATACTATAAGGAACTTGGGAAAAAGACTGCTTCAAGATATGGCACATGAAAGAAAAATTGGTAAATAACATTTACAATGTGGAAATAGTCAAAGCCATAGCCAATGGTTGACCTACACAAAATAAAACTCAAGATGAGTATGATAGAATTTTAAAGCACAGACCACATACTTCACCACACAGACACTCAAGCCCTAATTTACTGTTGATTTATTCCATTTCTGTGACAAGTTTCTGTCACCAGCTAAACCCTGAGAGATACATCTGTCCACTAGGCACTATGTGTCCATTTTCCAGAACTGTTCAATCCTTTTTTTCTATTTTCATGAAGGCCTTTTCCTTCCATTCCTTTTTTACTGTTTTGATCTGCTTTTATGATGATCCAATCTTTCAACATCTTGATTTAGTCTCCCTTCACCTCACCTCACTATTAACCACCTTTTCATTAGTGACTTCTAAACAAATAAAAAAACACCTTTCACTCCATTTATCCTTATCCCACACCTTAGATATTTCCAGTAAGGCACAAATTACAAAAGAATAAGCTGTTCTACACCTGTAATACTGTCTTTCATGGGCTGTCCCCCTCCTTGCCCTGCAAACTAGCTTGGTGCATTAACTTAGTGAATGAATTCTGCTTAACAGGTTCTGGTCTGCCTCCATCCACTTCCTCTGTTCATGAAGGACACTTCTCAGTAGTGTAACAGTGCTTGTATGAAACACCCCTTTTTGTGAACTGTTTTTACCCAGTACTTTTCCAAATAGTAACAGCATGCTCTTTCAATTCAGAAAAAAAGAAAAAACATTGCAATTTATACTACACTCGTCAGCAGTTTAGTGCTTTGATCACTCACAGAAATGGAATACTTTTAGCCAGAAAAAAGAATAAACAAACCAACAAACACCCTGTGGTGGTGAAGACACTATTTAAGCAGTAATATATCTTGTTTCTACTGGAACTGTGGAAGGCACTTGATGACTGCTGACTTTCTAGTTCCCACAAGGAGTGATGGGCTGGGAGAAGCCTCATGGGGAGGCTTTAATCTCACGGAAACACTTACATTAAATCTGCTTGAAAATTGTACCTTGTAATCTTTTTCAGTGTAAGGGATCACCAAACCCCCAAATAAGTATTAATCTAGGAAAAATAATGAAAGTGACCCTGACAGCCGGGTATCTGTGCAGGAAAGGAACAGCACACAATGACTTGAGCATGGTGAGAATGCAGTTGTGTTCTGGGCTTTGACACTGACACCTCAAAAACTACAAAACATTTTGCCTTCATGTTATTTCATAGTCCACATTGAGTACTCTTACATTTTAATTAATAAACTTTTGGCAGAATATAACTAACACATTTGAGTTCATGCAGAACACAGCTTGACCCCTCATCACATGAATGCGATGTCACTCCAACTGAAATAATGGACAATCATTCTTCCATACAGGAGAACGTGATTGCATTGAGGAAAACATCACAAGGCTGGAAACATACGAAGCACATCTCAGCATCAAATAACAGTACTGGACTTACACTTTATTCACTTCTATCAATAGAAATTAATTTCCCCCTTTGTATTTACATCTGCTGGCTTTTAACTCACAAAGTTTCACCTAAACATGAGAAGAAACTTTACTTCGAGGGTGATGGAGCACTGGAACAAGCTGCCCAGAGAGGTTGTGGAGCCTGCTTCTCTGGAGACTTTCAAAACCCACCTGGACAAAATCCTGTGTGACCTGCTCTGGATGAACCTGCCTTAGCAGTGGGACCAGACTAGATGATCCCCAGAGGCCCCTTTCAATCCCCACCATTCTGTGATTCTGTGACAGCTGAATTAAGCAGCAGTTCTTCAGCTGATGCTCTATCAAACAAGCATGGGTTTATGACTTCGTAAACAAACACATAAACCCAGGCTTGTGCTCTCTGCCATACATAGATTAGATTAGCATGGCACTCTAGCACAGTCAGAGTACTGTTACAAGTAGTAGGACATCTTCTGTCTTTTCATATTTAAGTAGGCAGAAGGGATGTATTTTGGTATCTATAGGCAGCGGGCAAAAAAAATCTACAGCTACATCAATCAAAACAATTCTGGGATTCTATGATTTTCTTACAAACTGAATACTTGCTTGATTTTTAACTTGCTTAACTCCAGCTTCTGTTACATGGGTGGGGAGAAGGAAAAACAGAGATCTTGGTAGGTGAATTGTTTGGGTAATACAACCCAGCAAGTAAAGCTGGGCATCTAAGAGGCTGAATACCAAAATGGTGCTCCAAGGCCTTTGAAATGGAACACTAACAGAAAAGACAGGCACACTAAACACTCAGCTTTATGAGCTTCATGGTGTAATGCAGGGTGTTAACAAACCTGCACCATGTCCAATGTCTGCCAAAAAGAGAGGCATAGGAAGCAATGCAGGGCAAAGAGCCAAAATACAGAATTGCAACCATGCAAGTTCTGTTTTTCCTCACGGCAGCAAAAACAAAATTCAGCTTGTGGTTTGTTACTGAACTATTAACTGTTGACCTTAAAATGCACTCCTGCTCATACAGGAGTCATGATGTAGGCAGCTATTGATTCAGGCTTCCCGCTTTTTCTCTTTACTTTGTCATGGAGATGACG
Source organism: Indicator indicator (assembly GCF_027791375.1). Taxonomy (NCBI): domain Eukaryota; kingdom Metazoa; phylum Chordata; class Aves; order Piciformes; family Indicatoridae; genus Indicator; species Indicator indicator. The sequence continues at coordinate 9,886,768 of NC_072013.1, read as the reverse complement.
ACATCCTGTGCCAAACTGCTGAGGGAGCCCACATGCACCTAGGACTAATGGATGAAGGTCACAGGGGCCTGGTGTTTTAGCAGTACTGAAATTATACTGCCAAATGCAAATGTTTCCCCACCTATGATGTGTTCACAGTCAGAACACAATCGGAATTGCTGCTTTGAAACTAATGCACATCAGCTCTCCTATTTTCTTACTCAAGAGTTATTATTACTCATTAATTATTATCACTAATCCTTCACTGATAAGGGACAGACATGGTGACACAAGATATTCCTTTGTTTCAGATCCAGCCAAACCCTCAAACCTTGTTGTCTTCCACAGAAGTATTTCTCATCACTGTAAGTATTACCAATAGGTTATCAAATTAAGAGCTCTCCTGCTAATGCTTCTTCAAGATTAGCTCTTTGGGGACATAGCTGCTCTTCCAATACTGATTTGTTTTTTCCTGAAGCAGACTTCATTGTATCTAAATAACGAGTAATGACTTAATTCCTAATTTCCTTCCAATCACAAATTCCAGATAGCCTCTGCACACAAATAAGGTGATAGAGGGCAAGAGTAGAATTAATCACTGTGCTCCTTCTTCCTTCCACTGAAAGGGCACACTGGCATCAAATGGAAATAGAAGGAAGCAGCTCTAAACCAGCAAAAGAGGATAATCCAGTGTGCAATACCTTGCCACAGGGCAGTGCAAATGACAAAAAACTTACAAGCTCAAGGTGCAATTCCATGAAAGAAAAACCCGTTTAGGATAACCACACTGAACATACAGAAGACACATCTGACTCAGAAAGCCCTTGAGCTGCAAGCTGCTGGACACTAAGAGACTAATTGTGAGTATCACTGTTCCTGTACATCTTCCCATACCATCTGCTGTTAAACATGGGTGGAAGCATAACATTATGCTAGAACTTTGTATGGCAGCTCTTACATTCTCTTATCAATGCTTTTAGCAGGCATCTTTCAGTATGATTTTACATCAGGTCTACTGTATCCATATTACAGTATTTTCTCCAAAGCATTGCTGCTAAATCTGCATCTTCTCCTACCTCCAGTAAGTCAATCATCCGTGTCATCTGGGAGTAGATGAGAACTCTGTGTCCTTGAGATTTCAGCCGTGTCAACAGAAGATCAAGAGCATGAAGTTTCCCACTGTCTGTGATCAGACTCTCTTTGTCTAAAGAGAAATGGAAGAAAAGCAGGTAACTAATAAAGCCAAAACAAATATATGGAACAAGTGAAGTTTTCCTAGCACTTCACTGCATTATAATCCCTGAAGTAACAAGTTGTGATGCAGGAATCTTTAACGTCCCTTCTGGCTGCCACAACCACACTGCTAACAATAACTTCCGTTTGGTGGGATGGGAGCATATGAATAGATCCTTGGCAAAACCTTAGCACAGACTGATCTCTTCATCAGTACAGCCTCAGTCCTTTCTTTGCACAGCAATTTCACTCATCTAAGGTGTTCATCCTGATCGGATCTACAACTACCATGTGCCTTCACAGCTGAAGAAATTTTTCTTCACTTAACATTAAAATGCTGTCCACTGGATACTTGCTGCTGCCTGCTGCTGAGCCTTAGAGCTATGCTCCACAGATCTAGCTTCAATATCAAATCCCTCACCAACACGAAAAGCGAAGTTCTTCACGCCACTGTAAAGCAACAGCCTCTTCATAGCACTGCCTTAACTTTCTTTTTCTCCCCTGCCCTCCGCTTTTTGGGTTTCTTTGTTGAAGCATTAGTTCCACATGGCAATCTTTAAAGTCACTTCAGATTTTATACTTCATGTCCTCTCTATTCCAGCACTGCTCATGAAATATTTTGCAGGAAGGAGATCTTCCTGTTTGTACATTCTGTACATAAACTTCAGTAAACAATACGTTACTGTTGAAAGAGGACGAAGAGGAATTTTCTTCCAAAAAAATTATCTGTTGGACAGGCCACTGATGATTCTTTATTCTTTGGGATGTCTGAATTTAGGTTTACAGCCAAAACGGAAAGTCGATAACCGCAGATGGTGCAGGCTAGTACAGAATCCAAATATTTTCAACATGTCTAGCAGGTACCATTCTCTAATGTCTAGCAGGTAACACTTCTGCACATTTCTCCTTGCACAGAATGAATTAGCTGATGAGCTGAAGGAAATGCAGCTTTCTCTAAGGCAGCTGTCTCGCAAAATATACTGATTAAAAAAACAAAATCAAAAATTTATTCATCTGAGCACCACACATTTTAATACAGCTAAAACCAAGTTCCTACTCATGGAACAGAGTACAGGTCAACACAACAGAGCTCCTCAACAACATTTATGACCACAGTGGGCAACAAAGTCCCTGAATGCCCAAGTGCAGCAATGTGGCACAGAGGACCACAGTTTGATTTCTACCCATGCAACCAACAGTTTGCCAGGAAAAGCAGGAAGACAGTTGTTGTTCTATACTGAATTCAAAAGATTATTTGAAATAACCTGCCTAGGTTTAGCACACCTTTCAGAAAGGCTGTAAAATCCAGCAAGTGTTCTGGAAAAATAAGATTTCAGCGTATTAAAAAAACTTCTCCTGCAGTGACAGGGTTCAGAAACATGACCCATTTCAATTTTCAAGGAGCATTTGGCATGAGGAAGGTGATTCTCCCCCTCTACTCTGCTCTGGAGACCCCACCTGGAGGCTCCAGTTCTGAAGCCTTTATTACAGGAAGGATCTGGATGTTCTGGAGCGTGTCCAGAGAAGGGCCATGAGGGTGATCAGAGGGCTGGAGCTCCTCTCCTATGAAGACAGACTGAGAGAGTTGGCACTACTCAGTCTGGAGAAGAGAAGGTTCTGAGGAGACCTTATTGTGACATTCCAGTATTTTAAGGGATCCTAAAAGAAAGCTGGGGTTGGACTTTTTAGGGTGTCAGGTAATGATAGGACTAGGGGGAATGGAAAAAAGAATAGAAATGGGTAGATTCAGATTGGATATTAGGAAGAAGTTCTTCACCATGAGGGTGGTGAGAGACTGGAACGGGTTGCCCAGGGACGTGGTGGAAGCCTCATCCCTGGAGGTTTTTAAGGCCAGGCTGGATATGGCTCTGAGCAACCTGATCTAGTGTGAGGTGTCCCTGCCCATGGCAGGGGGCTTGGAACTAGATGATCCTTGAGGTCCCTTCCAACCCTAACAATTCTATGATTCTATTCAAGGTTCTTCTTTTGAAGAAAGGTTTTTAACAACAGAAGAGAAATCCACACTAGCAGAGAAACGCACAATATCCAGTGACTTGTGTAAAAACAAGGCACGCTTCCCTCTTATCCTTTCAACAGTGAGGAAAAACTTGTCAACAACACTCATACCCAGAAACATGGTGGACTCCATTGTTTCAGTATGTCAGTCAAGACCTCTTTCAAAAACATCCTTTAGCCTCAATATAAATAAAGGACGTGATGCTGGAATTAGTAGGATCTAGATTAGGACGCTTTCTGAAAGTATTGCTGAAAAAATATTAGCTATCAGATTTGCACCATAAGCAGTTCTCCTTTGGGAACTTCAGAGTCATGACCCTGTAGTTCACGAGCTAAGAATCCAAGGCAAGAGAGCTCTGCTCTTTCATGCTTGTCTGCTTAGCTAGACAGTCACTCTTTTTTTTCCCCAGTATGCTCTCCCTTTTGATGGTGATCTTGTTGCTTTGCCAGGAGCAAGTGCCACACCGTTGCTTGTATCATTAGCAACTATCTTAGGGAACCCCTCAACCAGAGAGCCAAGCCAAGGAGATGCTGCAAAGAAAACCCAAGACCACAGCTCAGGCTGGCATTTGTAATAAAGCAGCACAGTGGATAATGACACACTCACGCCTAGAACAGAACTCAGTCTCAATTATGTACAAATAGTTAACAGTTTCAAAGTTAAAAAGGAACTTTCAACCTCAGCAATTAACTAAAAATGGCAATGACTTATGGTTATTTGGTTTTAAAATACATCTGTGGAAGCCAAAAATCCTGCACAGTAGGAATGTTTATACAAAATTTTATCTTTCCTTTAAATCCATACAGCCATGACGTGCTTGTTATTTCAGAATAAATTAAAACTGAGCAAAGCACCATGAGAAGTCTAGATATACATGACAAAGTAACACAGTTATTAACCAGAAGCCATCTTGACTGGACAGAAACTGAGAGAACAAACAGGGCCTGTTCAAAAGTCAGCCTCCACTGACTACATTAACAAGTTTTTCCAGAAGCAAAATGCTACAGTTTTTCACACATGAGTGAATTAAAATTTGGTAGCTGAAAATAACGCTTGTCCTTTGCTGCTGGCTCCCTAGTTCACCATAGTGTAAGTTACTATTTTTAAATACCAATAAAATGCAAATTACAAGTAAAGAACTTATTTGCATATGGTCTTGGAATCTGAAAAGTTAATATGCTGTTCATAATTTGTTCAACGTTTCCACAGAACAGAGTGCACTGGTGAGAAAGTGGGGTTTTTAGGAAAGCAAATCAGAAACAACAAAGAGATTTATCATCTCTGAACGAGAAAACTATTTGACCCTAACTTGGCATCTTTAAGTGTGCTATCTTGATACCATTGTGTTTTCCAAGATCAAATATTTTGCATGCTTAAAGCCTGCCACCTAGTGCTTCCAAGGACAAAATCTGGGAAGTGCTAACAGAAAATGTACTTCTGTATTCATCCCATCTTCAGAAAATAACACAGATTATTTGAGAGAGTGTGGGGGTGGGGGAAAATGTCTTCTACCTCTAGTTTTTCTCACTTCTACCAATTTCTTCCCTTATACCAATTTCTTTCTTTTTTAAACAGGCTTTCCAAAATTTGCAATTTTTTGTTTTCTCTTTTTCATGATTGGTGAAGATTTCCAATGAAATGCTTTGAATGGTGTATTTCATTTCTTTAATTTAAGAACACCAAAGAACTTAAACAAGTTTAAGCCAGCTAAGAGATGAAGGTCTTGGAATATAGGTCAAAGAATTCTCCCTAGCATTCAACTTTGGGGTTCTCAGGTACTGCAAGAAAAAAAACAAGAAAAGAGAATGAATCCAAAAAGAAAGTGGCAAATGCCATTGTGTGGCTTTAAGTCTGAAAAACAAAACAAAAAAAGCTCCTGCTCCAGCCATGCAGGGATATGCACATAAGTTATCTAACAAGGGCATACAGTAGGATCCTACAGCCTGGGAAGAACAGCTACAAATGATTATGACTCAAAATAACCCTTTGTCAGGAGCTCTGGCTGATGACTGTAGCTGGGCACACCGCACTCTGGAGAATGAGAAAAAGTGCCTCTGGACATGCAAAAAGCAGAGGAAAGAGTGATAAAGTCTGGGTTCCAGTTGACACCCCTGGTTCCCCTCCCGACAGTCTGCACGGCACAATGGGGTCAGTGAGGAGCTAGCTGGCTCTCACAGTAAACAGCCAGGGAGGCCGGTGCTTTTTATCGATGCTAAAAGGACTCAGACACTTCCTGCCATTTAATCCAGGACCATTTTTCTTTCAAAGAACAGGAAAAGCCTCAAGAGATTCCCACAGTGATCGCAGCAGAGCCTGCTGCCAGGGTACTGGGAACGCCGAGTTTGGGAGAGGATAGACCAGGGTTAGGAAAGAGAGGTGTTCCCTTTTCATCTTGTCACCTATTTACTGCAGACCTTCCCAGCTGCTGTTCCATTTCATTGCAAATGCCTCCTTCAGCACATCAGGCACTTTCTGCACTGTGCTTGCTCCTGCATGTATAAACACAGCTGACCTGCTGTGGTGTGTGTCCTCTCCTCTGAGTAAGTTTAGGTTTGAATGCCACTTACTACCTAAATAAACCAGCTATACAAAGCTGTCCCCCCCTTTTTTTTTTAAATCCACTTTGAGCAACACCTCCTAAATTAAGCAAGTTTTACACTCATCCCAATCACTTTCTGAACCAAATTTTGTTGTGCTTTGATAAATTTGCCTACTCTTGCACCTATTCACTCACTCCTGAAAGCTTCTTGTACCTGATAAAGTCCTCTATATACTTTTGCTTATCACAAAGTCATCAGCTTAAAATGGAAGTATTTCCAAGAGAATGCAGCCCACTGCCCACTGTCTATTCTACATCAGCTACTTTTCTTCTTTCCTCTACTCATGCCTTCTACCTTAATGAATCCCTTCGCTCTATCCCTCCTTTCTGCTACAGAGAATCATTTTCTCTTTCCAAGTAATTAATAGGTCAATTAATTCCTGAAGAAACTATAAAATCATCAACTATCTCTCATGAAAAACAGTTTCTCCATTACACAGATACAAATGTGCATGGGCTTCAAATGCCTCCAAGTACTTAGGAGGTACCTTCTCAAACCAGACTGTAGCAAGCAAAAGGCCATTTTCCTTCTACTGTACTAACTTCCCGTGCCAAACATCCTTGACCCAAAAGGGTCTGGGAATAACTTAGCATCTGGCAGTGTAAGCTGTTTTTCCTCTTGGCTATCTCTCAGATCTTTAGTACTTTCTGCAGACAGCTCACTGCTCAGGACCACCTTCCGACAGTTAGTACATGCAGCCCATCAAAGTCACTGCAGCATCAGCAATTGAATTCTAGCAGATCTTGGATTACTTTAGTCTAATTCTAGGGAAAAAAATGAAGTGCATTTGCTTTACTAGTACACTGCTACCTTTTCCCTACTTTACCAGGAAATATGAATAATTCTCCTTCATTCCAACTGAAACACAGTAAATCCCTTGTGCCTTCTTTTCCTGGCCACTTTTCTCTGAACTAGGTTCCCCAAATCCTTCTTATGGCAGACTATTACATGTAATATTTATCCTTCCACGAGATAACCAACAAAAGATCTCTTTGGTCAATATGAAGGTCTTCCAATATACTAGGGAGGCAAGGTATGGCCACTACTTTTCCTGTAATCTTATCTCCAACCTCAAAATAATATTTAGTTGTGAGAGTAGACTGTGCTTTAATAATCACATCCATCCTGCAAGGTTTGTAAGCACTCAAAGAGCTTGTACTGGACTTGCTCAGTATCTACTGTCAGCTTCACTCCAGACTGAGAATATGAAATCACAATGTCTTTTAGGATACCAGTGTTAGCTTCCACTTAGGAAAACCAAATGCACAACCACCATTCCCCTCTCAAAAAGCCCAGAATCAAGCACTATGACCACTGAAGAGCAGATGTTCTCATTTATCTCATCTCTGTTCCATAACAACCTCCAAACTTACCTGGTATCCTGATAAAAGACCAGCCATTCTGAGGCCTGATCCCTAACAGCCCTCCTGGGAACTCTGGGAAGAACCTGGAGCATTGCTTCATCCAGTCAGCTGCTAGCTCTGGGGATCCATGGAGGACACACTGCTTTGCTTCAAGACTTCCTCCTTCCTTTAGTGCCCTGTGCTCATATTCTGCACTTCGGTCATTGCAGTAGACCTCCAGTGGCACAGCTGTTACCTACAAGGAAAATAACAATATTCTTGTTCAGATTTCCCCTCATCCCCAAATCTGCAGCTCAGGTACCTTCCCACAGGATCAAATTTTAAAAGTCAAATCATCGTGACACACAGAAATGGAAAACTATCTTAGACTGGCTTAAAGTAAGCAAAGATGTGATATGTCCACACCCCACACTCAGAAAATCCTGTGAATGATCAAGCATGAGCCATGTGCCCTTTGATAAACAGCACCTTGTGCCAACTGCTACACGACTGATAGCAAAGATGAAAGTAGAAGAATAACATCCTTGCTGCACTTCTTGTTTTCCCTAGATTTCTTTATTTCTGCTGTTCACAACCAAGTATTTTGTAACAGAGATGACATTTACATATCATCCTTAACAGAAATTTATTGGTAATTTAAAATTAGGAAGATCCATAAATCAGGGCAGGGGGAGAGAAAGAACAGGAAAACTGCCCTGTTTTGGAACATCTTATTTCTTGGGCTTCACAGCTCACCTCAGCAGAAGTGGGCCATGAAAACAGTGCAAGTGAACATAGCGATATCTTTTTCTTGTGGCCACTCTATGAGTCCTTTGCCCTATTACCTGCTTCAGCACATAAAACCCAGCTGGACACATCAGTGTTGCAAACACAAGAAGTATGATTTCACACCATGGGAGCTATTCTGGAATGGCTTCATGACTTCAACTCCCCCTGCTCTGCCTCATCCACTCAAATCTAGACAGAGCGGATAAGGCTGATGTTAGTCAAACAGTTACATGCCTAATGCCTGGAAGGTGCTTGAGTAAAGAGTTCAACTCCAGCAGACAAGGCTGCCCTTTGTACAATCTAGAGCACTTGGGGAGAAATAACAGCAGGCACCAGTACAGATCAGAGGTTGTCCTGCTGGAAAGCAGCTTCAAAGAGAAAGACCTTCGAAGTCCTAGTGGACAGTAAGTTATCCATGGGACAGCAATGTGCCCCTTTGGTATCCTGGGGTGCATTAGTAAAAGTGTGGCCAGCAGGTCTAGGGAGGTTCTCCTCCCCTTCTACTCTGCCATGGTGAGACCACACCTGGAATACTGTGCCCAGTTTTGGGTTCCCCAATTCAAGAGAGACAGAGATCTACTGGAGAAGGTCCGATGAAGACCTATGAGGATGATTAAGGGACTTGAACATCTCTCCTATGAAGAAAGACTGAGAAAACTGGGACTGCTTAGTCTGGAGAAGAGAAGGCTGAGAGGAGCTCTTATTAATGCCTATATATATCTGAGAGATGGGTGTCAAGAGGAAGGGGACAGGATCTTTTCAGTGGCACCCAGTGATAGGACAAAGAATGATGGATATAAGATAGAACACAGGACGTTCCACCTCAACACAAAGGAGAAACTTCTTTACTCTGAGGGTTAAAGAGCATTAGGACAGTGCCCAGCGAGGCTGTGGAGTCTCCTTCTCTGAGGGATTGGACCTGATGATCTCTGGAGGTCCCTTCCAATCCCTAACATTGTACTTTCTCTCATCTCTCCCTTACCAGGGTAACAGACAACTTCAAGATACGGAAGCAATAAACCATGAAGTGTAACTGAGCCATGCTACGTACCAGGACAGCCTACTCTGCTGGGTTTTTCTTGTGGTACTCCACCAAGAGTCAAACCACACAATCCAAAGCCAATACACAACAATTGCTACACTTTCACTCAAACATAAGCACACGACAATTCACTGTCCAACACAAAAATTTTTCCAATAAAAATGCAGATGGCCAACTTCTTCCTCCTGTCTTTTCTGAATATAATTCTGTTTGGGTCCAACATTTTGGGGTAAACATTTACAAGCCATTTTTAACCTAATCTAGAGAACAAAGCTGGTAAAAACTTTCATGTACTATCAAGAGACTTACTAGCATACTGTAAACTCACTTAAAAATGAAACTAAAAATTAGACAATTAACCTTAAAGCATGGGCTTAAAACAGAATAAATTTGCAGCATCTTGTTCGTTTCTTCACCAATACAGGAAGCAAATAAATCACTACTTTAGCAGTCATTGTTGCTTTTATTTCAGAAGTACAATCAAAACAGAGCATCCACTGAGTCCAGTAAATTAGAAACCTTGGAATGAACTCTAATGGTGTGCAAAGGAACACATTACCAAGGGACTATGGAAGGTAAGGTAACAGACAAAAAGGAACACAAAGGAAATCAAACCTGTGAAAGTTTTCACATTTTGAAATGGACAGAAATGCATGGGAAGGAACAGTAGAGGAGTCTGTAGGGTTTGATGGTGAAGAGTTAAGTAGCTGAGCTTCTGGAAAATGGAGAAAGGGTGGGAATGGGTTTGATAATGGGATAACTGAAAGATGAAACAGTGAAAGAACCTGTTACTGCAGCCAAAAAGCTTTTATGTATTTGAAGGAGGATGAATTTTTTGTTCCAGCTTACTCTGGTGTGACACAATTAACTGATGAGAATAAGGTATTTGCATTACAATTGATCATGCAAATGAATTTTAACAGCTTAGCTAAATTACAAGAAACAAAAATAGTTTAAATATCAACAGTGTCAAATGCTGTACTTGAGAATTGCAAGAAGAAGGGAGCATTCTATGCCACAGGACAGACTGCCTGCTATCTTAGAGGCTGGCTGTTTCTCTCTGAACATTACTCATAGAGTAATCTCACAGAGATTAATTTTTGCAATGGCAAATCAATTGTTTAAACAGATTCATAAACACAATGAGAGTAGATAACAAGATAAGATCAGAAAAAGCATACAAAGTCTTAGCAGTGACAGTAAAGCTAATGTTTTGCAAGATGTCAAGAAATACCTTAAAACCTGACTGACTTACAAGCCTGTGCACATAATCACATGAAACCCTGCAAACTGAAAGTGCCTGTGTTAGGAAACTGCACACACTCCCAGAACTCACTAGACAGCATCACAGTTGATGCCATCTTGTGCTGCCATCTGCAGTCAACGCTGGGAGAAAGCAGAACCTCTCCAAGCAAGGCCTTGCTGCCTGAAGGTTGATGGTGACCACAACAATGGTACAGACTTAGGTTGTTTCTTGTAAAGGACACTATTAACCATCACACTTCAGTTCATATTTCTAGACAGCAACAGGTATTTTTTCAGGCATAGACAATCTGTCATATTTATTTCCAGGACACCTAGAACCAGTAGCTGATACACACAAAACAGAATAGGCTAATTTCTGACACAGAAACGTAGCTAGGATTTTTAAAAGAAAAGAACAAACAAGCTAGGATTTTTAAAAGACAAACACATTTCCAGGGTAAAACTTGCCATCTTTTACATGGCCTTAAAAAAACCCCAAAACAAACAAATGAACAAACAAACAAACAAACAAAAAAAAACCACCACACCACTCAAGAACCCCAGCAAACAATCAATCACAGTTTCAAAAGCCATTTAAAAAGTCTTCCAGTTAAAGCTTGTTCATGCTCCTCCTTTCTCCTTTTCTTCATGGAGCAGTTTTTCAATTTTATTTTCCAGGTTTGCTTTTGTGGTTTGACTTGTAAAAAAAGGTAGGGTGAACTTAGTATTAAACCCTCCTATGTCAACACATTCTTGCCAATCAAACTGAATGTAACAGTTGTGGTTCAGAAATGCAAAAATAATTAAAAAAATATAATGACAGGGATATATATGAACGCATTATCACCTTAAATTCAGTACCTTAGTTTAGTTAGGGTAGTTGTAAAATGCTTCCTGCATCCTTCTCATTCCTCCATGCAAAGTTAACCATTCAGATGTGAGATACCCAAACACACTTCTGACCACAAAGACCTCTGACACACTGGGATCTACTGAACTGCTAAACTAAAACAAGCAATACTACTCTAAATGGAATTAAACAGCTTGTTAACGAATCCAGGAATACAAGATTCATCTTCCAAGTTACTTGAGGCCTGTCTGTACTCCAGAAAACTGCCTACATAGAAGGAAAACGACAGCACTGAAGCCCCCCCTCATGACTACCCCCCCCAGCTGCTACAAAAGCATACGCTCCTATTCCTATCATTCGCTCCATTAACTTCCCAAAATCCATGGCAGGTCAAACACCAACAGAAGGCTATGGTTTCTGACAATGTATGTGCTCTCTCTGCTGTTTCAGGTCTTCTACACTCCTGCCAAATGCTTCTAACAAGCATAAAATTAAGTCTTTGTACTCCTAGAAACAAAAAGCCATGCCTCCTCTTAATTTTTATACACCAGCGAAGCCAAAACAAGCAACTTGTATTCACTAGAATGTATGTCAGCTATCATCTCTCCTCATCTTTCCCTTCCCTTTCCTATGTAGCCTTCTGAGCTCTCCTCCCTTTCTAATGTATAGGAAATATTCAACATATTCATCTGCAATGCAAATAGAAGTACAAGGGGCAACAAATCAAAGGAATCTGAAGAAGAAGATTTTCACAATTTATTCTCAGACTAACTGCTTGTTTTTGAACCAAGTAGTATGTTGTGACTTGGAAGTGATCTGTCCTTCTAAGAATTCAGTCAGACTCCCGGCCCCTAGAGCTACAAGCAGAGATGAACTCAGCTCCAAGAGAAGCAGCAGGCAAAGTCTTATTTGCCATCCTCCCTTCTCCAGCTGCCAATATGTAACTGCACATGCAGTCTCATTTGATAAAACCTACAGCAGTAACATGGACTGTAACTAAGGCTACAGCATCTGGATAGCCTGCTGATATAAGCACATTTTGTCCAGCTGTTTCAGGATGCACTACCATGGAATGAAAAAAACAGCCAGTGACTTATGAAGGTCTCTTGTGTCAGCCCAGGAAACTTCAGTGAAAAGTAATTTGAAAATTCAGTTAATAGTTGATGGGCAATCCCAAGCAGTGCCACTTAATATCCAAAACATTTAGAAAATGACAACTCATTAATCCTTATATACTGCAATGTGATGCTTCCTTTCCAGAGCATAAGCTGACGCAATGAGAGAAAATGAACACCCTTTAGAAAAAAAACACAACTTTGCTCTACAGTCCCCTTTTGTGATCAGAGTTGACCAAACAAGGTATTAGGTCTTAGGAGGAGAGAAAGTGAAATCTCTGTATCTCAGAATAACTCCTGTTAGGTGCATCTTACAACATCCCTTTTCCCTTCTGTCCACATTAGAGTCACTTCCCCTATGAAAAATCCCACTATTGAATACAGCAGCGAAAGGATATCCTCACAACAGTTTTACCCAACCAAAAGAAACTAATAGATCATCCTGTTCCTAGCACACAATCCTAGCAAGATTTAAAACACAATAGGAAAAAAACCACATAATTTACAACTCCACTTGGACTTACCCGTGGACTGGCTATGCACAGGAAGGACGGCAGCTCAGTCACCTGGCAGCACCGTACACATGAGGTAGCTGATCTCCTTCGATATATGACATGGTCTGAATAGCCAGTAACTGCTTTACAGTGGCTGCTGAACACAAGGTTCTGAAAATAAAATTAAAAACAAGAAGTTACTATCTCTGTAAAGAAAAACGCCTGTAAAATCTTGTAAGCACCCAAGAGAAAACACAAAGGACGTTCCCCAAGTATTTCCATTTGAAAAAAGAAACTCTACACACTTTCTGCAGGGACAACAGACAGAGCTTTTTGTAATTATCAGAACATTCAAATCCTGACATAGTTGTAATCAGAATAGCTTATATCAACACTTGCATTTATGCTCAGCTGGAGCCAGAAACAAATTTTTCCTTCTTTGATACTTTTGACCATAGCTTTTATAACAAAGGCAACATGGGAATAGTCTAGTCAGTTTGACCCTCAAGCTGATTTCTGGTTATTCCTTACCTGTTCTGAAGCATGGGGAAAAAGAAATTGGGCAGAGAAAAAAATATTAGTCTGGACAGATATCTCTAGATTTTCATCTATCCCATCTTTTCTTCCTTTCCTGTTGAAAATGGCCCTGAATGCTATCTTGAAGACTTTGGTTACTCACACATATTGCATACATCCAGTATGTAAAAACTGGAATTTGTCACAAGTGTATCTGTGTCCTTTTGACAGAGAAAAATGCATTGACTTAAAAGTGGGGGCACTGAGATGACACTGCAGTTTAAAGGAGAGCTCTGTGAAGAGCAGCTGGACTTGACGATCTCAAAGGTCTCTTCCAATTTCAAAAGTTCTATGATTCTAAGATGCTCAGCTCTACACAGAAAAGTAACAAAGATCAATTTTCTTTGCTTTTATGTTTTTTACTGTAAACATCTGTACCAAAGAATGAAATAAACTGCTTAGAGACTAAGCCATTTTTGCTAATTAGTTTTTATTCTGACTCTTCTATATTCAGAACAACCGTTTTCTTAGTATGCACAGCATTATTCTGCATATTATAGGAAACAAAACAAGACTTTTAGCACTGTTAAGAGGTAGACCTCTCACTGCATAAGGTCACAGGATGTGCCCTCCTGACAATTCTAGCAGTTCACTTGACTAAAATCTAAACTGTATGTAAAGCTTTGGCATCGTTCTGCTCCAACAGTAACTGCATGCTACTTTAACCCCAGAGCCTCACAACTTTCTAAAACCCCAGTGTTTGAAGTTTTAAACATGACAGAAGCAGACAACTCGTGTATCATGTTGTACACTGGACACATACATAGCATACATGTCCAAAAACATCCACAGTAATTGGCTACTATAGATCATGCATTCTGAGCCCTTTCTATTTCCAGAGGGAGATGTGGTAGGCAAGATGCAGACAGCTAGCACTTATCATCTGGAACCTGCTGACATGGGAGAAACACAGTGTTCCTGTATATAGCTGCCAGCACCACCTAAGAAATACCAGTCAATCCCAGCATGTAACTGGGTCTTTCAGCTGCCAGTGAGACTTGTGGTCTAGAGGTAGGAAAAATGAAGTTCATACTCCCCGCCTGAACATCTGCTCCTCTATATAAAAGGCGAAAGCAGCAAGAGCTGACAACAGCATTTCACTGACACTCAACAGGGTAAAAAGCACAGGTCAAAGCTTGGGCCACACTGCATAATGTGAAGTGATTCCAAACCCAGCCTCTTACTCAACTGGCAAGTCTTTATCAGTAATGCTGGCTTAAGCAACAACTGCTTCACATGTTCACTCCTGTTCCTGCAGAGCCCCTTCTTGTTGGCCTAGCTGTCTGTACTCATTAAGATGATGATTAAGATGAAAATAAAGCCTTGTCCCTCCACTCCAAGTTACTTTCACCACCTGGTAAAACAGGCTGCGGGCTGAAACAGCAGTGGGTAAGATAAGGCTGGGAGCACATGGCTGTGGCAAACAAAAGTGAGCACAGGCTCATCTGAGGACCAGAAACGGTGGCAACAAAGCACCAGCACTGCTGCTGAAAAGAGGAAATCCTTTACCATTACATATTTGTGCCACTCTTGTGCCAGTTTACAACTTGTCACCCCCCTCCAGAAGCCTATCTAGCTACTTATCCAATCAAAGAACAAATTCAGCAGCCACTAAAATAAAGTTTCTTTATGTTGGATCATACAGGGATGTGACAGTACAACCCCACATGAGTGGAGACAGGATTTAGGGGCTGGGAATAAAGAAAGGACAGCAAGAGCCAGGCAGGAAGCATGACTTCCCTCTCAGCAACAGAAGGCTACTAGACAGATTCAGAACTGCTTTAGCTCAAAGTTCCTCTCCCCATCCACCCCTGGCTCACACACTGGGGGTACAGAGGAATCAGTATTGCATGCAGCCACAAGAGCTTTGCAATGAGCCTTATGACAGTAAGCACTGGCATACTGATTGTAGCTGTAATCATTAAGAGGGGTTTGGTAACTTCATTTCCTGGAAATTGAGAATCCCAGAAATTGATGTAGAAGAAGATAACAAACTGTAATTCCAAACCTATGCAAGTTTGTTATTTAATTCTCTTTTGGAAGATAGCATCAAAAAGCCATGAAAGGTGGCTTTAGTCCAATTAGAAGTACCCAGGAAGAAACATAAAGGGAAATTTCCAAGAAAGGATCCAAAGTAAGAGAAGAATATTATTTTCAAATGCACACAGTACTAGAAGTAGGTCTTGTACATGGGCATTAATCTTATTTTCAGCACCATGCTTCCTGCATACAAATTATGAACAGGTCACCTAAGAAACACCCCTCTCTGAATTCCCTGACAAATGCAGCCATTAAGCATTCATGAACAGAGCAGACACCAGATATAACAGGGACAGCAGAAACCAGCTTCCCATCAGTCACATACATGGAAAAGACTGGGTAAGGTTACAGAATTGAACACAGCCACAGCTCTGACATGGATCACATACCTTAGTCAACAAAGCCAAGAAGCAAAGAGGAGGATTAGTAAAACATAGAAATGTACAACATCCACCACATGGATGCAGTCCAAAGTAAGCATTGAAAGAGGCCTTCTTATATTGCCAGTAGAGTCACACATCAAAATGGGTGCCAGCATCTTAAGCTCACTTTTTATAGAAAGAAAATTAGAACAGCAAAGCAGAGAAGGGTTCATGTCAACAGATCAGGTAACTTTAAATGAATGTGTACAAATTAAATCATGTAGTGGAGGTGCTGAGTAAAGCGAATGAAGCGATTTCACAGGGCAAAGGATTTGTGTGTTTACATGAAGAAACTAATACTATCTTTAGACAGATGCTACCTCAGTTTCAGAAAGAAGAGTTAAAAATAAACGTGGGTTTTTTTTGTCTAGCAACTTATTTTCATAGTTTCTCTCTTACATCGGAAACGCTGATCTGAGCAGTTAAGAAAAGCCTTTCCAGATTTATACCATTTCCTTTTTCCTCTGTTTCTCCCCCTTCCCACTCTCAACATGTTACTATCTTATGAAGCCCTAGAGGAAGCTTCTGGGAACTTTACATTGAAAGTTTCTCAAATTTGGACTAAGATGAGATCTTCATTCATGATGCACACTGCTAAAAGGCTGGCATGTAAAGGTCAGTTTGTTTTTCAAAGTCTGATTTTGTGCCTACTTTTTTTTTTTTTTTGTTAAGATGTTCTCTACATAAGCTGTGCAAACAAAATCATGCTAACATAGCAAGTACCTCCAGGTGGTAATTTGTCTTAACATGCAAGTTATAAAACAGTTCTAAGGAATCTGTCGTAACTGTGGGGCTAAACTTCTTTTAGATTCACTGGGGTAATCACAAATGTGCTGTACTGCACACACTGGTGAACTCTGCTCCTCAGCTGGCTGCTTTCTAAGTAACAGGTACTGGTTACATCAGTCACTAGACACAGTCACTGCACTAGGACCTCCCAAGACAGAACTAATGACACCTCCTCAAAGAACAGAAATTAAATGAAGAAACCAAATGATATGTTTAAGTCTTGCCAAGCTGTGGTACAAGTAGGTCTGCAGCCTATCCAAACGCTTTGTTTCACTGCCAATATGAAACCTACGTGCACGTATCCCACGTTTCATATTTAGCACCTCTAATGCTAACTCACCCCTGTTCTTTAAGAACACATAAAGACTTTCATTTCAGTATCCACACACACTAACCCAAAGGTTATATAAAGATCCAGACTGTCTTTCTACACATGTAGAAATGACTAATACCTTCCATCAGTGCATACAACTTCTGACACCATCTTCCCCTCCTATACTGTTACACTGCAACATCTACTATCCCTACTACAAGAAAGATATGGAGATGCTGGAATATGCCCAGAGAAGGGCCCTGAGGATGATGAGAGGGCTGGAGCACCTCTCCTATAAGGACAAGCTGAGAGAGTTGGGGTTGTTCAGTTTGGAGAAGAGAAGGCTCCCAGGACACCTTATTGTGGTTCTTCCAGTATCTGAGGGGGCCTATAAGAAAGCTGCGGAGGGACTTTCTAGGGTGTTGGATAGTGATAGGACTAGGAAGAATGGATCCAACCTAGAGAAGGGGAGATTTAGATTAGATGTAAGGAAGAAGTTCTTCACCATAAGGGTGGTGAGACACTGGAACAGGTTGCCCAGGGAGGTGGTGGAAGTCCCATCTCGGGATGTTTTTAAGGCCAGGCTGGATGTGGCTCAGGGCAACCTGATCTAGTGGAAGGTGTCTCTGCCCACAGCAAGGGTGTTGGAACTAGATGATCCTTGAGGTCCCTTCCAACCCTGTGATTCTGAGACTTATGACACCACACAAGTTTTCCTTAACCATATCAACAAGAGGGCAGAACTAGAGTACAGTCTCAGAAATAAGCATCAGAGAGTCAGGATGCAAGCAGCTGAATGTAATCTCAAAAAACCTGCAGACATTTTATGGAGCTAGACATGAAGATACAGACTGTTTAAAGACCAGCACAGCCAGAGTTAACTGGCATACACTCTCACTTGGCTCACTCTTTGTTTGATAACTAGGACGACTCAGTTTATTGGCCTTGCTGTTAACACTGCAAAACATGACACCAAGTCCAAAGTTGGTTTCCTACTGCTTATGCCTCTTCAATTTCAACTTCCTCTACACGCTATTCAATTGAATTCTGGCTATCTCCTTTCCCCTTCCAGACTCATGAACAGAAGCAATATTCCCTAGAGAAATCTGGCACAATCTCACTGTTTGAGAAAAGATTTTTTTTACTGCATATCTGCTAACTGCACTATATGCTTTCCTGACTCTATGCTAGCACTTTCGTGAACTTACTTCCCAGAGAAACAAATCAGTGGAGCTATAACCTAACTCAGGAAATCAACAACAGTTTTATCATAAAAAGACAAAACCTTCCCACACATCTCAGGCAAAAAATTAGAGAAAACGACCTTGCATTACACAGTCAAACAGACACATCTGGAGTCTACCAGAGAGTAGCAGAGGCAAACTTCAGAGTAGAAAGACACCATTGGCAATGTTTGTTCAACAACCCTGAAACCCTGCTAGGCTGAAGTCTCTGCTTTCCACAGTTGCTGCTACATGGTATTGAATTTGACAAGAATGAGTTTTAGTCAGAAAGAAAACACTTTCTATGTGGAAAAACATTACCGAACTCTGAAGCTTACGTGCTTCTTAAACAATCATCCCCAATTCCGTCTTAAACAGCCATCCCTGACAAATCATGAGTCCAGTTCTGCTGCTCCACTAGTATTTTAAAGACTCCTAATTCAACCATTTTGTTCTATAGCAACTTTTGAAACGTGTCACCACACAGGAGGAAGACAGCAGTTAAACTATTTTTCTGCTCAGCACTCTGAACTTTTTAAACTACATCTAATAAAGTCATCCTGTTCTCAAGTATGTCTTCCTCTGTTTTATAAGGAAAGAAAGATTTTAGTAGTTTCTCACTCACAAGGGTTTGCTGCTGTCTTCACATCACAGAAATTTTGCTTACCTGTAGCAAAGTGCAGCTGTGCAAGTTAGGGAAAGACAGTGGGAAATTTACATCAAGCAAGAAATCCCTGTTCCCCAGAAAATGTGACCCCTGCTGCTTCTCCCCTTCTGTCTCTATCCAGGAGCGCATGTGATGGAGCCTGTAGGACGCTTTCAGTGACAGGAAAAGAGCTAACCATCTGGAACACAACATAGTAGATACAGTTATTCACTGCTTTGTGAAAGGAAAGCTTGAGTATATTTACAGCATAGCTCTATTTGACACAAATGGTTTTTTTTTTCAGAATTTCAGGCTTCCAGTGTCCTGACTCATCGGCAATAATTCTTGCTAGACATTTTCCAATTGTATTACTCCTATTTTAATTTTCTAAGGTGGCTTATCTGAATCTATGTGATTCAGAATACACTTCCAAGCACTTGATTTAAAAGGCTCAAGTCTGAATTAGCCACTACTACTTAAAATTGCACATCAACTTCCGTGTAGACTGCTCTATATACTAATTACTCATGCGTCTGCATAATTAATATAGAATTTACCATAAAGTTCAGATAGATCAGGAGAAATTTGTTTTATTTTACTGAAATACAGACAAGAAACATTAGTCCAAAACAACTACCACACTAAAAGAGTATTACACTTGCAAAGCCGTAAGCAAAACACTTATTTATTGATAAAAAAAACTTGCTTTCAAATTTCTTACGGTCACTATCTAACTTCAGTCAGAGTACTGTCCTTTGCAGAGGACACTAACAGATCATCTCCCTTTCCAAGATAATACAGTTTATGATGCTAAAAATCCGTTATCCTAAGAGTACTCCTTGGAATCCCATTTCATGCTAAAAACAGGACATGTGGAACGCAGGCAATAAGGCTTGGACGAGGAACAACTATTGCAGGACAAGCTCATTCCCAGTGTATCAAAACATAATTCAAGTGCAGCTGGTAAGCACTGCAATATACTGGCCTTCAGCAGTCTGGATTTTGTGCTTGGTAACACCAGCACTACACTGTGATGCTAAGCAAACTCTTCTGTCACCCTCTGACCATCTTGTTTATTTATAATTCAACTCTGTCCCAGAGGTTTTCTTTTGACAGAGGCATAATAACTGCCTTGCGTAATGGTGCTCTGTGCCTGGAGGAACACCCTGGGAGCTGTTCCATTGAACAGCAATAGACAAATGATATTATTAGGAGGCACAGAAAACACATTTTTACAGAGAGATGCCTCCAACATCACCTGTAATTACTACAAATGAAAAAGCCAAAAAGTTGTCCTCACCTGGCTAAATGTCCCTGATTCATGAGGTTTGCCATTTCTGCTGGAGAGACATCAATAAACCGGAGGAAAGAAAAACAGCTTTCTTCATTGCTGCCTACAGCACAGAAATACTGGTGTTAGACCAACACATCTCACAGACACTCACAGCTGAAAACAATGCATTCACTTCATCAATTCAAGACACACTTTTTCTGACACATGCCAGACCCCACCATGTGCACTGCGTATCCTCAATATCATTCAAATATTTTCATTTTTCAACTTCTACACAAAAATTTACATTCCCAAAATTATTTTATTCTTTTACGGTATGCCAAAAAGGATCCCAAAGACAAAGCCAGTTAATGAGTACCAAAACAGAGAGCAGAATAATCAGCAAGACACGCAGAAGCAGAGACCTACAGACAAGTGTAAACTTCTGTAGATGCATCTGCGTTGTGTCAACTGAAAAGGGTTTTACATAGCTGTAATCTGTGCTGATTTCAGTATAGTAATGCAGCCAATATCTTTCCAGAATTTTTCTCCCCAATATTTTCCCATCCCTGCAGCTGAACAATCTAGTTAGCTCTCTTCAGCAAAAAATAAAAATTCCATCATCTATAATAATAAATTGTATTTGTCAATGCAAGCAGCTTATGCAGGGCTTTTGTTCACTGATTGGATCCTGGGTCACTTGCATCTCATCTATTTGACTAAGAAGTTGGCACTATAACATACAACACAGAACGTACTGAAAGGACTCCCAGATTCTCTGAATTGAATCTGTAAAAAAATTTGCATTAGACTAAAAATATGAATCCTGTGAAGTTAAAACAAGACATAAAAATGGAAAAAGAGACTATAGGAGGATTAAGCAGTGACTAAACAGTAAGTTATTCACAGATTATTCTTCCAGCTGCTTCCATCCTTTCCTCATTGAGCAAAGGAAATGCATGTCTAAGTACAAAGGCTAACAGAACTTTAACAAATTCTAACTAGATTATCTCAGAGGACCTCTTAGTACATATCTGGCCTCTCAGTACTTCCCCCAAATAAAACATATTACAACACCACATGCAAGTGTGCAATCCAAGTTGCTTCCCAACCTACCCTTCCTATGGAAGAGAGACTGCTGGATGTGGTCTGGTGCAAATGGCGAAAGCAAAACCCGTAACCACCTGAAAATGAAAGCAACAAACCCAAACAATCACTAGGAAGGTCTTAACATACTTGATGTTCATCACACAACCTGCAGGAAACTCAAAGTAACCACTCAGGTTTTTTTCCCTCTGTTTCAGCGCTCTGGGTGTCTGGAATTGCATGGCATCATCAGTCCACATGCACTGCTGTTAATTCAGCACCGAGACACAACATTGCTCTGGAACTGTAGAACAGTTAGTCTCATCTTCAAACATGGCTTTCTCATCTCTGCCCTAGCACTTCTAACTTTGTTGTCACAGAGAGAAAAACAAACCAAACTGCACTCATGCACCTTCTATTCATCCAAGGTAAGCATTAAAAGCTGTCAAGGAACCATGCCACAACAGAAGGTACTAATAGCTTCCTTCAGCATGAAAACTCAATGAAGGGAAACCAGGTGGTTTTGGGATTTTTTAATAATTCTTTTAAAGCTTAATTCTATTCCACATCTTCAGCAACAACTCTAAATCCCTTTTCCTGACTGTCTTATTCAATGCAAGGCATATTTGATGATCAGGAAACCATCAGGAAAGAGTGTCAGATATCAGATGCTTCACAGCTGAATGAACAAAAGAAAAATAGGAATGCATTGCTTGGCCAATGTCACTTCAGCAGCTCAGGCAAGGAAGTTAATTAGCTCTTACAAAGCTAAAATAAGTCTATGCAATAATACTAAACATGCTAAGCTGGAGAGAAAGTGGAGTAGGCTTGCCTGTCCCGTGAGTGGTTAAAGACCCTGATCTGTCCATGACGGTAGATGAACTTTGAGATCTGGTATGGCTTTAGGGAGATGTGAAATGGAGACCAAGTTTCTTGTCGCTCAAACAGCTCTGGATGATTGCACACCTGCAAAAGAGAGAGCAGGTCAAACACTGCGAGGAGGAATTAGCTTAGACCAATGCAGCATTTACATCCCAAATCAGCTGAGACTACTGATCACCAAAATGTTAATACTGATCAGGATGTCACAGCTATTTTAGTACGTATACTGACATTTGATTACTGCATCCTATCTTTTCCCATTCACATAACAGCTACTGCTTCTTCCCAAGTGAATAATTTCCTTCAACAACCCATTTGGAACCAAACCAGTTAGCAGATGTACGCACCATTTGCCTAAAGCTCTTCCACCCCAGCATCATGCTACACTGCATCAGTAACACAACTGAACTGTGTGCCAACTTCCTTGCCTATGCCAGGATGTTTTTTAGTATGGTGTGTTCTAGAAGCCATATTTTAGTTCTGTGCTAACAAATGACTCTACTTATTTCTTAAGAGAGCCTTACCTTCCTGAACTGCATGACGAGATTCATGAGACTACTAGTGGTGGTCTGTGCTTGCTGAGTAGTGCCCATTGAGGACTGCAGGAGGTCATCAATAGAGATTTTGTTTTTCAGAGCTTGGTACAACAGCTTCTGTCGACTTGTCTGCTGGCAGTACATAAGAATTTCAATCTGCAAAACAGTAATGGAGATTTAGCCTTTTCTGTCTCTGAAAAGGAAAATGACCACCTCAGTACACACAAAGCAGAGAGAAATACATATTAAGGAAAACAAAACTTTCTGTCATGGACCTTCAGAAGTGTGTGAGCACAACTAAGTAAAGGGATTCTTAAGAAGCTCTGAAAAAATTCTCTCTGCAGCTGATCACCTTATAATCTGACTTCAATTACGCAAATGCTACTCATTTAGAGCTGTCTTCAAGAGGTTTCAGGAGCCCATGATAACAACAGGTGCATCACAGAGTTTACGGAATTTTCCAGTTCTGAAAATAAGCAGCACATTGGAATAAAGTAGAGGCCACTCAGCCAGTGGTCCCAAAACCGGGGGACATGATGACCACAAAAATCACACAGTATTGCTAACATAGACATGAAACAAAGAGACTAACAATAGAGAGGAGTATGATGTTGCATTTCTTGCTCTGTACAAGCAAGCAAGAAGAATCCAAAAGCCATACCAAATCCTTCACAAAGGCAACTGGAGATGTTTATCATTCAGTCATTGCTATGCCAATCCCCTTTACTTCATTTAGTGATATTTCTGTCAACTTAATTAGGCTTAAAATCTTTTAAAAATTATTTGTTGTTAAAATATGTTGTTAAAAAATGTTTTCCCTACTAGAAAAGTTTATTAGTTAGGGGTTCTTCAGTTACATTCACATCTAATGAGATTGCTGGGATGCAATGGCAGAAACTGAAGGTTTGTGAAAGGTTTACAGCTGCATTTCAGGTATGCTGACTGACAAACAAATTTGCAAAACCCAGATTAGACAATAGAGATATGACAATAAAGTTGAAATACTCACTCCAGATAAACACTTCTCACCTTATCTGACAGCTCATTTTCCACATCCTTCTTGATTCTTCTCAACATGAAAGGCTTCAGGATCATGTGCAAGCGGGACAGTTGGTCTGAAATACAGGGAATGGGGAAGAAGGAACAATCACTTCACCAAAGAAGAAAGCTAAATGGTGGTCTACTATAAATCAAGTCACTTGCTGCTCAGCAAGTATGTATGAGTTGCTATTTTTCTGTTCATTTGTCTTTTAACGTGTGCCAAGCCATGATTTAACTGAAGCAGATTTTTTGATTCATAAAAGCATTTCATGTGTCGTGCATTACCCTGGGCTGAACAATATGGGCTTAAATGTATCACTCAGTGAAGAAATCTTCATATGAGACATTGTTAATTCATAAAAACAGATAATTAGTTTGAATTCTCTCTCACTGCCCAAAATTACAGCATCGCAAGAACAGGGCATACTGCACTGATAGACAACTGCAGCATTTACAATAACCTGTAAAAAAATTCTGGGTACTTCAGAACTTTTAAAACCCTTACTTTTGTGACAATTTCCAGCTGTGCTCTGTTTTACTCCAATTACAATTCAGCTCTTTTATCCACCTACATTTTTCTACATAACTATTCCATTAAATTTAATGTGAAGATTTATTATTTTTTTTTAAAGAACATCTATGCTTTTCTTCTATACTTCAAATGGTATTTAGCACTTTGCATCACAATTTTGATGTCCAGAACTTGTAACTCTCAGGAGCAAGAGGAAGTGCTCTTAGAAACAAAATATTTGTTTTCATGTGTTTGGAAAGGACAAGGGCTGGAGACAAGTAGCAAATCAACACTTTCACTACATGCTTTTCTCTTCATTACACATAAGACAACAGTCAGAAACACACATTTTTGACATAAATTATGGACAACTATCAATGACATTCCAAACCCATCATGCACTCTCTCCTTTAGATGATACATCTCATACACAAAATGAGAGTTTATCCGTTAGTAGTTGGAAAAAGGCACAGACTTTTAATACAAGAACCAGTGCAGTTACACACGGCACTCACTCTCATCAATGGCAGATTTGTTCTCCGCATGGCTCTCTATGTCCTTGGAAAACCACTCATTGAACTCTTCATGGGAATCAAACAGTGTTGGCATGATAAAATGCAGCAGGGCCCACAGCTAAAAGGAAAAGAGAAAACAGTAGATCAGCAAAAAAGTCACCCACTGTGAACAAGGTAACTGGGGGATTCCAACACTTGCAGCTCTTTATGAGCAAAATCGCTCTACTAGATCACAAGACATGGCAAAACTAAACAAAAACCCATCTGTATCCTCTTCCTACACGCCGCTCTCAACAAATGTCAGATATATCAACCTAACAAAACACTGTCAGAAAGCAGCGAGAGACACTGCACAACGATTTCAGTCAACAGAAGGAAAGGCCACAAGAATAGATTTTGTCCTATAATCATGGTATTATTAACCATCAGGTACCTTCAGTTTTATTTTAGTCTGAATGTGTGGCATACTTCCAGATTTTCCCTACCAGAGTTGATCCCATGTGTGTTCACCAGTTGTTTCCTACAAGCATGATCCCACAATCAAATAAATACAACTGGTTTCTCAACTGATCACATGTATTTAGTGCATATTCTCTTTATAAAGAAAAGTCCACTCTTGTGAGCTCCTGAATACCTCAGCCATTGTGTTCTGGATTGGGGTCCCAGTCAACAGCAATCTGTTTCGACACTGGAACTGTAGTAGGATCTTCCAACGAACACTGATGAAAAAAACGAAGGAAAAAAAATCATTAAAACTGTTTTTATTGTAGAAGGATATGAAACACTATTGTATTTTAAGATCAATTGCTTCCAGTGACCTTTCCAAATAATTTTTGGAGGTCACTGGGTGAAACTATTACAGCTATTCCCCAGTCTTTCAAAAGACAATTACAGGAAGAAGGAACCTTTTAGAGTTTACAATGAAACTTGCATAATTTATTCTATTTTTTTCTAAGCATCTTTTTATTATTTTTTAATCCAAATGTTTGGGTATTAATAAAATCTCATTATCAGAACAATTACATTCCCAGAGCCATGGTGAATCAGAATGTCATGTATTTTTCAGGCTTCACAACAATAAACATATGGGCCACGGTGGCAGAGTTCTGAGCTATGCAGTACAAGCCTCTCACTTTCCAAAGATTGCTGCAGAGACAGACTGGTCAGAATGAGGCTGCATCTAAAGCAGTGTTCAAGCTTACTGTGTACAGTGGCAACTTGGACAAAGGTTATGGGAAAGCAATTATACAAGTAATGATGGACAAATCCATTACTTGGAAACAAACACAACTTTCTGGCACAGAGTCTAATGGCAAAGATTGGGCTTTATTGCAGCCAACGGTGTTCACGGGGCTCTGACCTTCCTTTGTGTCTGGAAGTGCCACTGTAGAAGGGATCAATGCGTTTAACAGAGCCAATATAAGCAATGCACACCACAGACTACAGAATGTTCACTAAGCAGAATTCTGTTGAGGACAGAAAGGGAACAGCATTTCACACTAACTGTCTTGTATTCTGTGCATGTTTCTGCTCCACAGCTGCTTTAATCAGATTTTATATATTTTTAGAAGGAAAATTTAAATGCCAAGAAACTAGTGGATCAATCCAGTGTCAAAGTTAAACAAATACTGAACTAGGTTAGACACTTAAAGGATCTTATCTGTCCATTTTAACTTCTATTAATCTATGCAATCTTGATGTTTTGTTAGTGTTACTTCAAGAGGTTGATACAGAGGGAAGAATTTGTTTCCAGTTAACTCATTACCTGGAGCTACTCTTCAGTGCTTGTGCTTCATCCAGCACCATATACTGCCACTTGACTCGCTGGAAATACTTCACATCCTGTACTACTAGCTGGTAACTGGTAATCACCACGTGAAAAGGAGCATCCTGAGTATACAATGTCTTCTATAACCAGAAAATAAGAAAAAATGTCCATATAATGTAAGTACACTGGGAAAAGCTCACCTGTGTATACTGTAGTTTCAGTCTGTTTCATAATCTTTGCTCATTATCACTGCATTTTTCCCCAACTGACTTTTAAAATTAATTACAGCATGTTTATTCATCTGGTGGGTCTGGACTTCAGCCCATTAGTCCCTGAACAATTTCAGTTGCTTCTTAATGTGTCAAACGTGACTCAGGCACTGAACCCTACAAAACTCTGTTGTTAAATCAGGAACAGTCTGACAGGCCTGTAGGGATGCTAGCCCTAGGCATCCTCAGTTAGGCTACTCAAATAGAATCAACAGTCCTTGACACTGAAAGTTCCTGCTTCATTTACAGAGCTTTAGTTCCTTCAGTTGAACTCCAAACTGCCCTGTACTGTATTGCTCTCCAGCACAGGAGGAGCCTTCTGCCTCATTACCTGACGAAAACACTGCTACATGGATGAAGAAACAGAACTCTGTACCCACAGATCATTTAGCTTCGTGGGGTGTAGTAACAGTTGTTGGTTCACTCTGCACAGATAACAGAAACAGGCAAAGCACATCAGTATTACCTGACTCCAGAACTTCCTGATGACCTTTCTATCATGGGGATTTCCCCAATAAGGTAGTACCTGGAACAGCAGAAAAAGAGACATTATTTTCAAATCAGAGCAGCTGCTCGAGAGTTTTTATACCATACAAAGACAAAACTCTTTCTCCAAAGAGAAAGCAAGTTTGTCGATGACACTGAGCTGTATGGTGCAGCAGACATGCTGGAGGGAAGGGATGCCATCCAGAGGGACCTCAACAGGCTGGAGAGGTGGGCACAAACCAACCTCATGAGGTTCAACAAGACCAAGTGCAGGGTCCTGCATCTGGGTCAAGGCAATCCCAAGCACAAATACAGGCTGGGCAGTGACTGGCTGGAAAGCAGCCCTGAGGAGAGGGACTTGGGGGTGCTGGTGGACGAGAAGCTCAACATGAGCTGTCAATGTGCACTTGCAGCCCAGAAAGCCAACCAGATCCTGGGCTGCATCAAGAGAAGTGTGGCCAGCAGGTCAAGGGAGGTGATTCTCCCCCTCTACTCCACTCTGGTGAGATCCCACCTGGAGTACTGCATCCAGTTCTGGAGTTCCTACTACAAGAGGGATATGGACATGCTGGAAGGTGTCCAGAGAAGGGCAACGAGGATGATCAGAGGGCTGGAGCACCTCTCCTATGAGGACAGACTGAAAGAGTTGGGGCTGTTTAGTCTGGAGAAGAAAAAGCTCCAAGGTGACCTTATTGTGGCCTTTCAATATCTGAAGGGGGCCTACAAGAAAGCTGGGGAGGGACTTTCTAGCATATCAGGTAGTGATAGGACTAGGGGGAATGGAAAGCTGGAAGTGGGGAGATTCAGGCTGGAAGTGAGGAAGAAGTTCTTCACCATGAGAGTGGTGAGAGCCTGGAATGGGTTGCCCAGGGAGGTGGTTGAGGCCCCATCCCTGGAAGTGTTTAAGGCCAGGCTGGATGAGGCTCTGGCTAGCCTGATGGAGTGTGAGGTGTCCCTGCCCATGGCAGGGGGGTTGGAACTAGATGATCCTTGTGGTCCCTTCCAACCCTGACTGTTTCTATGATTCTAAAACAACTTTCTTCACACAGAATGCAGTCAGAAAGCACTTAAAAATACTTAGAACATTCCAGGCAAATCAATCAACTTATGCCCAATACAAAAACTAGATCAAGCTATGCAGAGACTCCCAAAATGCCCAGTAGCACGTTGCATCTGCTGGTCGGGTTTTTCTAAACATGAAAATGACACTTTGCTTATGGCAGAAGGAGGTCTGTCCTCAGCTGCTCCAGTTCACCTCAGTGGGCTTGTTCTCCTGTCTAATGTTCCATGTGGTCCCCGTGGTTTGTACTTCATAACTATCCCCCCCAAAATGAGATAAAGTTAAAACACCTGGTCTCAACAAACTTAATACAAGAATTTTAAAAAGTAAAGCACTGCTGCCAGAGAAATCTCTTAATCCATTAAATGTAATTCATGCTCAGAGCAGAGCTTCACCGTGCAGACACCAGCTACTGGTTAATAATGGTGTGCTGCCATCTGCTGACTGATGGAAAGACTACACCCAACCAACACGACGAATGCTGGCTGCTGGGGTGGGGAAAAAGTCTTAAAATCTCCATCCTTCAACTGACAAACTCCTATTTTCAAAGTGCCTTTATTTGAATATTATTCCAACAGTTCTGAAATAAGGACACAAGTAAGAACTACCAGACTAACCAAAAAGTGATCTACCTCTTAGTTTACATATTCTGCCAAGGAGCTGTAGACATCACTACAAACTTCTGTATGTTGACAAGCATGAACGAAACTGGTTGAAACAGACTGACCCAAGTTGTAAACACGGAACGGTTTTAAGTTTAGAAAACTTTTAAAAATATGTTCTGTAGGTGAGGTAAAAATTATTATGCAACCCATTCTAAAGAATGACAGAAATAGATTACTATTTTTCTAGAATCCAAAGAGGGAAAATTATCAGAATTCTCAGAAACATCCTGACTGCATTCTTGAAGCATTTTGTCTAATTCATGAGGAGAAAGCATAAACAGTTGCTCACCTATTCTATACAATGAACAAAGTTAAGGAAATAGTAGAGAGTAAGATGATAGAATGGCCATCTGCTTCTTCTTCTACACCAAGATTTTTTTAATCAGGGCTATACAAATCTGAACATAATCCATTTATGTGTTTTTTTTAAAGCAGCTCCTCACTGACTTAAGCACTTCTGTTTCTTCATCAGTTTCACTGAAGCTTCACTATTGAACTGTGTTACAGCACAACTTCTCTCATAGAGATACCTTAAGCTATATACCACTGTAACTATCTTACAATCTCTTCAAAAATCTGCAGAGCAAGCTATTTGATAAAAGGTTAAGTCTTTTAATACTGCCTTACTCCAGATCAAGAAAAATCAAACCTTAAAGTAATACTTCTAAGTCTTTTTCTCCACCTTAAATAGCCAGGCATTCAAACAATTAGCCTGGATGTTACTGGCATACTGCTTACTTGTCACTAGGTGTCTATTAGTGCTCTTACATGCTCTCTGTAAAAGAGAAACCCAAGTGTTTCAAAGAACATGATCAAGATCCCTTCATATCAAAGATTACTATGATAACTCAAATGCTTATAGTTTATTCTTCTTTGCAGATGTAACTGCAAGGTTCTGACACATTTGTCTATCATTAATTCTAATACTTCAGCACAGTTTCAGCAGCACACATTCTTTCCAAATCTTCCTTTGCAAGACCCCGATGTGTTCCACTAGGGAGTAGGTAAGTAGCTTATTTTTAACCAACTGATTGCTCCTTGCTTCCTACCTTATCATGTTTTCACATTCACAATATAACTGAAGAACTCCGTTTATTTTCTTCCAATCTTTTTGTTCTTATCTATTCATGCCTCACTTCTCTCCTTTTTACTGATTACTGGTTGTATGTCTATGATTCTTCTGCGTTCTTGCAATAACAACTGCATTCTCTCTCCCTCTAATCTCTTTATAGGTCAGTTTTGTTCACATGAAATCTTCATCTTACCCAAATTGCTAAGAATGACTGAGAACACTGCTCTAACCCTAAAGGCAGTACTTAAGACTGAAATACTATTCTTGCATTTGCTGCCAGGTGCCCACACTAGAAATGAACATCCACTCCTTGCCCTGCTTCAATTCCTCACTGAGAAGGCTGTTGCAACAGGAAAATCATGATTCAAGTACAAATATTTTTAAACACTACATAATGAACACTCCATAAAAAACAACAGGGGAAAAAAACACTCAAGTCCATTACAGACTTTCAAACTCCAAGGTAATTAATCATCTAGATGTGGCAAACAACTCAAAGAGAACATACCAGCTTGCTTTTGAGGAAACAGAAAGTACTTTCCTGCACATGCTTATTACCTTAAACTTAGGTACAAATCTGGCAAACTCCTGGTGCCAGTTGTTTAAAGTAGAGGCAGGCGAAATAATTAAAAATGGTCCCCAGATGTTCTCTCTCTGGAATACAGACATTTAAAAAAAAAAAAAAAAAAAAGGACACTCAAATCAGTTGGAGGGAAGGGATGGAGACAGTTTGACACAGCTTTACAACTACTAACTGACAGTGGCTACATAAGAGAGGGAACTAAATGACTACATGCAAGGTAACTAAACTTTCTCCCAGTGCAGCAGGGTGACACAGAATCAAACAGAGCAGATCTAATGTTTAACTAATACTTAATATTTCATAACAACAGCTCAGAACAGCCACTGCTGTTTAAATCTGGCTCACTTCTTTGTTTCTAAGAGCTGCCACAATCACATTACTAACAGCCCCTCTGTCGTTCTGGGACGGAGAAGAACTCAGGTGGCACTGGCAAGCTTTACTCTACCACATCACACTAGAAAGCCCTATGGTGAATAATGAAGTTGGGCTATTACTGTACTGGTAATTCCAAGCTGGCCTGCACAATGGAAAACCAGAAGAACTAAAAGCCCTGTGTACGCTTCCAAAAATCTCAAGTTGCAGTGCACCAGGGAGACAAGGCTATTTGTTATCTCCTCCATACAGGTGAGTCTCAAGAGTCTTTGGCTCTGCACACTCTTCCACTGAAGAAGTGGCTGATAGTGCCAGTGAACTGGTATCAAAAGGAACATAAACTGCATGTAATTGCCATTTGGTCTAATTGCTAATTCTGCTCTCAGTATCGCTTGGTTAACATCCCCTACTTAAAGGAAGTGACTGGATGCCAATCCATTTTATTTTTTTTTTAAACTCCTGTCGCTTTTTCTGTTTTGTTTGTCTGCCCTGGCAAAGAATAATAATTATGCTTCCTGAAAACCTCTACAAACATGGAAATCCACTCTGTTTGCCATGAAGCTTAGAATTTGGGCTTCATTCCTACAAGTCTTTCTGATTTGTACCAGTCAGTGAACATGGATAAATGAAAAAACATTACTGTGAATAAATGAAAACTCCATTTTTATTTTATATATACATACTCGTGCATACCTTTTCAAAGGGAAATGCCATAGGTAAAATGCCTTCCAAGACATTTAACCTTTATAATCTAGAATTCATTTCAAACATCAGAGAAGTATGCATCTTCTATCAGGCATACTGACCAGGAATAAGCTACAATCCACCTACCTCAGCCAGATGTGCAAGCAGAGCAATACTTTGTACTGTTTTACCCAGACCCATTTCATCTGCCAGGATTCCATTGATGCCCTGCAAGAGATCCATAAATCAACTCTTTTCTTCTTACTACTTTTAAATCCATACAGGACTAGCAGAACAGTTGACAATGAACGTAGGGAGAAAAACCCTATGTAACAACTCTGAAACAACTTATTGTCCATTACGTTTTCTACTAAGAGATAGTTTATCTCAACTGCACTTTCACTCATTTCTCAGGATGTTTTTTTTTTCCTCAGACTGTCTGCACTTTGTGATCACACTGCCATCTGGATACACACCCAAGGATAAGGCTGCCTGTGGGTTACCAGCTGACCAAAGCCTGAAGCTGTATGCAGCTCTGAGCAGCCAAAGCTTCCCCAGTGTGTGATCTGAGTCATAAACTGTTGTATAAACATTCACATATAGAATCTTTAACTTAGTGGTCTATTCAAAGGCATTATTTCCCAAATAATCAAGAACACTGATAAGTGGTTTACATAGCATTTTCCTTTCTTCTAAAGACATTACGGATTCAGTATACATGATAAAAAAAAATTTAACTTTAAAAAATAGACCAACATTAAAGACTTAAATAATCCTAGAAGATTTAAAAATTTGCAAGATGTACAAAGGTACCTGCTCATACAGGTTGGCCAGCCAATTCATGCCTTTCAGTTGGTAACCTTTCAGTTTCCCATTGAAAATAGTAGGCTGGGGAATATCTTCTCCTGCCCGGATAGATGGATTTGCTAAACTGTAGCTCTCCCCAAAGCCAGTACCAGACTTGTTAGCAGCCCGTAAAGCAGCTGCCCGGCTCTCCTTGGCATCTTCATCAAATGATCTGGTCTAGAAGGGAAGAAGAAAATAAGTAGAAGATGACTGAACATGCTAATTCATCATGAAATTGTAAAGTCCTTACACGTCACATTAACACATGCTAGAACTAATAGAAAACAAGCCTGTTTCTATAGTCCAAATCTTCACAGTCTGTTTTTCTACCTGTTTGGCACAGAAAGCGGCAATGGAACTAAATTCAGATCTGTTCCCCAGGATTTAACAAACCTGCTTGACACCAGAACAGGCTGCCCAGGGGGCTTGTGGAATACCTTCCCTCTCTGGAGATGTTCAATACCTGCCTGGATGTGTTCCTGTGTGATCTGGTATAAGTGATCCTGCGCTGCCAGGGCAACGGACTGCATGATCTTTCGAGGTCCCTTCCAGCCCGTAACATTCTGTGATTCTGTGACTTGGCTGCCACAAAAGACCCTGGTTCTGTGGCTTTTACCCATTACCCTTTCTCTTCTACTTCATGGATTGAAAAAATAGTTACCCGGGCCTGATGAATCTCGTAAGCATCCTCAGCATTCTTCAGAGCTTGGGCCTTGTAATAGTTACTATCTGAAAACAACATCTCCATGTTAGAGCTCTGAAGCAGCAAACATAGATAAATGCCAGTAATTACAAATAGTGCTTCTTACACAGGAGGATTTTGTGTTTGAAATTCTGCAGTTTGCAGAACAATGTGCAGAGTGTAGTACATTTCAAATGAGTTCATGGGAAGGATGGTTGATGAATCACTTACCATAATCTTCTTGGGTGATGTTGACCACTACTCCTCCACCGATATCAATCTGCCTTTGGGTAGAGTTGTCTTCCAGTTTGCGCAGGATCTCCTCCTGGATCCCATCATGCCCAATATCTCGCTTACGGCTCATAAAATGGGCATACAGTTCAGTTTGTGTGATCAGGAAATTCAGTTTCCGTTGCTGTCTCTTAGCCTAAGAAGACAGCATTTACAAAAAACAGGAAAAAAAAAAGACAAAAGCTTAATGTCTAAAATATCATTAAAAGAGAACAAAAAAATCCTAACCTGGTTATGCACATAACTGTGATACTAAAATACTTGAATATGGACACAAACACTGACCACCACCATAAATATGTATAATAAAATACATGATTGTCATAAATGAAAAGTTCTTTCCAATTCTGTAATCATAGCAAAGAACACCATAATGTAATAAAAGAAAATTTCAAAGACTGACAAAAATAAACAGGACTTCACTCGTCTGAATAAAAAAAAAAACTAAAAAGAACAGTTAAAAAGAGTGCTCTCAAGATAATCTGTCTCCAGCATTTTGTTATTTACTAGTGAAAACAATTATGGTAGAATACTTGAAATAAATCACTAGGTAACACAGCTGAGATACCATCATTGTTAGGGTTCAGCAAGACATTGCAGAAACCCTGCTCATTCTTAGGTTCTGGTTAAAAAATGCTACTTAGAAGCTGTCTATTAATCTAAGCCATCTGAAACCTTAAAAAATGCTTATGAATTTGCAAATCTGATAGGAACACAATAAATAAAAGCATAATTTAAGCATCAAACGAAACATTAGGTACTTTAAAAGATTCAGCCTTAGCTCATTACCCTGCATGTAAAGTCCCAAAACCATGAATCCACTAGAGAGCTTTGACAAGTAAGCTTTTTCTTAAGTTCAATCCTTATTACTCTGTAAGGGAGTCCATGAAGCTGTTACTTGGCCAACAAAAAAAAGCAATCACAGAAAGATTTTGTGCCCCTTATATAAATTACCTTATCAGTTTGCAGCAAGGGAAAAAAAAAGAAGGAAAAAAAAGATAATATTCTAAATGAAGGAAAAGGTGCCTTGACCCAGAATGATGTGAAAACCCATCACTGAGCTATGCATGCCTGTGAGCCATGCTGCTTCTCTAATCCCTTCCTCCATTTCACTCACTTGTAAAGATTCTATGCAGTTCAAAGGCTTCTTTTTATCACCTCTAGCTAACATTTGAACTACACAAAGAATGTTAAGATAGCATAAGAAACATGAGCAATACTGCTAACTTTCATAGCCTGGATTTAAAACTCAACTTATCCAGTCACTTCTACGGCTCCTCAACAGATGAATCATCAGCAATCTGCTGGTTTTGCTGTACCTCTCTCATCTCCTCATCCAGCTTGCGTTGCTCCAGAGCCTCTTTCTCCGCTCGTTTGCGATGTTCTTTTTCCACCTTTTCATACTTTTTCCAGTAGAGCAGCATCTCCTTGGTGAGACGACGAGCCCGTGGTAGAGTTTCCTTACAGTTCTTCTGGGCCTGGATAGCAGCTCGACGTACCTCCCTCATGCACTGATGGGCAAGCTACAGGGAAATAAGGTTTTGGAAACAGTGGTATAATAGGCAGATATATGCTATACAGCATTTTCTCCTTTATACTACCCTGCTAGTACAGTCAGTGGTGTAACAACACAGAAGGAGGCTACAGTTTACTTATTGCATCCAGTGAAAGCAATGAAGCTAAACAAGACTTACCTTTTTGCTGTTGGTTAGGAAAAGGTTGCGTGCTGAGGCTTTTTGTTTGTATGCCTAGAAAAGAATGCCACCTTGAAGTTAGTATTTTAAAGGATCACCATCCACTTTTCAGCAGACACACATGCTAACTTCAGTCATGCACAGTATTGTGTAATTAGGTACAGGTACTGTATCTTTGACTGAAACAAACAACTTTTCATCCTTAATCATTGAAAAATGCATGAATGCATTTCAGCTCCTGAAGGAAGCAGGTAAAAACACCTCCTTTTTCTTTAACTACTATTGCAAAGAAGTGTTCTCCTATTATGCTGTTATCACTGAAGTAAACCACAAAAACTTTCACTGTTTCCCAAAGATATTAAGAATTAATGTAGATTCCATGTACTTCATGTGATCATAATCAGTGTTCTGAAAAACAGTAAGGTCTATCACACTGCACATATCCTTTGCCTACCTTATGAAATCATAAAAGATGACACAACCATCACTCACATTGCACTTTCCAGAATACAAAGTCTATTAACTATGAACTCCAAGAAGCAGGCTGTAAGGTCCACTGTGGTCACTTCTCAAAAACTGGCAATATTGAACCCAGCTTTCTATTTAAAATATGCCTGAAGCTCATCCTACAAATTATACAATCACTTTTCCCTGGACTGTTTTGAAATAAGTTTCAAAACCCACATGTTCCACAATGACTGAAACACTCCTTTCCTGAACTTCATGCGAAATCTAGATATTGGTTTGCTCTACACTGCTATTCTGTGCACTAATAGGAGTACCTGCTAGAGTTTACTCATGGAAAAGGGTTGGGTAGCCAAATGAAAGCAGTGGTGAAGCACACATGATCCACTTAGCTATCACTGGTGGTTAGGAAACTCAAAATACACTTGGATTACAGAATATCAGTTTGGTCATTAATGACTACCACAAAATCAGGTATTGCTTCCCTTTGGTTTTCCAAGTGTTACCTCTGCACGAAGTTAATTTTCTACTTCACTTTCTTGCTATCATCACAGAACTAGTGCCATTAGCCAAGCTCACCTTTGGCAACTCCTTTTTAACAATGCTAAGCCACACTTTCCGCCGACGTGCATTAAGTTGCTCAATAGTCAAATGCTTCTTCTTGGACCCAGGTGGAGGTGTGTCATGAGAAAACTTGGCAAAAACTTTGGTCTGGTGATGGTGGCGCCGTGGTGATTCCTCTGAAGAGAGTTCTTCATCCCGTCTCCTCTTTTTCTTTACTTTTTTCAACTTGCCTGCATGGCAACGATGATCATAAAAATCAGTTTCTTTTTCTGTTTTTTGGGATGCGTTTAGTCAGGTTATCCTATCTCAGTAAACTATCCCAGTCAGTTTATGTGTGGAACCAACAAAAAAGCCAAAATTATCCATGTTTGCCAGTTCTGGTACCACCCATTTACCATTAGATATTTCCTCTTTACTTTTTAATGGAAAGATCTTCCTGTTTAATAAACAGAGTGGTGAAATGCAATTTTTCCACTCAGGAAAACATGCCTTAGGAGTCTGGGACTTGATGCAATGGTTCTTGCTTTGTGGTAAAATTCTACTTAAAGACATTTAGAGGTAAAATATTCAGAGGTAACAACATTAGCATTTGGTAGGTTAAGTCTCAAATCAAACTTCTCAGCAGTTGAAAGAGATGGGCATGTTATCATGTATTCCAGATACCAGCTACCAGAGGAAGTTGATACTGGTATCAGATACTAAAAATATTCTTTGTGAATATGCAAAATCATGCATGCTGCAAGATTAATGGAGAAAAAAACCCATACAGATAAAGGAACTTGCAGAACGATAGGAAGGAAGCCCAAAATAGCCCCCTTAAAACACAGCTCAAACTTAAGTACTCGCACTAGAGAGGATTCACCTTACACTGACAGTTCATAACCTTCTCTTCCTGCTTCCTTACAGATTTATAGCTGCTGCCAACTCAGTCAAGAAAGGAAACTGCACTTCCTGGCAAACATGCATCTGAGAAACTCCAGCTGAGGTCACAGAATTAACTCTATTTTAACTTACATTGCACATCAATTCTGAGTTCTCTCTAATTTCTATAATGCTCTCCGTATCACTTCTTGTTCACTTGAATTACCTATCCAGGAATAACTGCATCAGGTAGTGGACAAGTTCTTACATTTTTCAGGAACTGTCACTGACACACAAAAAGCATTTATGCATTCTGAAGCAATGAATAATCATTTAAGGTATTCACTGCATAACTCTTCCATTTCTAGATTCAGAGGTCCACAAAGAAAATCTAAAGCCATTAACTCCCAATTCACAGTCCTTTTTATCACCCTAACTTTCTAAAAGCCAGAAGATGAAGCACAGTGTTTCCCCAAGATTTTTGTTTCGACAGAACTGGCATTTCCCTGTAAAACCCAGAAGTTTTGAACATTTCTGTTTATTCAAAGGAAGTAACATAGGTAAGAAGTTTAATCACCACAGCCATGTAAAAACACAAGGATAGTGACTTGACCTTTTAATTTTTTCTCCTCTTTAAACTTCTTTTTCTTGGGCCCTAGCAGGTGGCGCTGCTGCTCGTAGTAAGGATCATGTGTGGATAGCAGTCCTGCACTGTAGTACTGATATTGCTGCAACTGAAGTGGAAGTAAATGAGCACAGTAATGGAAAACAAATACAGTAGATAACAGAGACGGCAGGTAAATAACTTCAGATCTTGATCAGAGATCAGAAACATGCACCCCTCCATACTTAACGTTCTTATTCAACATCCAAAGTGAAAACAATGCTCCCCGGGTTCTACACAGGGAGCCAAGCTCACTCAGTCCTCAAGACAGGAAGAGTGGGCACTGCAGTTTACACTTTCAAAACATACTGCTCCATCTTCTCCATGCAGATGCTGCCCAGCTAGACAGCACATTTCATGAAGTGATCCAATTAGGGGCCTCCTATTTGTTTTGCTTGCATTGCCAAATTACATACGTGTTCTACTTCCATCATTCCAAAGAACATGAGAAGTGTGGATTTAGATAAAAGGCACTTAAAAAAATTTCCTCAAGAACAAACAACTTGAATGTTCATACTGTCAAACAAAAATATAGCTGCCTCAGCAATTTTCCCCCAAACTATGACACCTGTCAGTACATTCCAAGCACTATTCAATTAATCATTAAAGAATTATACACAGCTTACATATACACAGGCAAATTAAAGGCAGTACATTAACTATTTAAAATCTAAGTACACAATTAAAAGACTTTTGGAAGGTGAGAACATCAGCATTATCAAACTTATCTGGGCAGATGTTTCCCTCCCTCATAACTGTGTATTGCTGATGTGACAATTCCTAGGAATTTCCATGCACTACTATTCCTTACTAGGATGGAAATAAATATTAGTGTAAAACCTGTCACCTGTATAAAATTTGGTGTATGAATATTTGTGTAGTTATGAAATATTTCCAGAAGCTAACATAATCTTGGTTTAGAACTTAAAGGAATGAAGTGGACAGAAGCAAAACCTGGATGAGTAAATATTTCTTCACTCTTCTGAAGAAATGTCAAAAGAATATGAAACATGAAGACAAATTTTAATTTCTGACACATCCTGACAGCAGAATATCATGACTTCCTTTATCTGAGACTCCTTTCTGCTGCAATTCAAAAAAGCAATGAAAATAATTTCTACAAAATTCCTTATAATTTGAAGAAATACATTACTAGAATCAAAACAATCATAGAATTTGGCCTAATATAAAGAAGTGTAGCAGACTATTTTCTTGTAAGAGAAGAGGGAAGAAAGAGAATATGAGAAGAAAATCCAAAACAGGAAAAAAAGGTAAGAAGAATAGAAATCAAGTAAAATATCAAAGAATGACACAAACTAATAAGGAAGAAAATCAAAAACTCCCTTTCAGGAAGGTAAACATCACCTTACTACCTGTTACCTGAATGATGATGCAAATATATTACTTTATGTTTATACAGTTTAAGCCCTGAACAGCACCTACTACCTGCAGTAGAATTTAACCCACAGCACTTCAGCTTTCATGTATATTAGCTAAATCTTGCATTCTAGCACCCTCTATTTGCTCTGTTGACTGGGACACAGCCTTGTGGAAGCTGTATGCAATGCATGTGCCAGTACAAGCTATGTAAAGTACTGACAGATTCGCAGCGTAAGACATCAACAGCTCTTCAGCCTGTAATTAATTAACCCTTGTCTGAAAACGATGACAGATTGAAGTCTACCAAAGAAGAAGGTATTTTCCAGTCCACAAAATAATATGTGAACAGTTAAAAGAATAAAAATCAAGGAAGTGTAAAAGCTGTGGCTTTTTACCTCTTTATCTTTGCTGTATTTACTTTGATGCAGTTTCTTGTATTTGTGTAATCGCAGCATGTTGTGAAGTTCCTCCCTTGAAAGAGAAAATTCTTCTTCCTCCTCTCTGTCCTCATCACTTGGTGAATCAGTGTCACTGGAGTCATCGCTCAGAAGGATACTCTAACAAGAATAAATGGAACTTAATTTAACAATTGAAAGTCCCTACACTGAGTTGTTTGTTTATGCAAAGCACAGCAATGGGCTGTGGGTCTGGCCCAACAACGATACTTAGCATTTACAAAATGTCCTCCACCTGAAACACCTCACATGGAGAATGGTTTTCTGAGGTACAGTATGGTGTGGTAGTGAATCCAATACACATTGTTTGATTTGGGAGAGGAAGTTTTCTGCTATTTTGGTCGAAGTTAAGACATTTTACAATACGCTTCATCTGTCTGTGGTCTCAGAAAAGCAGCAGTGAGAAAATCCAGGATACCAGTAAGG
This sequence comes from Indicator indicator, assembly GCF_027791375.1. Taxonomy (NCBI): domain Eukaryota; kingdom Metazoa; phylum Chordata; class Aves; order Piciformes; family Indicatoridae; genus Indicator; species Indicator indicator. Next base: position 9,846,921 of record NC_072013.1, on the reverse strand, counting down.
GCATTTTTTTGAGGTACAGGTGCTTTCATATTCCATTTGTAGTTTTACCACTTCCACCTGCATCAGTTCCAGCAGGTTTGGCTCATGCCTGACCTCTGGGCAGCACTGTTTTTCCTTACTAGAGAAAGCTACGGTACAATGAAAACACAAAGATGGTATCAACCCATAATTCCATTCCCTCCTTCCCTCCTTGTTTGGACCTTTGTATCAGAAACAAACTTCCAGCGGAGTCCCAAATGTCCATTTAATATATTTCATAATAGATAATTTTAATTTGGACAGTATACTAAAATCACTTCAAGTTCTTGAAGGTATACTCAGTGTGAAATTTAACTAAGATGCTGCTGCTGCTCATCAAAATTTGAACGCTCACATCTACAGAGACCATCAATCTATTGTGGTCTACATAAAGAATACTGTATGAGACTTTAACAACTATCACAGACTCTTCTTTCTTTCCATTTCCAAGATGAGAAGCCTCTCTAGACCGTATATTTTGCTTTGGTAAATGTTTTTTCTTAATGGAATAACAAAAAAAAAACCCAAAGAAACAACAACCAAAAAACCCACAACCCAAAACTCCACCAAAATAACACCCCACATTTCTTTCTTCCATTCCTTTCTTCTTAGTATGGGACTGTGGCTGCAGTTACCACCAAAAAAAAAAAAAAAAAAAAAAAAAAAAAAATCAGTGTAGCAAACAATAAGCTAATACAGAACAATACTGAAAAAATAATTTTTCAGCAACATGAACTATTACCACATCTCTCTGTCACCTTGTGCCTCTTTTTCGGTGTTTGTTTTTGCATCAATCACATGATTTAAGGTAGCTCTTAAATTAGTCTGGCTTTCTGAGCTCTCAGTGGTTAAGTAAAATTAAATGATTTAAATGAGAACAAGCTTACTGTAAACTGGCAACTGTATTTGTGATTACGCTCTGACCAGTGCTCAACTTATTTTCTTGTTGCCCTCTACTTGCCTATACGTTTGTACATCATGATCTGTGTCAGATGACAAGATGAAATCACTCATCTGGAATACCGTGCCCAGTTTTGGGCCCCTCAGCTCAAGAAGGACAGGGAACTACTTGAAAGAGTCCAGCACAGAGCCACAGAAATGTTTAATGAGAGAGTGGAACATCTCCCTTATGAGGAAAGGCTGAGGGAGCTGGGTCTTTTTAGCTTGGAAAAGAGGAGACTGATAGGTGACCTCATTCACATTTAGAAACACCTGAAGGGCAAGCACTGGGAGCACTGAGCCAAGCTCTTCTCAGTGATGTCTAATGACAGGGCAAGTGGCAATGGGTGCAAGCTGAAGCATAGGAGGTTCCATGTGAACATAAGGAAAATTTTTTTCAACATAAGAATGACACAGCACTGGAACAGACACAGAGAGGTTGTGGAGTCTCCTTCTCTGGAGACATTCAAAACCCACCTGGATGCACTCTTGTATGACATTCTCTAGGTGATCCTGCTCTGGCAGGGGTGGACTAGATGATTTTTTTGAGGTCACTTCCAACCCCTAATATTCTGTGATCACTCTCTATAGGGTGTCAACTGGAACTCCACTCACAAATTTCACATTAGCTGCATTTCTTTGCAATATTCTTACCTTCAGCCACTTTCTGCTTTTCTTCAGTTTGGAAAAGTTATACAAACTCCCTTTTTCAGACTTTGGTTCTATTTAGAGAGAAAAAAAAAATCTTAAGAAACAATGTTTTTCCCATCTTATCCCAGAAAAAGCAGAGTTTCAACCTAGTATATTCCCTACCTGGCTGCAGTACTCCATTCAGAGAATGTGTGTTGAGCATCCCGGAATTCCCTGCTCCAGAAGACTCTCCAAGCAAAGAATTTGGAGGCTGTTCCTTAACTTGCATCAGGGGATCCCCAGACTGAGGCAGCAAAGGATTGTCATCCAATCCATCTTCACTTTCATCACTGCAAGAAGATATATAGTGACAAGGAAAGGAAAATATTTAAAGGAGGGGACACCCACAGAACCTTCTCACATGTGGCCATTTGTCTAAAGTTTTGATAACTGAGACAGATTCAGATGTAATTCCCCACATTAGAAACACTGCTGTTAATTTCACGTTAACCCCTCAGAAGCAGTTAATAGACCAGCCTGGCTATCAACCTGTACCTTCAGTCTTTAGGTATCTGATTACAGAAGCACAAATTAAGCAAGAAACTACTATCAAGTCAAACCAAAACACAACACTGTCATCCTCAGCACTAAGTGTACATGTGAGAAACAAAGCTATATTTTTGTGCCTTCTCTGGATCTTACTACAAGCTTATAAATATACCTGTTAACTATTACCCATGCAGTTATCAGTTCTGTAACTCTACAATTCCAAAACACAGATGAAATTAGACATGAATTGCTTGGGGACAGAAACGTACCTTGATGACTCACTTCTCATTGCTACAACTTAAGTTACATATAAATTTTACATTTGACAGTAGTCTTTGCCTTTCATTTGTGGCTACAGGCCATAGCCCTGAAAAATCAACTTAGTGCTTGTTCACCCTGATTTTGCAGGCAAAGGAAGCTTTGGCCACTCAGCTATGAGAAAGACCTTTATAAGACCATGACCATAATTTGTGAGCTGGCAAAATGCTGAATTATCAGTGTGACCTAAGAGAAGCACAGTGCAAAACCTTTGAAGGAAAAGAGTTTACAGTGAACAAGTCTGTACTAAATCCTTAATATGGTGTTGCCAGGGAACACTATAAGAAGAATCTTGTCTTTCCTTGGTATTCCCAAGGAAAAATAGAAAAAAAGGTTTAGATACCTGGATATACTCCTGTTAAAGATGGCAGATGTCTGTCGTAAAAACTGATCCAGTTGCAGAGCTTTCTCCAGATACTGCAGATAAAGGGGTTTTGCCAGCTCTGAGCAGCTGCCATCCTCCCTGGCACCCAGCTCTGAGGCCATAGAACAAGCTTCTCCTCATGCACAGGTGCCTCTGAACACACAGCTGTTAGGAAGACACAACAGACATCACCACCATCACTTCTGAATGAATTTGGTGAGCAGACAAATCTGCTCCATGCTACACTGAATGCTAATACAGAACACCCAGAATTGCGGTAGTTCAGGGCAAGAAGTTTAGGCTGCAGTCGCTAGGTATATTAAACAAACAGACAGAAATTCACATGGAACCTTCCACCACAATGCAACCATAGCCAAACCCTAGATTCTTAGTTTTCTGTGTTATGACTTCATGGATGCCATTCGATACCAATGAGCACTGCACTGGCCTGTGCAGAAACACAAAGCACAATGGAGCCAGTCCTTGAGCATCTAAAGTAAACTTTCATCGCTATTAAGGATACTCTGAACAGAGGGCAGTTGTGTTTCAAGAAATCTGAATGACAGGAATAGTATATAGATAGTTTTTTATATACATATATGTATAAGTTTATTCTAACAGGGAAGAATTAGTAAAAATATTGTTCTTCCCTTGTTTTTATCATTCAGTTCACAGCTGTTACAGATAAAACACCTAAAGACTTCTCTTCTAAAGCGCTGATACTCTCACAGCACCCAGAACACAGCTGTTACTGACTGACAAGCCACCTACAAATACTTGACCAAAAAAACCTTTCCAATCTACAATTGAATTATCTTTACTAAAGAAAATGTGGCACATAAATAGCAAATTAACACACTTTCTATGTTTTCAAATTTAGAACACACTTTAGTTTTCTGTACTTTCAGCTAGTAGAAACAGTCTGCCTGATTTTAATTTCTTATTTGTTCTCAGGATTTTATATTCTTAAAGAACCAAACACATTTCCCCTGCAGTATTTGGATTATCCATTACTTTAAAAACAAAGCTATCAAAACATTCTATTGCTCTGTCAATGGCAGTTTTATTTTTTCTTCAACTGCAAAAATGTTGTAACACTCGTTACAGTAATAGCTGTCAACTGGAATTTTATTTTCCTTTGATTACCAAAAGTGCCGTAATTGTTATAATAATAGTGTGAAAGATAATTTTTCAATTATTTCCAAAGTCACAGTTGTCACTGTATAAATGGAAATTTTATCAGTACCCTAAATGTGCTAAATTTACTAATAAACATATAGCCTTAAGTTTTTGCTTCTGGTGCAGAACAAAAATAAAACCAGTCAAGCTTTTGAAAGACTCGATTGTTTTTCTAAAGAACACTTCTGGTTTCTACCACTTCTTAAAAATCCTAAAAAACCTGAAGCACACTTCACGTTGATTTACTCCAAAACACTTTATATTCGTTCGGTTATTAAACTGTTAATAACCGAATAGTTTTAGATTTAGATAAGTGAAAAAGCAAATTTGAGTATCTGGTCCCCAAACTGTTCTCACTACACAGTCAGAAAATCAGCATCTAACTATTCCCAAGACTTTTATCCCTGAAAATTACAGAACAGATTCAGAACTCTGAAAGTTATAAAAATCCTATGGAGACTGCCACCTTGAGACTAATGGCTATGGATAAACAATAGCAAACTTTATTTAACACCTAGCCTTAACATCTTTACTCATACCAAATAAACCATGGTGCGCCCAAAATTAAGACAGGATAACAACCCCTACTCAGAAGGGTTTTTGTTTGTTTGTTTGGGGTTTTTTTGTTTGGTTGGTTGGTTTTTCCAGACTTAAGCTATATAGGTTTATCTTTCTATATGCTAGATCTTTGTACACCTGGCAGGAAGGGAATGATTGACCTCTGCTACCAAATACCCGTTTCCAGCAGAAGTTGACAGAAGAAACCACCTGAAGCTTTCCTTAAGATAAAGGTATTAAGAGTCACATTTCCCAAGAAACGTTCATCTACATATGTCATACTGCTTAACAGATATCTGAAAAACACTACCCCAAAACAAAGAAACTGTCTTCCAAGAGACAGGGCCATGAAGAAAGTACAAGGTTAGAAAACGATAGGAAGCATCAGAGAACATGGAACTGAGGAGATATAGATGGGAGAAATTATTCAAGAGGAGACAAAAAGGACACCAAGAAGGTCAAAGTGGTTTCCTTCAGATCACCAATGAAAATTATGTATAGTACAGAGTTGGAAGATTCAAGCCCTAGCAGGGTATCATACTATCACACCAGAAAAAGTATGGTGATCCCTTTTATCACTCCATTTCAAAATGTATCCATCAACAAGAGGACGTGTTGTTAACATTTATTATACATATAATGAAAAGTAAAATAATAATTTATATATTAAGTCAAAATGTCATTTCCAATCATTGTTTAGTGGTTTTACTCAAATCCAGAAGGCGTATTTCCACTGTCTACTCTTTGCAGAAAATCTCCTTCACAAACCTCAACATTCAGTGGCACTGCCTGTCCTCAAGGCACTGCAGGAAAGAAACATGCCCCAAGGAGCATAAAGCACACACAACTTTATTTGGATTCAAGGCCTCTAAGGAAGCTAACAACCAAATGTCCTCTTTTGCACCCCAATGAGCCTTGCCCTCACAAACCTATACAAGCTTCACAGAAAAATACAGTGAAAGCATTAAGATACATTTGAGGTCAAGTTTTTAATTGGAGGACAGAAAACAGGCCAGAGGCAAAACAAACACGATCATATTCCTGATCTAGAATGAGTAACTGAATGCTTTTCTAGCTGCCCAGGTCCACTTGCGTGGACCCACCAGACTGGATCACTGCCTCTGCACCCTCATACAGCTTAGCAGACAGCTCAGCAGAAGGCTGTTTTCTTTACCTGTAAAATATAAATGACCCTATGAAAAGGAGATGCTATCAGATGTGCTTCGTAATTACAAAACTAAGAGATTTTCACAGGAGCTGGCTACTCAGGAGTTCCTACTGCACAGAGTGATGAATATGAATGCAAATGATAATACCCTCTGTCCACAGTGACTGCAGTAACTGCAGGAGCAGGTTTCATTCCAGATTTCAACATATTAAAATCCTCTTGTCATGTACACCACACTAAGCCTCTACACTTAGTACACATGTCTACATCCTAATTACTTGTCTTCTCTGTACTTTTTTTAGGTACCTATGTTCTCAAATATTACTTCTAGACCAGGAAACCTCTCATGCCCACATTCAACACAGTCCTCCTTGTGCTGACACAAGTCCAAGGATTCTGCATTTCATCCATAGGAAAAGACATGCTTTTCCTCATCTTCCCATTTAAATTGTCTCAGAAGGCTCCTGCACACACAATGTTAATTACTCCTGTTCTCAAAACAGTTGCTCTTCTGTATTCTGCCTACCGAATAAACAAACACAGGAAAGCTTAACAATATTTGTAAGTATATTAACAATGCCCAAAACAAGTTTAATAAGAGTTACATAGGCACATGGGACAGAGAAGAGTTCAGCCACTGAATTCAGCCATTCATTTATTTATATGCTAACAGTCACACAGTACTTCTCTGCTGATCGTAGTAAGACAGGAAGCTAATTGACAGATACTTCCTTATCCTCTGATCTTTTGTTCTCATTCTAGGTTTTAAGAAACGAAGACTTCTAGTGGCAAAACCTGTTCCAATATTGAAGCTAGAGAAGATGTGATAAAACCGAGAATCACAGAACAGCCTGATCCACTACAGTAGGCAAGTGTTCAGGACATCATCAGGACATCAGTGGATTTACATGGGGATGACATGAATTCCAACTCCTCTTTGCCATTTCTGAAACAAATCTAGCATTTAGCCTACTCAGTTTAAGGGAGATTGCAGACATCCAGATTTTCAAAATGTTTTCATTACTAATGGTAACACTGAGCTAAATACCCAAGATGCTACAAGTGGTAAGATGGTTGGATGCTGCAGAGTAGTCCTTGGGCTAAACCAACTTTCTTACATATATATACACCAACTCTATGTTAAGCTCCAGTATCAAATTCAATATTAAAGTTATCTGCTTTCTTGCTTCATCTCCACTAGTTAAAACAGTTCAGAATTAAAATGTTTAGCTGCTACACTGCCTGGCCAGCACTTTGAATCCTCTAATGTTCTTACTTAATCAGAAGCTCACACTGAAACCATTTAATTGTGTCATGTGGCCCTTGGAATTATTAAAAAGCACAGGTAAAATATCATCATCAGAATCTGAGTTTAGTGTGTTTTCTTTATATATATATATACACACATATATATACACACACCTCTATATATATATATATATATACACACACACCCCCTTTTCATACAAAATAGCCCTCATAACCATAAGTATCTTTTTTTAAAGATGCAAGATTGATTCTGAAAAAGCCTTCGTCATATGACTTCAAATCACATTCTTTAGTTAAACATTAATGTAGGTGAGGGGTGTCTTTGCTGTTTCTTCAAGTCTGCCCATTTTAATGTCTAGTCACTAAGTAAACACCCAGTACCAGAGAAGAGTCCTCCAAGGATGTCCTCAGGGAGCAGAGTTATGTTTTATAGAAAGGTTTCTAAGTTATATACCCACTGACCTCCACCAACCAAACAGCAAAAACACTGCTTTCATGGTGCAGCTTAGCTTTAAAAGTAGACCCTCCCAGTTTAAATGAGTAACCACTGGGAATTTCTGAATGAAGTCCAACAAGTTTTTGCTACTGATATCAATTTAAAGCAGAAGTCCCAGAACTGGCAGGCACACAGTGCAGTGCTTGTGCCTAGTTGCAAGCTAAAAAGGATTTGCTTTGTACAGCTGCTTGAAATAGTACTTTTCCCCCTCCAGGAATCCCTTGCTTTGTTATTTTTCTTCTGTTTCTGGCATCTGTACACCTCAGGTAAGACCCAGAGGATTACTTTTTGTTCTCTTTATGCCTAACACTACCATCAAACCCCAAAATAAGTAACAACTGCACTCCTAGCTGAGAGCACATACACAAACACAAGCTGCTATGGAGGTAAAAGGTACAACACAGCAGCTAATCTGTGGCACCTCTTCCGAGCCCATGACAAATGCAAGTCCAACCAATGAAACCGATAAAACTCAGTCTCACCTGACACTAAGTGTATGCATATGGAGTGCTACCAGCTAGCAGGTGAGCACCCTTATTTGTTCAAATATCTCAGTCCACAAAAGCAGAGTTTCTTACCTCTCCTCTGTCCAACCGCTCTTAAGCACATTGACAAAACACTGAAGTGGACAGAACCCTGAAATCCCACTTGACACATGGAAAGTATGTGCTCCTTGTATCTCCACTTAAAGCACTGAAAGTTTTACCCATAAAGCAGGATTAAAAACCAGGAGGAGGTATACGACCTTCTATGCTATTTTAGCTCTCACACAAATCTAGCAGCTGTTCACTTCTGTTTTTTTGACACATGGTCTTTTCATGCTTTGCATTTTGACACCAACTTACAGAGATTCTCCAAACAGGTATGAACACCTAAGACACTTATCTTTCTTGAAGAAAATTAACAGTTGAGACACACAGCACTCATTAGAATAGCAGAACATTGTAAGAATTTTCTGCAGTAACATCTCCAGAGTAATCCCTGCACATGCATATAGAAGATTAAGTCAAGGACTATATGGGAAACTTACATTAGCGCAGAACTATCAGCAAGGTATATTTTTGCCAAATTTCTTTATAAGCATATAATCTCTACTACAGACAAAAGCAGTGGCATTAGAAACTTGAAAAGGTGTTTTGCTTGGAGGAGAATCACAAGCTCTCCTTCCCCCTCTCACATTTCAGCTTGCTTTGATAAATGTAGAGTTAGACTTGACAACTATTTTCCAGAGCACACTATATGCCAGGCCTTAAAGCAAAAGATAATCCCCATCTAGGCTTTTATTATGGCAGTGCTTTAAACATAACTTTGATACCTAAGAGATTATTGCTTTTATTAAAAAAAAAAAAAACAAAACAGATAGGAAGATATTTCCCCAAGCCCTCAATCTCCACTACATTCAAGTCGAACAAATAAAAGACATTTAACTGAGGTGTGAGTTCACACCACTTCAGTTTGAAATTAAAAAGAAGCCATTTTAATTGCTTTTCTAAGTAATGAAACGTAGCTAAAATTAGACACTGTCCTATATATAGTACTTTACTGTATGGTTTTGCTTTTATAGTAAGGTTTTATATTGTTTGCTAAGGAATGAGACAGCATTTCATTGACTGTCATTCCACCTTTTAAATACAAAGAAGAGGAGACAGTAGGGCACAGGCTCTGAATTTTCTAATTGCTAATATGAAAGTCACAGACAGGACCTAATTTATTAGGGAAAAAAACTAACAACTAAAAAAACGAAACACAAACAAACTATAGAGCTCTACCAAAATTTACCAGAAGGTAAAAGAAGGGCAGAATCCCTTTAAACATTGCAAACACTAAAGTTGGCATGCCATAGCTGAGCTTCCATGTTTAAACTAGCAGAAGATTGACCAGCAGAAAAATACACCTATTTAATTGTTCAATTAGAGTAAGTCTTGTCCCAAAAGGGCAGTTAGCAGTACTTATGGAGACCTCTGACAATGTATCCATGCTGCCTCCCTAAAAGCACTGTTACCCTCACAAGTTGCCATTGCTTCACTCCTGCTCTCTGTGCACACAAAAGCAACTGCGTGGATGTTTCCTGTCATGTTTGGTTTTCACTCCCTGCACCCCAGACCACGGCAAGTGAACTATGTCCAAGAGAGCTCTGCTAAGACCCTTTTCTTCCTGCCACCCAAAACAACCCCTAGCATATAGTTTAGCTTGCCAAATACCATGCTTGTTACAGAATCTACAGCTTATTACATTATACCCAAGTGGAACAAAACTTGCCTATTTGAAGAGTTAAGAAATACAAGGCAGCATGTTAAGCAACTTTAATATACATGTGAGAGATGGGAGAGAAGTGAGTAACTGGGAATATCCTAAACACTGGGAAAAGGTTGAAGCTACAGTCCTGTTTCATGTACTTTCCCCCTTACTGTCTTAACAAACCTCTAGATGTTATGACCTACTCTTACACATGCACCTTTAAGGAGTGATGACACAAAGACATCATTTCTAATTCCTGTAAATTAAAAAAGGATGGGTATTGCTCACATATGGGTATATGAGGTGTGCTGTACACATTCATACAGTAATTCATCCAGTAGAGAGAAAACTAAAATTTTAACAACATACAAAACAGGAACCTGATTTGCACCATTTTCTTCAGGGAAAAGAAGGAAATAATTTAAAGAAATTTATTACTATCACCTGCAACACTGTGGAATGGGAAGCCAGCTACTCAAGATCAGCAACAGGGTAACAGAATGCATAATGCTCATCACAACAGAAATTGCATTATGTATGTGCATGTTAGGTTATGCCACAATTTCCTAGTGTATGTAAATCACCAATGCAAACATAACATTAAAAATTATGTTTTATGCACACCTAGAAGGTACTCTGCATCACCACTGATACTAATTTGACAGGCAACACCTTCCTGCAGACGTTGGTGGCTGTGCTTCGGACAACCCCAAGCCTGCGCAGCCAGGCACTACCAAGGAGAAGCTCGCACCGAGTCGGACTTCCCGAGTTCAGCAGCAACGTTGCATCATGCGGACGGTGCGCACACGGGGTGCCCCGACCGGCAGCGCCCGCAGACCGCCCTGCCCTAGGCAGCCGGGGGCGGTTACAGGCCTAGGGCCCCGGTCTGACACCTCCACACCAGTCCCCACGAAGGGAGCCGGCGGGACGCAAGCCGAACGAGGCTCACAAACCCCCACAGCACGGGGAGAACAGCGGGTCCTGCCACCACACTCCGCCACCAGGCCCAAGCCGTGGAAAGCGGCTGCCTTCGCCCATGACGCGGCGCTGGCGGCGCCTCCGGCCCAGCCCCTCCCGGCCCGAGCGCTTCGCTGCCCCCGCTGCGCGCCCCCCCCGCGCACGCGCCCCCGCCCCACGGGCGCACGTGTGCCCGCAGGTGCACGGCGGCGCCCCTGCCCCGCTGCCACCGCATACGCTTCCCGCCCTTCCCCCCACCCCCCCCGAATCCTGCACCGACCCCCCCCTCCCCCCGCTGTATGACGGGGGGGCCGGCGGCCGCTCCGATCCGGACGGGGGAGGGGCGGCTGCTACACCGGTATATCGGGGCGCATCCGGCGGGTAGGGCGGAGAAGGGACCTGTCCCTTTAAGAAGAGGCCCGGCTGCTGCGGCCGCCGCTTAGCGGGGGGGGAGTTGAAGCCGCGGCCTGCCCAGGTGGGGACCCGCTACCGCCTCTCGTAGCCCTGGCCCGGTGTGTCGTTGCCTGGTCTTCGCGGTGGCTCACCTGGGTAGCAGGCCCAGCTTCGGCGCGGCAGCAGCGGCGGCGGGGGGCTGGGGGTGTCTCCTGGGCTCGTTTCCCCGCTCGCTTCACCCGGCCTCTTGCCCCGCGTTGCCGGGGTTGGCGCTGCCTGTCTCCTGTCGCGGGGCGCTCTCGACTCCTGCCTCGCCAAGATGGCGCCCGCGCTGCTGCTGAGGAGGAGGCGGCGGCTGCGGGCGCTGGGACGGCGGCGGCGGCCACTTTCGCTCACTGAGAGGAGAGGAGCAGGGACACGGGGAGCCATGGCGGGGGGGAGGAGAGGCGCCATGGTCAGGCCTGAACAATCGAACCCCGCATACTTCCCCACGGCCCAGATCCCGCACCCTGGCTTTGCCGCCCCACTGCTGTCGCCACAGCAGCCTCATAGCCTCAGCACCCACACAGTGGGCGCCGTCCCCACACAGAGCCCGCGGGGAGCCAGCTCCCATCGATGCACTCTCCAGGCCGATTGGTAAGGTCTGGTGGTGACGGAAATTGCCGAAGGGACTCGGCCGAAGCGGCCGGGTGAGCTGGCGAGTCTCGCGTGAGGTGGGGTGGTTTCTCGCGATGCCCGCGCGGGAGGCGGAGGTGTGCCGGAAGTGACGCCTTTTCGCCCTTGAGCCGGCGGAAGGGCGGTAGGGCGCTGAGGGAGTCGGGTTGGCGCGGCCCTCCAGCTACCTCCCAGCCCTTCTAAGGCTCCGCGGGCTGACCTGGCTATCATCCACGGGCCGGAGAGCGTTAGCGAGGCTTCCTCTTCAAACCAGGCTGAAGTGGCTGCATGCGTCCGGCCTAGGCACTGCCGTGTTGAGGCGCAGATGGTCGTAGAACTGGAACATCGACACCTAGCAGCAACATGGACAAAAAAGGGCCATTGCGTCCAGCTACGTGCATTTTGCACGTTCCCTTTGCCATACGTGAAGAATTGCATCACAGGAGCTCAGGAAAAAGCCTGAAAGTTGTGCAGACAGTTCACAATGTAAACGTGCTGAGTCTATTAGCTGTTGAGCACAGCTGTCTCCCTAAACGCATCAAGTATGGCATTTACTTACTCGTTAAATGAGCGATTAATCTGTTTCGTTTCATCACCTAGAGATAGAAGGTGGTATTTGAGGTCTAAGCTCTGTTGGTACCACAATTACCAGGAAATAACACTGTCCCAATAAAGGCTACTGCCATAGTAAAACTTCATTACAGAGCTGCCCTTAACTTGTTAATAATACTTAAATTCCTAACTACAATCAACAATTGTGTTACAGAATCACAGGCTGGCACGCATTGGGAGGAGCCTTCAGAGACCATCTACTCAGCACCCTGGCTAAAGCAAGGTCATCCACAGCAGGTTGCACAGGAGCATGTCCAGGTGGGTTTTAAAAGTCTCCAAAGAAGACTCTACAGCTTCTCTGGGCACCCTGTTCAGTGCTCTGTCACACTCACAGAGTAAAGCTTTCCCTTTGTTCAGGTGGAACTTTGTTCTAGTTTGTGCCCTTTGCTCCTGGACACCTAAGCCCCAGATGTCAGTCTCAGAGATGCTCCAGTCCCCTCTGTTGGACTCACTCCAGCAGCTCCTGGTCTTGAACTGAGGAGCCCAGAACTGGAAACAATACTCCAATGTGGCCTCATTAGGACAGAGCAGAGGGGAAAGAGAATCTCCCTCACCTGTTGGTCACTATTCTTAATGCACATACAGTTTAAGAATCATACATGATTTTGTCACACATCACTATTATACTTAGATGAACTGTGTGCTAGCAACGAGCAGCATAACAAGGTTTTGAAGACCACTGACATTTTTTTTTTTATTATTCTCCTTTAAGAAAATTGTCATTTTAAAACTTGGGCATTGTTGAGTGGTGACTCCATTCCAATTAGACTCAATTTCCAAATAAAATACTGTAAGCAAAACTAGTTTCAAACCTGTTTTATTTTTTTGAAGTGAACTGAGACAAAGGAGCTGTACAGTTTGATTACAGAATGCCATTAAGGGTTTGTTTTTTTTTAATGCAGAAACTACTGACAAAGGGCAAAACTTGGAAGTTTTTCTGCCAATTTTTCTGCCACTCCCAGATGTGAGTTTTAATGAAGAGACCTATAAAAGCACTGCTGGTCCAGGACTCCTTGTGGAGAGAACAGAACACCAAAAGACCAATACACATTTCCTCCAACAATATTTACATGAAATGCACACATACATCATAGTCATCTAGTCAGACCACTTCACACCCAAAAACACTTCACACCTGAAACAGGTATCAGCACCTACTTACAGACAAACATCATGTCTCTTGCAACCTGGTGTCATTACTACTCAGGTGTCTGCAGCCTGAAGCCCAGATTGTTCCTGAACTCATCCTGGTTGGGACAGTCACTGTTGCCTCTTCCATTCTTCCCCATTTCATGTTGTTCATCAGTGCTTAACAATACTGCCACAATCCTGAGAGCAAAGGTCTTCCCCACCCTGTCTAGACCATTGGAATGGCAAAACATGCAGTATTTTTAATGTATTTACATTTAAAAATGTGCATAAATGCAGAATTTAAATGCAAGCAGTTTGCAACAGTCTTGTGCTTGCAAGTGAAATGTAGTGATATGTCCAAAAACTCATGGCCTACATGACTTTTGTCAGGTGGTAGAACAGTGCTGTCAGTAGCAGAGCTTTACTTTTAGTGAATACCAGTCAAAGCAAGTGTATTGGAAACAAACTGTTTTTACCTTGATATCTTATTTTTCTTGGGATAAATATATCTATTAAACAAATTTAAATGCTTTATTTCCCCCATCCTTTACACGCAAGTGTTTATATACACACCACATTAGGGTTACAGCCCTATCTACACCAGTTTGATGCAGCAGTGCAGACCACCAGCAGTGGCGTGCAGCTCTCAGCTTGAAGCTGCTTTTTTCAGCCTAAAATAACTCTGGCTTGGCAGAAAAGTCCTTTTTCTCAGTACACTGCTTTGGTGTTTTCTCCAGCATAGGGGCTCATTAGGATGGGGTTTTTTTCCCTCCTCTATGAAAGAGTGTTGCACAGCTATGCCAAGAGAATTATCTGTACATAAACCAAGCCCACATTTTTGTATTTTCTTCAAACAAACCCTTTCTAGCTTTTCACAGATTCATGGAAACATTCAGGTTGGAAAAAGACCCTCAGGATCACCAAGTCAGACTGATAACCCTACTCTACAAGTAGAGATACGGTTCATCCCTAAACCATATCCCCAAGCACCACATCCAAACCACCTTTAAACACATCCAGGGTTGGGGACTCAATCACATCTCTGGGAAGCACATTCCAATGCCTGACCACTCTTTCTGTGAAAATATTTTTCCTAATGTCCAGTCTAAACCCACCCAGCCATAGCTTGAGGCCATTGCCTCTTGTTCTATCACTAATTACCTGTGAGAAGAGACCAGCACCAGCCTCTCTACAACATCCTTCCAGGTAGTCATAGACAGCAATGAGCTCTCCCCTCAGCCTCCTTTTTTCCAAACTAACCATTCCCAGCTCTCTCAGTTGCTCTTCATAAAATATATTCTCCAGGCCCTTCCCCAGCTTCGTTGCTCTCCTCTGCTCCAGCACCTCCACATCTTTCCTGTATTGCCCAAAACTGGACACAATACTTGAGGTGTGGCCTCCAGAGCTGAGTACAAGGGGACAATCACCTCCCCACTCCTGCTGGACAAGGACATTTGTCTTGACAAAGTACATCCTGACTGTTGAAGGATGTGAAGCATTTGAGTCACCACTTTACTTGTGGGAAAGCAGCCCCTGTCATCTCTGCAGTCTCTACTCTCCCATGCATCGTTTCTCCCTTTTAATTCCGTGGCTGCTCTGATCAAAAGACCATCCTCATTCACTCTGTAGTCTTTTATTGCTTTCTCCCTTCGAAGCTTCTGGCCGTCTGCCAGATGACTTTGGCTCCTTTGGCAGCTCCATGCAAGTGGGCTGATAAGGAAAAAAACAAAAGGAACAAAAAAGAAATCAAATCAATACATATGCAAACACATGCTCTACTTTCCTTAGTACCGGATAAGAGCTCCCTCTGTAATTTGCCAATGGAACAGAACAATCATCTCTCATTAGATCTGTGGACTGTACCAATTACCTGCTTACACAAACAATACCTCAGGGCAAAAATCTTCCCCTTCTTTGAAAGGGAACCCAAAGGGAAAAAAAGCTAGACCTGCAGGGATTGTTTACTCTTTTATTATGACTATCTTCGAGATTTAAGTAATATATCACATTTGGGTTTTAGAGGTCTCCTGAGGGATCCTTTGCACTATGCAGTTGCTGTAAACCCCCCAAAGAGGCATAACTAGTTCATGTTTGTTTGTAGGAGCCATTGCAAAAGCAGCTCTCCCAGCTTTGCATTTGAAACCACAGTATTCTAGCCTATCAGTAAAAAACCCTTATGAGGCAAAAGCCAACAGTTAAGGATCAATGAAGCAGCTGCTTAGGAAGTACATGAAAGGAGACACACTCCTTGATTTGGTCATGTGGAATGTTGTTCAAAATGTTACATTCAAGGATCTGCTCCTCAACAAGGGCTGCAATGCTCACCAACTTCATAAGAGCAACAGGAAAAAACCCACAGTTGCATTCAGCTGTAGAAAGGGGAATTAGGCAAACAAGGAAGCTTAAAAGGCAGCCAAGCACATTCAATCCTAGCAGATAGTATGGAAACAGCTTCAGGACATCATACAAGAAGCACAGAGTAGCCATTTCCTAATGGCAAAATATCACAGGAAGGGTGAAAGGAAATTGGACTACTGGTTAGGGGAATGGAAACTATGAAGTAAGCATTCTTCAAGAAAGTGAAACCATATCCAAGTGAAAAAAATAGTAAGGATGAAGTTATAGAAAAAAACAAAGGGCAGGCCAGAATAAATGTATTAATAATTACAAAAATACAGCAGAACTAATAAAAAAATCTGTAAACATAAGCTCAAAACATTAACCAAGCTGCAGAGCCACATGAAGATCAGAAGACAAAAGGCGCACAGTAAAAAAACACATTTTTTCTCTTCTGCATTCAGCATGAAAACAAATATGGAGATGCCATGCCCAAAACATTCATTATGTCCCCAGAATCTGTTTCAGATTGTACTATGTGCACTTAATACCAATACTTGAAATGCAAACAGCAAGGTGGTTTTCACCCAGAGTTCTTGAACAACAGAAGATGAAAAAGCTGAACTAGTGACTAGAGTGTCTTGCTTTAAACCTGCCTCGATACCCAAAGATTAGCAGATCTTAAAAGGAAGGTCCCAGGAAAAATACAGAAAGCAGAGTGCTGCTAAGTCAGATGTCTGTATGAGCACACTGGTGGAAACAGCAAGAATATAAAGGGTGGATACAAAGATGTGACACACTGGGAAAGAGTTAACACAGCATTTGTAAAGGAAAGCCATGCCTCACAAAACCTACGTCTACAAGTTTGCCCAGATCAAGAGGAAGGCTGAATAATTCAGACAGGATTAAAGCAGAGCAAGCACCCCACCCCTTCAGTGCTATTTAACCAGACAAATGTCCATCCAGCTGTCTAACTGCTGCAGCGTCCTGCAGTGAGAGACAAACCATGCCCTAAACCCTTTGAAACCAAGCTGCACAAAAATTCAGGCCTTATGTTCATAAAATGGGTTGTGTGCAGCCCCAACTCACCTGCCAATCTGTAAAACTTCTGGCTCAGATAAGCAATTATATTTAGACAGAGAACAGAGTTTGTGCCATGACATGCCATGAACATGCCGTCAGGTATGCACTGCACTGCACCTTACCTACTGCAGCTTTACCTTGAGTGCATTGGGAAATGACTTTGCTGCACAGGGATGTGCAACTCCTTTGTGGTACCACAGCTCTGCCTGTGAACTGCCACCACTTACACAAGAAAGCGCAGCAGTTCTAGGAGATCATTTGCTCCTTTACACTGATGGTTTCCCAGGCTGTTTGCTTCTGGGAATTTAAGTCCTAAAGAGCTGCATGCAGCTGTATTTCCAAGTACCTAACAACACACCATAGGAATCTACAAGGAGAGTTAGAAATCTAGCAGATAAAGCCCTGTTACTGCCTCTTTTCTAGTGACAGAACAGCAGAGGCACAGAAACCCATTTCACTTGATGTCTGCATCCACTAGAAGAACAATGACTCTTGGCAGAGAATTATGCTGAAGATGCAGGAAATTGCAGAGACCCTCAGGGTGGGAAGTTTCTGTTGAGTTCTCCCCCTTATCAGTTTGAGAAAGACGCTGAATAGGAAAGTTAAGGGTTTAGATAATGAAGTGTGAGGGATCAGAGGTTACTGGTTTGCATCTCTTTGTGAGTAAAAAATCAGTTGCTTAGAAGGGAGCGTTCACTATTCAGAAGACTCAACTACTACTTCCAGGTGATGACACAAGAAACCACTGAAAATGTCAACATATATTTCTAGAGCTGCCAGGATCATGGAAATGCCTTACCTTTTTTGCCTTTTTTGATTTTTTCTCCATTTTCCACTTCATTCTCTTCTCCCAGTACTACATTATCATTTTTGGCTGCTGTGGACCACTGATCTTTTCCACAACCCTTTTCTGAAGGGAGCTCTAATCAATGGAGCTGCATCCTGCCACCTTGACAGCGTATCTCCCATCTGATATCTTA
Organism: Indicator indicator; assembly: GCF_027791375.1. NCBI lineage: Eukaryota > Metazoa > Chordata > Aves > Piciformes > Indicatoridae > Indicator > Indicator indicator. The sequence continues at coordinate 9,829,048 of NC_072013.1, read as the reverse complement.
GCTCATGGGCCAGCTCCTCAGTACATCTTCTGTTACTGCTGAAACAACTATAGAATAACAAACTAATGTGTTTAGCTGTCCAGAAGCAAGGTTGAAGTCTTGCTGGAAGGGCTGCCTGCTGGCTGACAAGAAGGACTCTGTTTCTTTGTAATATCCTTGAGAGATTAAGGGGAAGAAAAGATGGATGAAACCTGAGGTGAAACCAGGACTACCACCAGTAACTGCTGCAACTGCTCACAATAACTATTATGACATCCAAGTCAAAGAATCATATTATTTGTACAAAAGACATAACTGCTGCTTGCTCTGCTCCCACCACTTTATTACTGTGAAAGCAATAAACTGTCATTAATCTACATTCCTACCAATTTATCCATGGCCTCTGACAAGCTAGGACTTTGTTCCCATCAAATTATTTACGAAAACTTGTCTTACTTAAAGGGAAAGTACAAGCTTCTGTTGAAATAAGCAGGGACAACCCCCCCACCACCACTACCAGCCATGCATGTTCAAGAAACAAGGCAAAACTAGGCACAGGTACATGCAATTAGGCATCTCTGGACTCAGGCACTCCTGAATATGTTGCAGGCCACTAGGGTGACCTGACCCTAGTAGGAGCTAGGAGCGGTGCATTTAGTCAGGAAAGGATTCTTGCATTCTGCCACTAATGGGGGCATACAGAAATGTCTGAGTGAGGAAGGCACATGGAAAACTGACTGCAGAGACTGGCCATGCAGAGCCCAGGGAAGGGTGGGGACAGTTAAATTCATCAGCCTTATTCTCACTTGTCATTCCTCAGCTCTTGGTGGGTCTAGTGATCCATAAGGGCAAGGGAAGAGGTTTGAATTTTACTCCATGATGATGCATGCTCACTTTTCCTTGCTGCTACATCCAAGAGGGGAAAAAACAGGGCCTGCTCCAGATCTGCTCCCAGAAGCTGAATCCCCTGATTCAACGAGAGAAACAGAGCATAGGTAACTGCCCCAGCAGTCAGCATCACTGGTCATTACCCAGCATTATTCAGTTCCCAGGCAACCTCAGACTGGAAAACCAAAACATCTTTTTCACCAAGGATAACCTGATAAGGTTATTACGTACAAAAGCCATTGCCATTATGAACTTCTGGATCTGGCAGTGACCCAGCAAAGATAAGGAGGATGCTACCAAGATGAAGTTGAGTGTTGTAAACCCCGATCCAGAAGCTGAGATTCAACACGTGACAGCTGGGGATGGGAAACAGTGTGGCTATGTAGTCCATCCAGCTTCAGTACTTCATTTTTAACTAAGTCTCATGACTGAAACTGTCTGCACCTGTGTCCTTGTTTTGCAGGTACAGTTTCCATAAGTTTGGGGGGAATGGGAGAAGGGAAAAAAGCATTCTTCTGTGTGACATGACATCACTCAAGATCAGAGGATGCAACAGGAGGCCAGGGAAGCATGGCTCTTGTCACTCCTCTAGTCAGATATGATGTATGCAATATGCATAACAGAAGGCACTCCTACATAATTAACTTTCCCTTTTTCAGAAGGGGGAAGACCTGGTGATCCTGTTCAGAGAGCACAATCCAAGAGCTAGAACAAAACAAAGAAGAGCCCAGAAGAGCCTCCTCTTCCTGGAGTGACAGAAGTTAGCTTTCAGATCTGGTCATCTTCTGTAAACAAAAAAGGCCATGGAGACTCTCTTGCCTAGGGGCTTTCTCTCTCACAGCTTTCAAGTAAAGGCTTCATGTACCACAGATGGTGTCTCTTCACTCAGGTGGACTTCTGCCTGCCTTCCATGTTAGAAACTGAAGTAATGCAAGGTATCTTTATGGCCCTTGAGCGTTCACCATCTTTGGTTTTGCTGCAGTACTGCTGATTAGCAGGGAAATCATGGTGAATATGGCTACGTTTACTGTCCATGGAGCCAGATTTCTAAAGCAACTGCAGGAAGCATGATTATTAGATGTGATATTAAATAGATCTTCAAAATGTCATTTGAAATGCCCAGGATCAGATTACTTCCTTGGCTGATCTTATGGAATAAGTGGATTTGCAAAAGGATTGGCTTCAGCAACCTGAGTACCACTTTAAAGAGAGTCTACAAAAAAACAGCCCAAGGACAAAGAATATTTGTTCTCACAGAATCACAGAAAACACAGAAAACATCTGGTTGGAAGAGACATCAAATACCATCCAGTCCAATACTCAACCCAGCACTGAAACCCAACACTAAACCATGTCTGTAAGCACCAGGTCCACAGGCTGCTTGAACACCTCCAGGGATGGTGACTCAACCATTGCCTTGGACAGACTATTCCAGTGTTTGAGAACCCTTACAGTGAAGAAGTATTTCCTAACATCCAGCCTGAACCTCCCCGGTGCAACTTACAACTATTTCCTCCAGTCCTGTCACTTGTCATCAAGGAGAAGAAGCTGCCCCCTCCTGGCTCCAACCTGCCTTCAGGTAGCTGTAGGGAGCAATGAAGACTCCCTTCAGCCTCCTCTCCTCCAGACTGAACAACCCCAGCTCCCTCAAATGCTCCTCGTAGGCTATGTGCTCCAGGCCCTTCACAAGCCTCGCTGCCCTTCTCTGGACATGCTCCAGCACCTCAATGTCCCTCCTGTAGTGAGGGGCCCAGAACTGAACACAGTACTTGAGATATGGCCTCAGCAGTGCATAATACACTTAACAGGCTGTTCTTTACCCTTGTGTCATGCCTACTTCTGCATGCATTTCACATTGCAAATTCAGATGTCAAGCTCACTTTCTTTCCCCATGAACTAGGAACAACCTACTCTTTATTGCAGCACTTCTCTGAAAAGTTTTCAGCTATGACCTTATCTCTTCTCTTACATCCATAAAGCAACTATGGCCTCTTGTGGTTATCTAAACTAATCGCCTCCCAAATCCTCAGTAAAGGGATTTACTGCTCTGAACCCTTAAGTAATTCTCAAAGGATACAAGTCTGTGCTTGAGTGCGTTGTTAAACCAGGGCAATGAAAAAAGACAATTTCTTCCATGAATTAGACCTGCATTCTCTTTTCCTAATAAATATTTCAAGACATTTACCACTGCAAAAATGAGGTGGTAACAGGTATCTGTCCATTCACTTTTCACTCAAATTTAATACCAGCAATATCTTACATAGTTATTACAAGCCCTCCTACGATTAGTTAATTGAGAAGACAGAAAAAAACAACACAAATATCACTGCTTGTTTGGTGTTCTTTCCATTAGTCCAGGAAGTCAACCTCCTTAACTAAAAATCTTCCCCGCCTCCCTCCCTAAAAACTGACAAGCAATTACAGATGTGTCTACAGATGTGTCTATGCCACTAAGGCATCTGGCCATGCAATACTACTGGTACTATGTAACCAAAGAGGAAAAGTGCTACTGGATTTAGTCTTGGGTTTTGGTTTGTTGTTTTTTTGTTGGGTTTTTTTGGTTGGTTGGGTTGGGTTTTGTGGTTTGTGTTGTTTTTTTTTTTTTTTTTTTTGTTTAGTTTGTTTAGCCCAGAGGTTCTTGGTCTCAGATTAGAATGAAGAGAAGGTTCCTGTGCCCATGCCTTACAGCTGCAGCTCACCACCCACAATTCTAACTTCAGGTGGATTTGTGCTAATGGGCTAACATGAAATGCAGCCAGGTAGATACAGACATCATCGTTTCTGCTGCTGGGTAAATGTCATGAAGTACAGGTGCAGAAAAGGAGGGTGCTATAGCAAGGTCCTCCAGAGAAGCAAAGACAAACCTACCTTTATGCTCCCCAAAAGATCTCCAGACTGAGTCCGACAAGCACGTAAATAATTGTGTACTACAGCTGTTAGGTCAGACATAAAGCTATCCATCAGAGATGAGTGGAGCAGCAGAAGGTATGTGGCCTTCAGAGCAACTGCATTAAGCAGAGAAGCTGGCAGGGGTATTAAGAACCGTATGTCAGGCTTCTCCTGTATATCCCAATGCAAAACCCCCCATTATTTAAGTAGCAAAAAATGTAACAAAGCTTTTCATCACATTCTTCTGTAGTTTACAATTCACCTCCCAATGCTGAGCTCTATCTTCAGTGCTACTGAATGCTTGTAGCTTCTAGGCCACCTGTGTACAAGGCTGCGGATGTTAGAGAGACTTTGAGAGGAGGGATTGCTTCTTAAAAAGAACCCCAAACAAACCAAAATCCAACACACACCTATGCTGGGTTCTCTCTTTCTCTATCAGAAGCTAAGCTGGATTCCTAAGGGCTGAGCTGAGAGATCTAAAAGGAGAAAAGCCCCTTGCATCAATACAGTCAGCTGTCATTAAATATCCAGTTCCCATAGTTAATAACTACTTTGGAAGTCCTCCCCTACCCCATGAAAAAGCAAGGTCAGGTGATAAAAACCCAGCAAAAAGATACAACTGGAACCACCATATTTCTATACAATTTGTTTAACATTTGATACCCTGATAAGGTCACCCACCCAGTAGGTGAAGGGAAGGTGGTGGATGTAGTTTTTTCTGGATTTCATAAGGCTTTTGATCCTTCTGGACAAGTTGTCTAGTTGGGATGAGTGAGTTCACAGCATGCTGGGTGAAGAACTGGCTGAAGGCCAAAGCTCAAAGGGTGGCAGTGAATGGGGCTGCATCCAGCTGTTGACCAGTGGTGCTCCTCAGGGCTCAATCCTAGAGCCAGTTCTCTTCAATATATTGATGAATGATCTGGATGCAGGAGTTGAATTGGTCTCTTCTCCCAGGCAACCAGCACCAGAACAAGAGGACACAGTCTCAAGCTGCACCAGGGGAGGTTTAGGCTGCAGGTGAGGAGAAAGTTCTTCACAGAGAGAGTGGTTGGCCATTGGAATGAGCTGCCCAGGGAGGTGGTGGAGTCACCATCCCTGGAGGTGTTCAAGAGGGGATTGGACGTGGCACTTGGTGCCATGGTTTAGATAGTCATGAGGTTTAGGGTGACAGGTTGGACTCGATCTTTGAGGTCTCTTCCAGCCTTCTTGATTCTATGATTCTATGATTAGCAACTTTGCTGATGATACCAAACTGGGAGGTGCTTGACTCTCTGGAGGGACAAGAGGCCTTGCAAAAGCATCTAGACAGATTGGAGCACTGGGCTATGACTAACAGAATGAGATCTAACAAGTCAAAACCTTTGATTCTACACTGAGGACAAAGTAACACCAGGCACAAGTACAGACTGGGAGAGAAGTGGCTGGAGAGCAGCCCTGCAGAAAGGGATCTGGGGTTGACAGCAGCTCAGTAGGAGCAGCAGGGTGTACCCTGGCAGTCAAGAAGGTAAACCCCATCTTGGGATGCATCAAACAAACATAGCATGACCAGCCAGTCAGAAGAGGAGATTATCCTGCTGTATTCAGTGGTGGTGTGGCCACACTGTGAGTGCTGTGTGCATTCTGGACCCCTCAATTTAAGAAGGAAGTGAAGGTCATTGAATATGCCCCGGGGAGGGCAACAGAGATGGTGAAAGGGCTGGAAGGAAAGTCCTACAAGGAGGGGCTGAGAACTAACTGCTGCCTTGGCTGGTACAGAAGCCATGTATTGGCTAAGCCAATCCATTTATTCAATTTCCAAGGAACAAAAGATTCTATGAAAGTATTATGAAGAAAATGCAAAAAGTTAAGAGCACCAGCAATCCTGTATTAAGAAATGTCAGACATTCTGTGCTGTTTCTTAGGACAGAGAATCTAGGACTGCCTGTATTTCTGCTGGACTGACTACACTGCTGCAGTTCAGAGAAGCCTACAATCAGCCCCTGAAAAGCGGCAGGAAACATATCTGGAGAAAGGTTCTGCAACAATTCAAACTGATGAGTTCACTAAAGAGAAGAAAATTAAGAAGATCCAGGTGAAGCTGACCTTCACTGGATTATAAACACCAGGGAAAGAGGAAATTTCTATCACTCCTTATTGAACAGTCCTTTGGTACAGTATTTCTGACCACTAAAACCTTCTCTGTCTTTTCGCTTCCAGTGGCCAAACACAGATGAAGAGGAACCTCAGTAAAGGCCCTCTCAAACAACCAGTTACTTTCATTCAAAGTCAAAGATGACTGGATGGAAATAAGTTCCATTCATTGAGATGGTTAGGGAGAGAGTTTCTAGTAAAAAAATCCACTGTTTTCCAAACAAGAAGAAAAAAGACTTAAAAGCATCCATGGGATCAATATTCATAAAAAGTCTAATCTGACTTAGCTGCTCCCTGTAGTTGGAATCAGGAAAAAATAGTAAATGAGTTAAGAGTTTAATAAATTAGATACAATAAAATATTGTAATTAAAAATATAACAACAACAATAATAGTGAAAAAGAAATAAGCAACAAAAAAAAAGAAGAAAGGAATAAAATCCAAGAAAGAGAAGTGATGCACAGTGCAGTTGCTCACCACCTGCCAACCAATGCCCTGGCAGTCATCTGCCTCTCCCAGCCAACTCCCCCCACTTTATATACAGGGTGATGTCCTATGGTATGGAATATCCCTTGGGCTAGTTTGGGTCAGCTGTTCTGGCCATGCTGCCTCTCAGCTTCCTGTGCTTCTGCTTGCTGGCAGTGCCTAGGAAATTTGAAGTGCTTGACTTAAGATGAGCACTACTGAGCAACAGCTAAACCATCAGTGTGTTATCAATGTTGTTCTCACACTAAATCCAAACCACAGCACTGCACCCGCTACTAGGAAGAAAATTTATTCTATCCCAGCTGAAACCAGGGCAGCAACCAACAATATTTTACAATAGGCAGGGATTTCAGAGTATGAGAATATTCTAGCCTGATGATGCAGCACAGAAGTGTCCCACGAGGCAAAGTTAAGAATGTAAGCACTGACAACAGCCAGTTGCCTGCTCACTACAAAGCTTTTTAGGCTGCTGTAGTCCAAGAGGGACTCCCTCACCCTCCAAGGCAGTCAAATGTGAAATCGCAGTATCAGACTTCCACAAACATTAACACTAAAAGTTACTTCAACAGGTGGTGCATCAGTGGGGAAGACAGTGAATGCCAGAAACCTTTTCATTGCCATCCTCTTCACGTTGTGTCAATTATATTAGGTCACTTCTTGCAGAGAATAAACAGTTACAGCAGCTAGTCAAAGCCAGGGATAAATAACACTTTCCAAATTATGCCAGCAGGATCCAACCTAAACCAGTTTTTCATTCTATTGCTGTTTTTCAAGGAGTCTCTCTCGTGCATATGGCCTGTTCCAGCAATTCAGCAACACTGGGAAGCTCTCTGTACAAAGTGCTTCACAAAACCCATCTATAAGAGTTTGCTCTGAGGTATCACCCAGTTATTTTCCTCAGCAGTACAGAGTCTTAGAAGACAAGACAGCTTAATTCTGTAATATCAGGTACACTGCAGGGTAGCCAAACCCAGACCACTACCTCACTTACAGGAGAGGAAGGATTCAGGACAATGAATCAGACCTATGGAATCTAAGCCAAGAGATCTATCAGTGCAAGAAAAATGCACATCAGCTCCTGCCAAGACAACAGAATAAGCAGTGCAATTCTGTGTAACTTAGGCCCTACGCTGGGGAGTTCTGGTTAATTATTTCCACTGTACCAGTTATATCTTCTAGCCAGTACAATTGGGAGCACTGGTGGGAATCTGCACCCCTACCTCTTTCATGCAGTCAAGGATTGACACAGACACTAACGGATATTTGTTCTGTAATGGAATAACATAATTTTTAGGAGTAAAGGGCCAAACTAAGGTCACAAAGGGACTGAGGGAAACTTCTGCTGTATAAAGATTACTATGTAGCCCAGATTAGGGCTTTAAAAAGTTACTCTGGCAGACATAGCTATGACATAAAAAGTCAGTTTAAGGGCAAGGATAAGTCATACATAACTATGCCTAACACATCCACACCCTTAATGATGTTATTTTCTCTTCTCTCAAAATGCCCCAATTCTCTCACAACATTAACTACCACGACTACCACGGCCTGTTATTTCACTTCCATCACTGCTTTTATTAGCAGGTGCTTCCCAGTGATGCCTATTTGTAGCCTGAATCTGTTTCTAAGCTTGTGAAAGGGGCAGAAAGACTAACAAAGAATACAAAGCACAAGCTGACCTGGATCTTGTTTAAGCCACAGAAGCCTCAGGTTGTGCCAAGTTTGACTGATATCAGTTAATACATCCTAAAAAAAACCCAAAAACCCAACACATTAAACTTGCTGCTAATATTAGATATTAACTACCTTTTAAAATGAGTCTACACAGGACTCTAAATGTCAGCCTTGCCTGCTGGTTCTTTACACATTACATTTATAACATTCAAGTAATGTTAAACCTTCTCTGAAATAATGCCCTGAACAAGGCTGAAGGTTCTGTTGTTGAAACTTTTGTTCCCAGCCAGAGTATCAAAGACATTGGAGAGACAGACACTGTACTGCTGAAGGAGGCAGTCATGCATAACCTGAAGCAAGAAAGTGCTGTCAGACAAACCTGTGTCCAACTGCAATTTTTTTGGTGCAGGTAGATCATTATGTATGTATATGACCTCTGCTGCCACAAATGTCCTCACACCCCCTGTACCCTTACCTTTGAAATGTGTTTATCTTCCAGTACCATCTCGAATCCATTTCTGAAAGCCTGAGGTCCCAGAAGGAAGATATCAAATAGAAAAACATGGCTTTTTGTTGTTACCTACAAAAAGTTCAGTTGCAGAGAAATAAGTGAGAGACATAAGAACGAACTATTTGAAAGTAGGAGAGAGTGCACAGCTGCCCACAAGCTACAACTTCCTATGTACAGACTTCCTGTGTTGGAGAGAGTAGCTTTAGTTTCCATAATGCTAAACATCTTGTTTTTTCCAGAGGTGCTCAGAGACTCTCACAATGATTACAAGAACAACCTAGTAGTCTGCTCCACACAGGCAAAGACAGCATTTTGAGACACATCAAGAGCATTGTGCACTCTATGCACAGCACTTAAATTCCTACACCTGTGATGGTGACATTTGTAAGGAACCACTTCCAAGAAAATTCTTGTACCTGTGAGATGCCTCTCATTGCCAAACACTACTACCAAAGAAACAAAGGACATAATTTTCAATCCTAGCATTTCAAACGGGATATAAAATTGAGGTTTTGCCTATGTTTAAATTAAATAATGGTTTAACAAAAGCTGTTATTTGAAAGCAATTCAGCCATACCAAAGCACACATTTTGTGGATGCTTACTTCTGCATAACCAAGTTAAGTTTGAGGCCTGAACTCCCGACAAGTTTTTGCTTTGGATAAACACACTCACTTTTAAACCTATTTAAAAATAAACTAAGATTATTTTTGAGCTAATATATTAAGCTAGTCTACTTTCTGTCCCTTCTCTTTCAGATGATGATAGCATCAGAGCCAATTAAGATACTGTATGGTCTTCAGATGGATTTTACTCCTTCAATTATCACAGACTCACAGAATGTTAGAGGTTGGAAGGGATCTCCAGAGATCAAGTCTAACCCCCTGCTAAAAAGCAGGATCACCTAGGGTAGTCTGCACAGGAATGCATCCAGGCAGGTTTTGAAAGTCACCAGAGGAGGAGACTCCACGACCCCTAAGGGCAGCCTGTTCCAGTACTCTGTCACTCTCACTGCAAAGAAATTTCTCCTCATGTTAAGGTGAAACCTTCCAGGTTCAAGTTTATATCCACTGTTCCTTGTCTTATTAGTGTGCACCATCAAAAAGAGATTGGTCCCCTCCACTTGACACCCACCCCTCAGATATTGATAGACATTGATCAGATCCCCTCTCAGTTTTCTCAAGACTAAACAGCCCCAGGGCTCTCAGTCTCTCTTCATAGGGGAGATGCTCAAGTCCCCTAATCATCCTCATGGCTCATTGTGGGACTCTCTCCAGCAAGATCCCTTTCTCTTTTGAATTGGGGAGCCCCAAACTGGACACAATACTCCAGGTGTAGTCTTATCAGGGCAGAGTAGAGGGAGAGAAGAACCTCCCTAAACCCACTGGCCACACTTTTCTTGATGCACCGTAGGATACCATTGGCCATGAGAGCTTTCCATGCTGACACAAATTTACATCTTCTCCCGCTACACTGACAACACACTGCTGTTTTAGGAACAGCATCTAATGAAAAAAACAGAGAGAAAATAAATAGTGCCTGAGAATGATAGGCAGAGGGACAAACAGCAAACTGCTTTTTTTCCAATCATGATCCTGATTTAGAAAGGTAAATACAGATCAAACCCACAATGAATCTCAGGTATATAGCGATCCAAGAGAAACAGACACAGTATCAGTCCCGTTACAGACAGAGAGTTGGAAATTCCACAACTAGAAACACCAACAGTATGTTTAGCAGAGATTATGGATAACCAGAGTACAAACTTCTGTGATCTCCCCCTAAGAAATTCTCTTAAGTGTATTTTAACAAATTCCTTAAGATCATATAAAGAAAGTGTTCCTTTCAGATAAAAAGAACATTTTCTAAAACTTGTTTCTCTCACAGACACAAAGTTTTCAGACAATTAAGATACAGCAACCTGTAGTACACATGTAATGAGCAGAGAGCATAAAGAAAACCCAGCTTCTTCCTCTAGCAACAGTTAGATTCCTTGGTAAGCAGGGAAGTCTCTTCCTGTGGGGAAGAGTTTTTTTCCTCTCTATGTGCGATAGATTCACCATACCAAGAGCCCAAATCCCAGCTGAAGTTACTGCAGGACAAAATGGCTCAGAGGACCTATAGTATTGCTGGTCTGATTCAGGATCAAAAAATGCCATTAAACTTAATAATCTTAATCTATCACTGGCTATGAATTCTGAAATAGCCTTTTTACCAAGTCCACTTATGTCACTATACATGATTTAGGAGGAAAATGTCCAGGCATGTCTGGAGTTCCATACACCTATAAAACCAACACAATTCTCTCTCCAAACACAAACAAAACCTCATGTTGTTCTCTTCCTAATCAAAGTAATGGTTCTCTAAATAGTAATGATGACCCTTCACCTCAGTTACTGCTGACCTTTCACCTCAGTTACTGCTGACACAGAGTCTGAAAACAGCAGCCAGAGCACACTGATGCAGATTCACATCCACGCACTACAAACTCATGCATGCTGCATTCTTTCTCTGCATATATGCACACTTCAAACACCACCACCAGAGATACCATTTTTACTTGTCTTAAAGAATCCAGTTACTGGCTGTTACTCTGATTTCATTACAATCTGCAGCAGTGATTCCCAGTATCCCATCAAAACCAAAGTCAGTATCTAACTACAATTAATTACTTTACATACTGTTGCAGATACAGTAAAGCAGGAAAAAGGCAGAATAGAGTCAGTTAATCGCTTGGTAAGTTCAGTAGCTGCCTTCTAGCTATTTCCTCCTCAACAGTTTGTTCCTTGTCCCCAAAGCAAAAGCAATGCCAATAGAAATCTACAGGTTGTTTATACACCAGAAAATGTTTTTCTTAAATAATCCCATATTCTTATCCCTAGTGAATCACAGAAAGAGGCTCAGCTAAACTGATCATTTATTAGAGGTGCTTTTGCTGATGTGAGTAAAAGCAAAACCAAATTAACTAGAACTCTGAGCAATTTAACTTTCTAAAAATCACAGAATACATCCAGTTGGGAGACCTCAAAGATCATCCAGTCCAACCCTCAACTCAGCACTGAAGGGTCAACACCAAAGCACATCCCTAAGCACCAGATCCACACTACTCTGCTTAAACACCTCCATAGGGAGGGTGACTCCACCACTGCCCTGGGCAGACCATTCCATTAGTGAGTCATCTTGCACGTATAGAAACATACACAATGAATGTAACTTACCTTCAGGATGTAAACAGAGGGCACACGTACCTCAACTGACTGCTTTCAACGTGGTTACTTACTTTAGTAGTCTTATTGCACTTTATGAATTAATTAATAAGCTTTAAAGCAGTACAGTCACAAGACCTTAACAAAGTAGAAAATTACTATTTCATTGATAGATAACTGGGGAACAAAAGTTACATGATTTGTACATCATTCCTACTAATTTTAGAAGATGCGTAGCTGAGGAATTCAGTAGTGACCAAAAAAAAGGATTTAAAATGCCAAGCTAAGAGTGGGCATGATCTCTTTACCCCCAACTCTGGTAAGAAACCCCTCATCATTGACTATTTCAGTGCCAGAAAACATCTTTACTCCTGCAATGTTTCTGCTAGTTTCAAAGTTCGTCACTGAAACGAGGGAGAGGGAAAAAATACACACACACAACAAATTCCAGTCTTTGGGCTAAAAGCTTATAATTTGTAGAACAAAGCAAAACCATAGGATCTGAAAGTACTGTTAACTAAGGATGATGATAACAATAATAAAAACGTTATTTTACGTGACCGATTTTTCACCCTACAGGTTTCGTAAAGATGACTCTGCAGGACACAATTCAGGGCTGCTACACCTACACGGCCTCGCAGCCGAGAGCACAGGCAGGTACTGCTAACTCCTGCCTTGTGTTTTACTCAACGCGGTGCCCGTTTTGGCACCCGGGAAGCAGCCACGGGCCCTTCGCGGCTATCTACCCTCCCTGCCACACGGCGTCCGCCGCCGAGCCAGACTCGGGGCGCTGGCCCGGCCTCCCTCCCCCACCTAAGGGCGGCGGCAGGGGGGCCCCGACCAGTCCGCAGAAAGAGGGTCCGGTCAGGACTAACGTGCTGCAGCACCCCGTTCGAAGACGCCACATTTTAGGGTGACTTTAACGGCTCTACCCAAAATTGCGCCGGGAGTTCGCTGCTGAAGGCTGTGCGGCCGCCCGTGGCACAGCGGGAACGGGATACCCGCCGCACAGAGCAACGCAGAGCTTGATGCTGGGCGCCAAGCGCCGGCCACATCCCGGAGACGGGACCCCCAGAGCCCCCAGTCACGGAAGTGAAAATGATGCCGCAGGCAGAGAGCAGCACAAGTCGCGCCACCTGACGGGGACAGAAGCGGGGTCTGGAACAGCAGCCTAACCCGGCCTAGCCCGCCACGATCACTGCCGTCCTGAGATGCCTGAGCCTGCGCCGTGGCCAGTGGCGCTGTGCGCGTGCGCCTGTCAGCGGCTGTCGGGCGACCGAGGGGCGGGGTGAGGTAGGCGGCGAGGGCCGGGCCTTGCCGGGCCAGAGCGGGCCGGACGCCGCGGGCGGGGTGATAAGAGGCTGTGCGGGCTCACCTTCCGCCTCAGTACAGCTGGGCGGCTGTGGTGGAGCCCGCGTTTGGGGTGGTTGTGATACAGCTGTCGCTGTTCGGCTGTGTGACTCTCCTCGACGCGAAGTGTCGCCTTTCCACCCAAGCCCGGCGCGGCGATGGGTTCCCGGGCATCCACACTGCTGCGGGACGAAGAGATTGAAGAGATCAAGAAGGAGACGGGCTGTGAGTGCGGGGGTGTGAGAAGAGGCGGGTTGGGAAGCTCTGTGCAGGGCCGGGCGCCCAGAACGGGACAGTGCCATCCTCCTCAAGGCGGGGAGGTGCCTGGGCCGGTCGCTCCACCGTCTGTACCCCGCGGCTGCGCGCTGAGCCGTGCCTGGGGCGGCCGGCTCTTGCCGGTGAGGGGGGGCCCGGCGCGACCACGGCGTTGCCAGGTGGGCGGTACCTGGTCCAAGCTGGCCTTGAGCCGGCATGCCGCTGACTCTGGCGACCCGAGGCGGACATGGATTGTAGGCCGGCGGAAACCGAGGAGACGCCTTTGGGTTCGTCCCCCGACCGCTGTCTTTCGCCGCGCAGCAGGGGCGCTGGGGGGATGGCGCCCGCAGCCTGGGGCTGGCAGAAACCCGCGGGCGAGGCGTCTCCTTTGGTGCTCTGCCGGTCTCCTGACGGCAGCCGCTGGCCGTAAATACAGCTGCTCATAGCTGAGGTGCGCCTTGGGCTGGCCTCAGTCCTCCAGGGGCAGCTGCAGGGGCTGGTGTGTGCTTGGCGCACTAGAAAGGGAAAACTGTCAGCTGTGCAGAGGTTGTGGGGGTAAATCTTAAGTGGGGGCCGTTGCTGTGGCTTGAGATCAAGATTGGTTGTACTGTGTCTGAGAGATCTGCGTGGGAAAGGGGAGAAGCAGTGCTTTTGCTGTATGCAGTATTTCATTTGGTCAGATAACTCGCTGGATTTTGAAGAGTTACCTGTTTTTAGTTTTGGTGCTGGAGGTTCTCTCTAACAGCTGTTCTTATCCCTAAAAAAACTATCGTTGTATAGCAGTTTATTTTTCTAAATGTTATTTGTTTCATAGGCTATTGCTAAAGTCACCTTAAAAGGGTGTCCAGAATCAGTGCGGAGTGGCATCTAAACCAAAAGGTGGTAACATCATAACTTCTGGAAATTGGATATGGTTAACTAAAAAAAAAAAAAAAAAAAAAAAAGGAAAATTCCTGCACAAGTCAACAGTTGGGAGAGCATTGTTCAAGCTGGACTGTAGCATATACTTACTTTACCTTACAGTGTCTGGTTGAGTTGTTCTCCACAGTGTCTTAGAAAAGATAAAATTCTGTGTTAATTTGGCCAGTAGAACAGTGTCTTTCTAAGAATTCTAGCAAATACTGAGTGACAGCAAATGGAGGGTGCCCTCCTGAAGAGTTGGGGAGGGGAGGTGATAACATCATAGGTTGCTTTGCTGAGTGGCTGCAGGGAAGGGATGGAAGAAACCCAAGATAGTTCTGGCTATCATATTGAACAGCTGAGTTAGCAAGCATAGTTTCCATGATCCTTTTGCCATCTGGCAAGGGAACTTTCTACAGGATGGCTATGATAAACAAGAATAGCAGAGTCTGATTTTTCCAGCAATAACTTAGTGTGGTTTTTAGTTTATTTTGTTTTGTTTTTAAACACAAAGATCATTGAGTAAAGGTAGCCTCATGTAAAGGTGCTTTAAAAACCAAACTACAAACCTGCAATGTTCTTCCAACAGGTTTTACTTTTTTATTTCTGCCAATGTTTGATATATTGTCAGCAGTGCTTTATTCCTAGACTTTTACTTGCATGAAAGTTAAATACCATTAAGATGGCTGTATGGACATTATAAGCAACAGGAAGACTTGGCTCTAGTTAGCCATTAAATATTTTTCTTATACCTTCAAAGTGGGTAGCTTAAGGTTGTGATCTTCATGTTTAAGCTTTGTGACCTGAGCTTGGTTAATATTTTCTATATTTTTACTATTAAGTTTTGTTTACTTCTGTTTTTACTATTAAATTTTGTAACCACTCTGTTAAACATTGCTAATTTCTGACTCAAACTTTTTTGTGACTCATCACAGTTTGTCTTGTTGACTTGATCAATGTTTTTAATTTCCCCTTCTGCCCCAGCCTGTCACCACAGTCCATGAGTGTGATTTTTCTCTGCCTTTAGTAGTTAGACAGAAAAATCCACCTATCTCTCAGCACTGTTACACACTTTCATGTAGGTGCAAGTATTTGAAAAAGGTACAAGGTGGGAACCTCTTCTCCCCCCAGGTTTATCTGGAACGAAGTTTGCAGGTAGAATGCCAAGTTAGTGTTACTGACTACAGTATCCTGCGGTTTGCTAGAAACTTGATGCTGATGATACTTAACCTACTGAAGAGTTTGAGAAAGGGACTTTATCGGCATGAAACAGTTTGGCAGTACTGCGTGTTCATGTTGTACTGATGTTCTGGTGAGCGCTTCTAAGGATTCTTTTTTTGGCGTCCTTCCTGTGAGACTTGACTTTTGAAATGCTGAGAGCGCTTAACCAATTTGATTGACTTCAGCTGTGGAATTATACAACTTCTCTGTTGTTCGATTTTGTGTAGCACAAGACTTGAATAGCTATGGATAATCGCATAAATGATAAACAGTGTTCTTTGGCTGAGCAGATTAAAAAGATATCTTTTAGAGGACTTGAAGCATAGCTTGTCAAAAGCAATACAATGACAATCTACATTCAGCTTAAAGTTCTTTATTATTTTTTATATGGTGGTGGAAAAGATTTCTTAGCATTTGAAGTCTAGAACAATCTGCAAAGGTATTGTTTCCAAGAACTGGAACCTCCAAAATCACTAAAACCTCTACTTAGTGACAGAAAGTCTCCATCAGGTTCTCAGGAACAGATGCTAAGCCTGAAGCTGACAGTCCTAGATCTTAAATGTTATATATGGAAATTGATTGCTTCACCTATAAGCATCTTGAAATGTGAGTTTGAAAAAAAAAAAAACCTTCAAGTAGTCCTAGCTGCTTTTGTATTTCAGTAACAACTGTAAGAAACAGATAAGAGATCCAAAATATTACTTGTGTGTGTTGTGTCTTAAGCTTTTGGAAAGTCACTGGGATGTAACAGTATTCAAGCTATTTGGTTCATGCCTTTTGGTCCTGCTTTTAAGGAGTCTATTGAAGGATTAATAAACTAATACTCAGAGCTTAGGAGAAAAATATTTCACTGGTAACAGGTGGTAGATTTTTCTGATAAGTATTTATATATTTCCTAAATATATAAATATATGTTTGAGTTTATGCTAGCATTTTAGACAGGTGTTTCACAGTGTTTTAACTGCAAAACCTTCTCATGATTTAACAGCAGTAAAATGGGAGTGTACACCTCCTGTTCTAGAGATCTTGACTTAAATTTTCAGAAAGACCTTAGTGGGATAGCAGTATAGGTAAAAATGCTTCAGCTACCCTTAAGACCTAACCTTTGATTTTTTTAAAAAGCAGTCATAAATTGCAGATCTTGTTTATGGTTCTCTGATGGTCAACAGGGAATGTCAAAATCTTTATTTTACATGAGAAAGCTCTGAAGAATGTTTAGTGACGCAGCCTTCATGAGGGTTGAGAATCAAAGAGGAAATGATGAAAGAGTACAGTGGTGGACCCAGATCATACTGCTTTCTCATACAGCTATGATAGGCTTTTTGTGTAGCTACAAACTCTTTATCACATGTTAACTGCTATGGAGATGTCCAAAAATGGAGTTTTTAAACACTAGCTGAATAGAATTCTCATTGCCACCTTTATTTCCATGGAGGAGTGGGAGTACAGGGCTTCTTACCAGATCTCCAGGCTATTCTTTTTTTTTATTATCACCAGTTGCTGTTAGTGCATACCATACCTAAAACACTGCAGAAATTCAGTCTTTAAAATAGTGATCCCTGCTTTCTATGTGTATGTTGCTTAACTTGAAATTGAGCAAGCTGCCTAGCCTGATGGTAGAGAAGTTGCCTTAGGTGGAACTGAACAAATTGCCCAACCCTATGCAAAGAATGGAAGTTACCAAGGAGACAAGGAAAAGGAGAGGGGAAAAAAACCCAAGAGAAACCCAACCAGTTCCTGGCAAGTCTTCCTGAAGGAGGGAACAGTGGAACCAAAACAAATAGCCTGAACAAAGAACAAACCTAAAAAAAAAAATTGGATAGCTGCTGTGCAACCTGTTCCCAAATAAGTTTTAGCAAGGAACAAGAGCGTGGTACATATGCTAGTGAAGGCTTTTAAAACAATTGGATCTGAAAATGACACAAAGTTCTTGTTTAACATTGTAGGAATCACTTCTTTACTGAGTGAACAGCACAATTCAATTCAGTCTTATTTCATGTATTTGTTAACCTCATCTGAAGGGGCTTTGAAAAACAAAGATCTGCTGCAGCAGAGGTCTTTGGCATAATGAATAATGTAAAGATTTTCAGTGCAGGCTGTGTCCAGGTTATTTTTAGATATAAAGGAATTAGGGGAAATCACAGAATCAGTGAAATGGTGAGTCAAATGTTGTTGGTGGGTTTTTTGTTTTGTTTTAATTTGAATTGTTATTTACTCAAATCAGGTAACAAAAGGATGTTGGAGGCCAAAAGTATAAATGGGTAGAAGGCAGTTAGACAGATTTTTGAAGAATAGGCTTATTTGTGGATTCTTGAATATTAGGATGCAATTTACAGCACATGAAGTCCCAGAACTGCTGATTGCTATGTGCTTCCAGTGTAACTTGCTTTGTGTAGTCTCTTGTTTTTCAATACAGC
This sequence comes from Indicator indicator, assembly GCF_027791375.1. Lineage (NCBI taxonomy): Eukaryota > Metazoa > Chordata > Aves > Piciformes > Indicatoridae > Indicator > Indicator indicator. Next base: position 9,811,144 of record NC_072013.1, on the reverse strand, counting down.
TGCTGACAACAGAGCAGCTCAATGTAATGAGGCCTGTTACAATGAGGAATTGCTGACAGGCTAATTTGTGTTTCTTCTCTTTTTCTTTTTTTTCCTTCAGTCTCCCACAGTCAAATCACCCGTTTGTACAGTCGCTTCACCAGCCTAGACAAAGGAGAAAATGGCACTCTGAGGTGGGTATCATCACTAAATCAGCTGTCCTGGCATGGCTGCACATCTGTCCTGGTGGCTTGCTGCTGCAGGATGCCTGCATCTCTTCATGATATGGTGAATCGGGCTGTTAGTAGGTATAAAAGAATATGTTCTACATGAACATTCAAGTTTGTTCTCTTTTATGAAAGGTCAGGAGAAATCTGATTGTTGAACTGAGGTACTCTAAATACCAATTGTCTTTACTGTAGTGCTGAAGGTTTGTAGCAGCTAATGGAAGAAAGGTCAGATTTGGTATTTGGGGTCTTAAAGTAAATGTTCAGAAGCATTAAACCACATTTTCAGATTATTTCTTACCTTTATTTGTATGTTGTTTCCAATAATTATTACAAGAATGATTCATTCTGGCTTTCATAACAAAAATAACTTCTATTTCTGGGAGAAGGGGCTCTTAATTGTTTCTGATACCCAGTATCTTTTATCACTACTTTGCTCTACAAGCACTTTAACAAGAGGTGCAAAGGTAAGAACAGTAAACACCTGTGTCTATTAGTATGCTCAGAAATAAAGAGAGTCAGAACCAAGTCACTGAGGGTAAACAAATGCACATTTTATTTTTTAAAGAAGTAGTGCAGGATGTTCCAAGGCCTTTAAAGTGTTCATCTTCTGCCTACAATTTGCAAACCCCAGAAGTGAACAACTTTCTTACAACTTAAATAAAGATGAGGCTTAAACTTCATCTGCAAAACACTTCACTTTGGACCAAGTCTGTTGGAAAAAGTATTCTCAGCTGAAAGGTAAACTCTGGTGTATTGATTGCCTGATAAAATGTCTCTGCCTCCTGTCTTTGTTCTCTGGACTTCCCCACTCTGGTTATTGTATTGTGTGTTGGTATTGGTATGCTTTATATTTACTGAACTAATTAGGAATGCTGATTGTATTAAATTGCTGCTTTTTCTTCTTTTGATGCTGCCTACAGATGACATTGATAGTAGGGAAACAGATGACAAATCATAGCTGTCCATGATTGTACAAGGGGTGCAATTTTGCAACCAACATAGTAGGTCTAAGAACATACTGCCACTGAAAGTCTGTTGTTTTTCTGTGTTGATGCTGGTACCAAGGCTCATCTTTTGGAACTAACCTACAGCTTTGAAAACTTGCCAGCCAAAACACCAAAATTAATCTGATCAGTTTTCAGGTGCATTTTGTTTCCCATTCACCACATAGCCTCATATATACCAGGGTGCACAGGAAAGCTGGAGGGAAGACAGTAAGGAGTTGGAAGAAGAAAGGGACCTTATTAACTGTAGTATATGAGATCTGTCTGGATTAGAGTTAATTTTCTTTCATAGCAATTCCATGTGAGCCGAACCCAATAAACATAGATTCAAAGATCACTGGAAGTTTTGTACACGATCTTTCAGAATGTGGTTATAGTGTGCACTATAAACCTATAAAAGCTACACCTACCTATAAACCAAGCTAACAGCATCGCTGCTTGGAAACTGCCAAGTTGTAAGGCACGCTGTCTTTGGCAGCACTGCTGGCTTACTGCTCTTGCTTTTCCTGAAGGAAACGCGCAGATCCTTCTGGTGCCACAAACTGCTGACTGTAAACGTTTCAGTAATCAGCTGTGGAGTTGTACTGTACACAGGGCTACTGATTTATTTATTTGTTTGTTTTTGATTAAAAACTCTTTCTCCCCTTTTGGTTTGTCCAGATATTTTTATGTTGACTGACTCCAATGATTTGGGCTATGCCTGTGCTGCAAATATCCAGACTTGCATAGCTGAAGGGATTACAAAGTGGATTGAGGGTGTGGAAACAATTGTCTTGGGATAGGCAGGAACTTCTTAAGCTCACTCTGTCACTGAAGCCAATGTATCATATAAATTGTAGCATTGGCTAATTGGCAATTGTGACATACAGACTGTCTGATGGTGTTGTAGGTAAGGCCAATACTATTTGTGTCTCAAAATTAAATTATTTGGAAAGGATGAACACTAACAGCTTCTTCAAGCTTTGCATGTAGGTTTAGTCTTCACTCGTGAATAAAGATGATGGCTGCCAGTCTAGCAGAACTTGAACCACATTCTTTCTCAACTTTTCCCTCTAACTGTGAATTTATCTATTGACTCCATAAAGTTTGTATAAACTTCAAAGTGATTGTACTCAGTTTATGTAAGAGGAGTAATTAATAATATATGCAACAAATAAATGTTGCACAATGCTTAGTTTCATAGTGTTACGTATAAGGAGGAGTTTGACTTTTGTCACATGGCACTGGGGAAGGGAAGCTGGAAAATCCCAGCAACAGTGCAAATTTTGTGATCCATTAACTTGCAGTCTTGGTCTCTAAGCATAGCCTGCTTCCAAATGTGGCTGACTCAGAGTAGCATAGAAGTTTTGAAACCTGCCCTGGCACCCACAATCATGTTGAGACCATTAAGTTTAAGTAATGGAAAACTAGCTCCTGGGAGGGGTGAGGGGGAAGAAGAAAAAGAAGGAAGAGTAAGAACTACAGCCTGGATGCTCATGTATGTTGGTTTCTGAAATACTGATCAAAGAACTTGCTACTTTGAGACAAGGTGAAGTTATCACTTGCTTACTACCTCCAGACAGTCTACAAGGCATGCTGTGTTTTTGCTTCCTGTGAGCAAGAAATGATTGTTTCCATAAAGATGACTTACAGCTTTGACTTACAAATCAGACGTGATGGAAGTCACTCATGGACTGTGATCAGGAGAAGAAATGCTAGGCAGATCTTTATGGCATGAAATAAGCTTTCAAATGTGTACCACACTTCTGAGAAGGGGAAAAGCTGTGTTGTCCTTATCTGTGTATTAAAAATGGGCAAGGTGTAAAGAACACTTTGTACAGAAGATCTGGTGGATGATGATTAATTCTGGTGGTTAGAGAAGACAGGTAGTTCATTATGAAAATATAATCCAAAACTGAAATGTTTCCTAGCCAGATGTTTCTAGCCAGTGTACCCATGTGCATTTTCAAGGTACTTTGCAGTTATATAAATGTAAGAGAAAGGTATCAAAGGAGACAAAACCTCAAATGCCTTGGTTTAGCTTTCACTGCTCTAAATAACTACAGCCATGGTTACTTATTAACTATTAAGGTCTTGTAGTATATAAGAATGGTATTTTTTTTTTCCTTTAGCTTCACTTTTTCTAGACAAAATGAGTAAGCTCCCTCCAACTTGCACCACCTGAATAAAACTGTGTTGTAAAATCCAGGACAAAGCTGTTCAAAAATTCTTTTTTCACCTTTTATTTCAATATTGTGACATACTGAGTTGCCAGAACAAAAGGTTGATAGCCCTGAATGTCCATAGCTACATCTGAATTGAGACATCTGAAACACTTGTTCTGCCTACATCCTAACTACATGTCAGGAGGAAACCAGCGTATATGTTTTCTTTAACACTCTGATTTCCCAGATGAGGAAATTGAAGTGTATACTGGGATGAGTCTGTGCTTGCTTGCATGACTCCTGAGCTGGTACTGAAGTGTACAGCACACAAGAATGCATCTGCTCCAAAATGTATCTGCTATAAAGTGCTCTAGACAGACACTATAGAGCTATAAAAAGCAAATACTTGTCAAAACTGCTGCTTTTGAGTGGAGCCTCCTGTTTATGGTAGTTTCTGCTGTGCTGGGGAACTGTCAGGTTAAGTACTTCAGAAGTGCTTTTCACTGTACTGGTATGGCCTGGTGAGTGTGAGAAGGAAAGGCAAGTACTCTGAAAGCTGATACATGAGGAGAATAGACAGGCTGAGCTGTTTGTGTATATCTTATGCTCCTGGAAGCTATTCACGAGATAATATCTCCTGGGGAAATTCAGGAAGCCTCTGACCCAGAGAGAAGGGTAGCAAGAGCTAGCCGGACTGTCTTGTTCATCTTTGCCAAAGAACAGGGTCATCTTAGTCTGGAAAGGTGTCAGGCTTGTTCTTATTAGTTCAAACTGATAGTGCAAGATTTCAAAGTATAATGTAAAAGGTGAACATGGAATTCTTTACCTTTGTTTAAGAAAATGCAAAATTTACATATATACATATATTATTTAGCTTTATCTGAAACATGTTACAGGCAAGGTAGAGGTTTGAGCTGGAGGATGATAGGGTGCTAGAGAAGTTGATGCTTTCACTCTTGACCGTGATTTCTTCACATCAGTCCTCCTTTCATGCCCCCTTGCTCATCTAAATAGCACATTTACTGTTAGTGTTACCCCTTGGCCTAATGTTTGTAACCCAATTACTCCTGATAGTTAAATGACTTCTAAAATTTGTGTAGAGCATGTGTAAGGATGAAGTTAGATGAAATGGCTGACAGAGTTGTGAAAGACAGTGTCTGTCCTCTTTCCCTATCAATTTTCCAGGTTCCCAACACCTATTGCTGTTAGGAGTTTCAGAGCTGTTTTTCATTTGTTTTTGATGTTGGTTTGGTGTTTTTTGTTGTTTCAACTGTTTCAAGTTGCTAATTCAACAGAAATAATTGGGAGGATGGATAGGAGGAAAATGGAGAACTAATCTGACACAGTTGGTGAGATACATGAGACCACCAAAACGCTTGATTAAAGAGAAAGCTGATGTTGACAAGGGAAGGGAGCAATGAAACCTCTTCAGTAGTAACCTGTTAAATCTATTTGACTATCTTGCATGATACACATTACTTCTAATTCCCTTTATCAAGTAATTTCTTGTTACCTGTATCCTCTGGATGTGTTTCCTTTTCTCTGCCACTTCTCTTCCACATAAAATTTTTCTCTCCGTTGTTTTCTTTTCCTTCAGCTCTAAGTAGCCATGCCCCCCTCACCCTCTAGAGGGAACAGTACTCTGTTACTATCTAGAAGTAAAAGAAGGATGAACAACCAGAAATAATGGAAGAAAAAAAAGGATCTAGTAGATTTATTATCCTTTGGGGTAAGGCAGAACTGCCTTTATTATGGTAGTGATCTGCTGTGTGCCTTGAGGGGTATACTCATGCTTAGAAATACTTACCTTTTTTAGAATCACCAAATTCCTTACTGCAAGGTATGTCTTAAGTGTGAATGCACTGACTATACATTAAATAGTTGTCCTGCATAATGATAGCATGCAGTTAAAGGCTGCTTTGCATGTTACATTTAAGAAAGGATTTAATAGAAGCCAGGTTCCTGGAAAGAGCTGCTAAAAGAGCCTCGTTTCCCTGCCACATGAACACAGAAATATAGGGCATCACATTTCCTGTAAGATCCAGCCTCAGCCAGGTGAAGTTGGTCCCTAATGACTGCAGGAAGCCTTTGTTTATAAAGTGGGGAATAACTTGTATCATGCATTCATTTACTTCTCTTATGGCAGCTGCAGCTATTTCAATTATAACACTCAGTGATGTGCTCTTAATTGCGAAAATATGCGATCCTGATAATGGCAGAACAAATGGATTTGAAACCTGGGGAGTTATTTTTGGTTAATTGTTAATCTGTTAGAAAGAACAAATGGAGGCTGAAATGCCAAGTGTAATTTGAGGCTCAATGCTAAGAAGCAGTGATATGCAAGTAAGTTCTGAAGCATAAGGATTTTGCTCTAAATGGAAGAGAGGACATTTGCTACTTCTAGCTTGTAAATGTTAGCATTGACACTGAAGTCCTGTTGTTAAAATTTTGTTACTAGGACATAGGTTTTCCACATCACTGCTTCTCCTGCCTGAATCATTAATGCATACTTTGCCCTTCAGCTATGGCTTAAAATGAAGCAGTCCTGAAGGGTCTGGTAACAAGCTGATCATGTTTTACAGATGCTAATGTGGCCTGTTAAAAATAATTCAGACCTGGTCAGAGCAGAAGCTTGCTGGGATAGCTTAAAAACATGGTCAGGTCATTCCAGCAGAAGGTCAAACAGCTTAACCATGTTGTAGCAGATGTATTACAATGGGGACTCTTAACAGTGTGATGGTGTGACTGGGTGTGGGGAGTGCTTCGGAACGCATTTAAAACTAGAACGTCTTGCTTCTGTGCCTTGGCCAGACTCGGTTAGTAACAAGGTTAGGTAGTTCCTTTTTTCCTCTGCCCTTAAGATCACACTATTCTGGAAGGCCAGCATGCTTAATCTCAAAATCTTTGCTTTACTCTGCTGTGTTCCTGGTGTAATGACATCGTGAATCAAACCCTGTTGCTGATTTGTTTGGTAAGCAGAGGTTGCAAACATAGCAAATGCTTAATGACCAAGTTTGAGACTTTGACCTAAACTTCAAAATCAGCAGGACCATGTTTGACTTGAGAATTGCCAATATTTCTGGAGACTGGGCATCCAGACAGATTTTTTTTTTTTTTTTTATGGCCTTACCCCATTGCTGCTATCTTTGATTTAAAACTTTGATTGTGGAGTACATCTTGTACTAAGTCATAAATTGCTGTGACCAGTTGTAGGGGCATGGTGGGGGGAACCCCAAAGACCAAACCAAATGTAGTGACCAAAGTATTCACCCAGACTATTTTACTATCCTATCATCAATGTTCTATTAGGTTGGAAGAATTATGAGCACAACTCTAATAAGAGTGAACCCTGTGTTCCTGTCATACTGATCTAAAGTGTGTGTGCATCAGTACGGCTCATGATGTCTGCCAGATCAGAAAAAGCTGTAACAATGTGAGAGCACAGCTATGCTTACACTTTGCTGTGTACACATAATTCTGAGCAGAAAGGAGAATGGCTGCCAAGAGCAGTGAGGATTTTCATGGTAGTGGTGAAGGTACATCTGGTGTACAGGCCTCTGTTGAAGTCTAAATTTACTACTTTAAAAAAAGGTGTTGCTTGATTGAAGCTGAAATAACATGAAATCTGGCATTTGGAATGAGAAAGTTGTTGCATTAAACAAGAATTTCTATTGGAATATGCAGATCACTTCTGGAGTGTTTGGAGGAATGTAGTATTGTCTTAGAATCTGAAATGGGATACTTTGGAAAAATCTTGCCAACCCAAACGATTTACTACCAAAATAATGATTTTTAAAAGTTCATTTCCTTTTTAAAGCTGTTTATCTTCTAAGCCATTTCAGAAGCTTTTCTTTCCTTAAGCTGCAAACTGGCTGTCATCATTACAGGAAGGTTTTAGCACAGTGCTAGCATCTGAGAAGTGCTGTTAATATGAGAAATTAACATTATTAGCCTGTAATGTAATACAGGCTTGATGTTGTTTTTTGCTTCTTTTTGTGCCATTAGTCATAGAGAAAATGTGATTTAAAGAGTTACACTTGAAAAAAATACCAAGTGTCTTGCCACAGAAATAAGAACCCAACAGATGTTTTACTGTGAATTCTTTGTAAGCAACTTTTCTGACTTAAACTTTATGCAGACTTCTTGTGCTCTTGTTTTACCTAGCCGTGAAGACTTCCAGCGGATTCCAGAGCTTGCCATCAATCCACTGGGAGACAGAATTATCAATGCTTTCTTTCCAGAAGGGTGAGTTCCTACAGACTGAATTTGTAAGCAGGCACAAAATTTGTAGTTCCTTAGAACTTCTAATATGAGTGAAGTGCTGACAAATAAAGCACAGAATCTGAATATTCAAATAACTGAATGCCTTTGACTTGTCATGAAATGTGGGTGGGTACAATTGTTTCCTCAGCATATTTTCATCCTGTCATGAGAAATACTTCACAACCTTCAAGTGTTGTGTCGTGCTTTATTCACTGACAAACTCAGGCTTCATGTCACAATTTTCTACTCTTTTTGCTGTGCTGCTAAACACTTCAAAAGTCCCTACATGTCCTTGACTTCCTTTAGTTCTTAAAGCAAACTTGTAGCAGCACTATTTTATGCTGACTAATGTTGCAGTTAAGTAATTCAGTCTTGTTTTTCACGTTTTACCCTCTAAGTGTACCTTTTATTAGATTTGCTTTTCATGTTTAATTGTTGATCCCATTTAAGACATAGCTTGTGGCATTTCTGATGTAAATCCGAAGAGATGACCTGATTTGCAGTACTGTTTCTCTTCATTGTAACTTTCTAGATTGTTCTGTGGAATTTGCTGCTGTTCCTGAACACATTTGTCATTGCTGATTGAAGATCAGGTTGTCTAATCTATAGTGTCATCTGATACCAGGCAGGGTTTCCTGAGTAGGAAACTGGAGTCTTTATATAGCTGGTTCCTACAAATTCTTGAGAAAAGACCTATTTGTCAGGGAGCTGCCCCACAAGCAGGAGGCAAGGGTGACAGCAAAGCTGGCAGGGACAATGTACTTGAGGATGAAGGGCACAGCACCTGCAGAAAAGCAAAGCAGGTCCAGTGACTGTTACCTCAGCCAACAGTCCAATGGTTGCCAGACAAGCTGACAGGGAATCAGGGTCCAGATCAGCAAGGAGCATTGCCAGATTCAGGCACAGCTGCAGGATAGCTCGGGCAAGGGCTATGGAGCTTGAGCTTGAGCTCAAATAGACCTTGCAGGCAAGGAGTGGGGAGTTCTTCACAGCTTCTTTTTAACACACCATACTTCACAACTGCAAGATCCCACATTGCCGCTGCACTGTATCAGAGCTGGGTTTGAACACAGGCAGCCAAACCCTGGGGAGGGAGGAAGGAGTGGAAGAGTCTGCATGGTATTAATAGTTTAGACATTATATTCATACCCTTTACTGAAATAATCCATATAAGCTATGCTAAAACTGACCTGCTGAAATACTTATGCAGAGAGGACCAGGTGAATTTCCGTGGATTCATGAGGACGCTGGCCCACTTCCGACCCATAGAAGACAACGAAAAGAGCAAAGACCAGAACGGTCCAGAACCATTGAACAGCCGAAGTAACAAGCTCCACTGTAAGAAATGTGAACCTTCCCATAGAAGCAATTGTTTTAAGTTGTTTTTCTTGGTTGGTTTGTGGTGGGGTTCTTTTGTTTGTTTTTTTCTGAGAAGGCAATGAAGGGGCTTTGGGTCTTCTGTGCAATGATATCCTCTAACTACCTGATTTGTTTTATAATTAACTTGCAAGCTTACCTGTTCAGAATGTCAACAACTGGCCCATTCGTGTATTGGAATTTGGAATTGGTTAAATCTTTGGTAATATATGCTTTTCCAACCATCTCATAACAGAAGTGTTTCAAAGTGGTTTGCATCCAGAGTTTCAGATACAGAATTTTTCAGTCCATATATGAATGTGTTTTTTTCTGCTGTTTCCTCCAGTCTTCCATATAACACAGTGCTTTTTTCTCACCTTTGGCTGAGTACTCTCTTGACTATTTGGCCATCTGCCTACAGGATATGAGCTGAATGCTCTTGCTTGTTAATCAAAGTTGGCAACAGTCATTAGAGCACTTAAAATTTCTGTCATATCTCATCCTGAGTATAGGCTAAGAGAATGATTGGTAATGTGAAAATGCCTGGCACTGAAGTTAAAGGATTGAATGTATCCTGGGGTAATTGTATTTCCATGGCTTGAGGCTTTGGAGAAATAACTCTACAAGCAGAGTGGTTCTGAACAAGCTTATACTGAGTGCTTAAGTAAGATTTTTTTTTTCTTTTAATTATTTTTTCCACTTCTTGGCAATAATGTTATTCCTGTATGTGCTAATAACACTTTATGGAACTGAACACTAAAATTCTAAATTACCATAAAATCAAGTTAATTATCACAAAATAATTTATGACTTCTTAGTGCTGGGTTTTTTAGTTAAGTATATTGTTATGAAGAAAAATAATAGCACTTGATTTAAATGACTCCTGTTTTTCCCTGTAGTTGCTTTTCGGTTATATGATCTGGATAAAGATGACAAGATTTCCAGGGATGAGCTTCTTCAGGTAAATAGCACAGGGCTGCTTTGAAGGACTCCATCATGACCTACTCTGTGACCTCACACCCATTTGAAATAAAGAGTGGAGTTTAAGTTTTCTCAAAAGAACTCCTGAAGGAATTTGGTGGCTAATTGCTTATCTGTGGTTTAAAGCTTTAGATAGGAGACTTTAATCTCCTTTGGTAGCCTAGGATGTTCTGTCAGACTGGGAGTGCACAATTCATCTTTAAAACCAGTGTTACACTAAGCAGATTCTGATGGAAATGACACCCAAATATCCAACAAATACACTAAGCCTTTTAAGAACTACATTCTGTAACTTTCAAATGTGCTTCTAACAGGACTTCACAAGGATAGTCCTTCATGTGGATTAGATTGTTTGCCTGATCCGCTGTGCACCCCATAAAAACCTCCTGAAATTGCAGCCAAGGTAATCCAAGTTCATCAGTGCTGCATATATATGAAACTAGGCTTGAGCTGGGTGTAATTATATATTACTAATCCTGGGAAGCAGACATGGCAATTTGTGGTTCCTGATGTAGGACAAGGATTTCCTTTTGACTGAAACTGCCCTCTCCTATCTGCACAGAAACTGCTTTACCAACTGTAAAGACTAACAGCAGTTGCCATTCGACTATATCTATCTATCTATCTATATATATATATATATATCTCCAAGATCCCTGCAGGCAGCTATCTCTGCCAGCAGATACTCAGATGTAGTGTCTTTTTGTCATGGTTTGAATCTGGCTGGCAGCCAAACACCACACAGCTGCTCACTTACCGTGCCCTGGGGAGCACAGGGGTAAAATTGGAGAGATAGCGGTAAGGAGTTTTGTAGGTTGAGGTAAAAACAATATAATGATGGAAATAAACTAATAATGATAATTGTAGAAATAATAATAGAATAAGCAAATGAGCAGTACATGATTCAGTTTCTTACCAATGCCCAGCCTGTTCCTGGCTAGCGATCCTGGAGCACAGAAAATCCTGAAACTGCAGTCCTGGAAGCTCCCAGCTTCCCCATATCTATATACTAAGCATGATGTTGTATGATATCGAATATTGCCTTGGCCAGTTTTAGTTTGTTGCTCTGACTGTGCTCACTCACACCTTCTGGTGCACCTGCACACTGGCAAGACATGGGAAGTTCTGAAGTCCTTGATTTCCTAGCAACAACTGAAAACATCAGTATATTATCAACATTCTTCTCATACCAATTCCCACTCTGAATCCAAAACACAGCACACCTCTGGCTACTAAGAAGAAAAATTAGCTCTATCCCAGCCAAAACCAGGATGGTGTTTTGTAGGGAAAAACAGCCAAAAAACAAAGGCATTGGAACAAAACCTACTCATTCCTAATTCCAAAAGCTTTCTCATGCTTCTGCCTCTTCCTGCCACCTAATGAAAATGCAGGATTCTTTGTCAAAGGTGGCTACAAAGGAAACTGTCCTTCCTGAAAGCCTTGATATACAAAGGACAAACAGAAGTCTGCCTGACTTCCATGTTCTTGTATTGTTGTTTTGACAGTATACATGAGAAAAACAACACTAAGATGACTTCTGTTCCTATGCCAATAATTGTAACTTTCTCATTTGAAAAAATAATCTTCTGAGGACTTTGTGTGTGTAACAGGTATTACGGATGATGGTTGGTGTAAACATTTCAGATGAGCAGCTGGGCAGCATTGCTGACAGGACAATCCAGGAAGCTGACCAAGATGGAGACAGTGCCATCTCCTTTGCAGAGTTTGTGAAGGTTGGTAAACTAGATTCTTAATGACTCGAAATTGCTCAGTGATGGGCAAGTCATTCAGACTTCAATGTAAATGGAAACTGAGAGGAGGTCACTTAAATAGTCTTGCCTGCATTTGGGCAAAGCAAGCCTTCTGCCAGCTCTTCCCTTCTTTAGCAGGACTTTTTTTAATGCTGTCAGAGTACTAATAATTAGTCCATGTTTCCTTATAGTCTTACATAAGGTACAGCACTGAACATACTGCACAGTTTTCACTTCTCTTTTGCAACCACTTTTTTCCTATACTCGTAGCCTGACTGGCATGGTTACAACAGAGTGATTCTGCTATAATCGTGCTCATCAGTTTTCACTTGTAGTCAGCAACACAGCTACCATCAGAGCTCCTAGCTCCTTTTGAATTACATCTTTTGTTAGTCAGAAATAGGTAATAGTAAGGATCCATTATAGAGTCCATGGATAAAGTTGTCCTACAGCAGAACAATTTCAACTGCCTGACAAGAGGAACCAAACTGGATCTTGGAGGTGGACAAAGACAGGACAATAGGCAACAGAAAAGATGTAACAGGGGAAATACTGGTTAGCTAGCAGGAAGAACTCTTAACCAAGAATGTGATCATAGTTGCTGAAGGTGTAGAACCTCTTTCCTTGGAGATATATAAAACATAACTAGACAAGGAAGACTCTGAGCAACCTGATCTGCTTAAGGCAGGGCCAGCTAGGAGTTGAGTGAGTTCAACCGAAAGGCTTTCAGAGATCTCTGAATTCAAACTTAAATTACTCATGCCTTTGAACACTGAGGTCTACTGTGTGAAACAGCCTAGAGCAGATCAGTGTCTTTGTCCCTCAGGCTTAACAGCAGTTCAGTGAATGAAGTTGCCACCCTAGTTTTAATCTGTTGGTACTGCTGTGGTCTTGATTTTTAGCTTTTTAATGACTGCTCATGCCACTTCCTTTTCTCTGTTCTCCCTTCTCTTTCCTGCCCATGCATTCCCACACAATCTAATTTTGGAAATTCAAGCCTTTCTGGGCTGTTGACAAACTGAAATTGCATTAGTTACATTTTGGTTGACAGCCTTTCTCCAGCTTTAATGGCTGAAGTTTCTTACCCTGGAAGGACCTTAGTCCAGAAGGAAAAATAGCAGCCTCTAGATGAAAGAGTGGCCTGCCAAATTGAAGACATCTCATGTTCCTGCCCATTTCCTCTATACTAGAGTAAGAAACCTTGTAGAAGTATGTACAGTAACTTAAGTGGCTGTTTCTGAATTGTATTGCAGGTTTTGGAGAAGGTGGATGTAGAGCAGAAAATGAGCATTCGATTTCTTCACTGATGGATGGAGAACCTTTTCGTTTCTACCCCTACTACGTAATGAATAGAACTTCATTTTCTCCTTAGCACGTTGCCCCAGAGCATTGCTACTGGTGAATAATACATCTCCAACCCCTACCTGATTTGTTCTACCAATGTGAACATTCCCTGTGCATCAGGAACAAAGGGAAATGGCTGCCCTACAACTTGGAAAGGAGCATTTTAAACAAAAATAGTGATTTCCTCCCATTTTTTTACCCTTTCTCCCTTGTCTCTTCTTGCACTACGGTTTCAGCCAAAATGTCTCTCCTTATGTACTGCTGTTTAATCTACAAACTGATTCTTCTGAGCTCTGAATCTGAGAATGGGAAAACGGGAACACACCACAGAAGTGCCCTCTGAAACATTGTGGAGACAAGCATCTACTCAAGTACTAGGTGCAGTGATAATGATTCACTTCTGCTTCCAGTAGTAACACTACATGACAGCTGCCTTTTTTTGTCCCCATTTGGCTCTTTATATGCAGATTTTATTTCTTCATTGCTTCCAAATCTGCCTTCTACTTGGACTTCTCAATTTCCATGGCTTCATTGTACAACTAGCACTGAATGCATGATGATAACCTAGAGTACTTCAGCGTACTGTGAATAGATTTTATTTGTGGTGGGATGAATTCACAGGGACAATAGATTCTCATCTGTGGTGAAGACAGGCTGTGGTATCCTCAAAAGGAATAGGAATTCTGCACTAAGAAATTTAAACTGTTCCAGTAACAGATGCAGAAACTTGTTTTGTTCCTTTGAATAGCTTGTGGGCTTGCTAGTTAGTGGACTATCAAGTGCCCTCTCCAGGTTGCTTTGCTCTAGGATCCCTCCTCATCAGGATGGTTTTGCCTCTGAAAGTATAAACTTGTTTACCAGTGTACATAATGCAAGAAAACCAGTCATGCCAAAATCTGGATTTGTAGTTCTGTCACTGCCCCCAGTGCCATGAAACAGAGTACTGATTTTTTTTAACTTTTTTTTTTTTAATCCTAGTGGCCTGGATAATCACCAATTATTTACATTTTCCAGCATGGAATTTCTGGTCTATTAGGTTTGTGTTGAGAGTGGTAGCTGTATTTATGAAATTTGTGGCATAAGAATATAATTCGGGGAAATATGTATTTATCCTTAATATTTCAGAATATACTTCTATACAAATCTCTTTGCAAGTGTAAGATGATTAATATAATGCTGATAAATTCGTGAGAGAATATTATTACAGGTTCAATAGTAGTATAATTTTCTGTGGCTAGATTGGTAATCTCATCTAGCTCAGCTGGAGCATTCTATAGCCTGGGAGTTCTGACCAATAAAACCTAAAAGCCTTGGGAGCTTCTTAATTGACGAATCGGTGTTATAACTGCTTCTGTGTCATGTGTTAACATTTCTATAAATACTTACCAGTCTCAAACTCCTCTCAAATGTGCATTTCCTTTTTTTTTTTTTTTTCCTTCTCAGTTCTTTAATCCTAACTTAAACATGCAAGTCTCCGAAGGATTTTCAATTTGTTTTAAATTAAGGAATTGCAAAGTGAAATGTTGCACTTCACTGTTTTGCAGAGTGCAGCACAGTTCCGGAAAGAAATATAAATTAAAAGCATTTACTCTGAGAAAACCATTACAGTTTTTGACACTGTCACGTCAAATAGGAATGAAACAATATTAACAGATTGAAGGGGGAGGGGGGAGGTGGTTGCCAGGCTTTATTATTTGCTCTAAAGTAGGTATTGCTCTCTTCTGGCTATGTAGTTGTAACCTACAGTTGTGCCTTATTGTCCCAGTGAGACTGGATATTGTATTTATCAATCCATAAATAAACCTTCCACTGCATAAAAAACCCCCAAACACAACCCCAACCTCCAAAATTATTGTTGTATGGTACTGACTAGTGTCTAGTGACTGGAAAAGTTAAATATCAGCAGAAGGGTGCTAGCAGGCCTTGGAGATCAATTTCTTAAAGTTGAGCTTATTTCCAGAGTGTCAACAATCCTTTGTTCTGCTCTTAGAGGAAACTAGTGCAACACATGAGACTCAGAGGAGGATGCATGCTCTTAATACTGCACTTATCCCCTAGCAGTGTGAGCTTTACACCTCCCCATAGTGTTCTAGACTCTTCAAACTGAAGAGCCTAGAATGCCAGAGCCTGCTTGTGACATCTCAAGCTGCACCAGGGGAGGTTTAGGCTCGAGGTGAGGAGAAAGTTCTCCACGGATAGTTGTTAGACATTGGAATGTGCTGCCCAGGGAGGTGGTGGAGTCACCATCCCTGGAGGTGTTCAAGAGGGGATTGGACATGGCACTCAGTGACATGGTTTAGTAGTCATGAGTTCTTGGGTGGCAGGTTGGACTTTGATGATCCTTGAGGTCTTTTCCAACCTTGTTGATTCTGTGATCTGTCCTTGTGAGCCCCTGCTTTAGCCATCAGGTATTTTTGCTAATGTGCTAAGGTGAACATGAATATTCTTATGGGCACACTGCCAAAAAAACCCACAACCAAAACAAAGCCCAACTAACCTTCCAGCAATAAGCAAAAACACTTGGCTATCAGAACCTAACTTTGCTGTTAGCTGCATAAATCCCATGGGGGCCACTGAGTATCTAAACAAGTGTTCTAAAATCTCGTTTATTGTGTAACTTAAAAGGTTGTAGGCAGTAGGGGAGTTTTACAGAGCTGATACCTTAAATCCATGCTAAATTTAAAATTGTTCAGAGCTGAGTTGTATGGGGGTAAGCAAATTTCCACAAAAGTAGTATTTGAGCATATTTGCTCACTTGTAGAAACGATTTTAGTCCTTCTTGGAAAGAAGGGTCATCTTTGCATGTTTGTCTGGAAGAGAAAGAAGATTATCAGGTCAAAGAGCTACCTATTATTTTCATCTTTTTGGGAAAAAAAAAAAAGGCATTACAAGGGACAGGTATTTAAGTACAGACTACCCTTTTCCAGTCTACTGCTGAACAGGAAATTAAAAGTCTTCCTTTCAAAGCTGCTCTCAAGTTTGGTGAGAATCCCTGAATGGTTTGCTACAGAAATCTATGGTTAGAGTTAGTTTTCTGAAGTGGTGGGAGTATTAGGAAGACTACAGAAGTATGTTTGATAGCTGATCAATACTGAAAGGTGGCAGATGAGCTGGTTGAAATAGCTGTAGGCCCATTAGCTTGGCAGCAAATCTGGGTAAGAGACAAGACTCTGAATACTTAATTTGACTTGTGAAGAACAGGAGTGAAAATTTCCATAACCTTAAAGTGGAAAATTGCTTTAAAAGTCTGCTTTCAGGTCTTTTGAAGCTACAACTTTGGTACAGAATTCATGGATATAATATTTAAGTTGGCAGAAGCGTTTGATTTAAGGTGATGGTCTGCATTAAAACACCACATAGTAGAAAAGTGTGCGTTAAATGGATTAAGATTTCAGATGAAAGGGCTTGTAGTAGCTGTCTGTGATGAATCACAGTTTAGATGGGGGTGTTTCTCTTCGCGTTTTCTGAATGGGTAAGTAC
This sequence comes from Indicator indicator, assembly GCF_027791375.1. Lineage (NCBI taxonomy): Eukaryota > Metazoa > Chordata > Aves > Piciformes > Indicatoridae > Indicator > Indicator indicator. Next base: position 9,794,612 of record NC_072013.1, on the reverse strand, counting down.
TCCTCTTCACACTGTTCAATGCATTCACCCGTCAGCTTGAAGTGTAAAATTGCCACTGCTAAAAGGGAAAAAAACCAACAACAACCAAAACCCAGCAACAACAAAAAATACCGGACCCGTAATTTTGGCAGATGACACAAAAACTGGCAGAATGAATAAAGGCAGTCATTGACGGCAGTCACGATCACTTAAGAACCGCGGCCCAGGCCGGCGGCCGTGCTGTTGCAGCCGGGATTTCGCACTTGCAGCCCGGGGGCGGGCAGGCGTCGGCTGTGGTGGGATGGCTGCTGCTGCGCGGCGAAATGGAGGACGGGCGAGCGGTTGCAGTACCCAGAATGTCAGTGGCCGTCACAGCCGGGGGCTCTCAGAGGAGCGCCTGGCCGAGCCGGCTGTGCTTGCGGGTGAAGGGATGACCGGGTGCGCCCTCGACAGCCGCACGGACCTGAGCGGCTGCCCGTGGCTCCAGCTGGGTGTTGGCGGCGCTGCCCTTTCGCCCCCTTCTCTCCTGGGACAGGCGGATGGCAGGGGCCGCCGGACTGCGGTTCTTCGCCCCTTGGGCGCCCTCGGGTGGCACGGGGCTGTCGTTCCCACCGCCTTTACGCTTCGTGAGCGTCTCCTTTAAAAGCTTGTCGAGGTCACTGGAGGATTCGGCCCAGGCCAGCCCTGCTTGCGCGGTTTGAGCCAATCCTTTCCCGGGCGTCTGCCCTCCCCGCGGCCAATCAGAAGGGAAAACCTTCGAGGCGGGAGGCCAGCCTCCTCGATGGACGGCAATGCTGACCAATCATTGTCAGAACTGGACGGTTGATGCATAGGTGCAGCACCCAATAGGCTGAAGGGGCGGGTCTGGCGTCTCTGGGCGCTGCGAGCCCCGCGCCGGCTGGCCGCGGTAAGGAGGGGAAGATGGCGGAATAGAGAGGAAGAGGGGGAGAGGCCGGGGCCGGCCGCGGCCCCGCGGCTTCGGCCGCGCTCAGGTGAGTGCGGCGGGGAACAACGGCCTCCAGCGCGGGACCGCACCCGGCCCGGTGCCTGGTGCCCCAATCCGCGATTGGGTTGGGCCCGGGCGCCCGCGTACCCGCCTTCCCGTCCTGCTCCGTGATTGGGTTGGGCCCGGGCATGTTCGCGCCCGCCGCTTCCTAAGGCGCGGAGCGAGTCGGGGTTGGGTGGACGAGAGTGACGGGGTGGCCATTCGTCCGTTTCACCCGGTTGCGCGGCCTCGAAATGTCCCCCAATGTCCCTGACTGCGTGGCTGGAATGTCTCCGAGTCCGTGGGTGACAGCCGTCGCCCGCCGCGGACGCTGAAGGTGAGGGGGTGGCAGCCGGGCCGGTTCAACCTGCCCGCCGCACCGGAAAGTCCGAACAACTTGGGAGGTAGGGGCGAGGGTGTGCCGCGGCTCGGGCGGGAGCGGGCGGGCAGCGGGAGCGGGCTGCGGCAGATGGCTGAGAGGCAGAGCCTGTGCCCTGCACAGCAATGCCCTGCCGCCGAGTTGGGAACCGCCGAGGACGTGCGGTCGGCGAACAGCTGCAGCTGCCAGCTTGTGTGGAGAGGAGAAACCGAAATGTATCATCCGAAATTAGCCTTTTCATCTCCGGCTACAAACACAGCACTGACTGTAGCTGCTCTTCTGTTAGCCTTGGTATTCGTGAAATCTGAGAGCTAGAGGGATTTTGCTGATCTGAGCAGTTGCATCCTTTTCTTTATGTCACACTGACACACGAGTGCACAAAGGGGATGGCTTCCAAGGCAATTGACAAAACCAGAACGCACAAGTAAATCTACAAGTTTATGGAGAGTGAAGCAATTGTAGCGGAATTGATCACAGCCTTATGAATTTATGGAGTTGTTGATAATAAGGTGAAAAGGAGTTTGAACATAGTGAAATGTGATGCTATTACTAAAAACGTGCCTTTCCATCTTAATAACGTGCAGTGCCCTGGGTTTTTCAAGATTATTAGAGGTATTTTATAGTATAGAAAGGTACTTTGTTTAAATTAAAAAAAGGGGAGGGATTTTCTTACTGAGAGCAAAATGATTACTTTCACAAAGCAAAAGGATTCCTGTCACCAGCATGAGGTTCCTTTTGTTCTAGATTTAATAACAGTTTTTAAATCTTGAGTTGGTCATAGGATTGATTCTAAGTGACTGCATTTTCAACCTGTGTGTCGGGTAACAGAAAAGAATTGAAGTGGTTAAATGAGAAACAAAGCTTTAGATCTTGTGGCATCTTATCTTACGTGATCTAATAATGAAGTAGTTTGTAACCGGTGAAGTAGCTCAAAAGAAATACGATGAAGTGTGCTTGTCACAACTAGTTTTGAAAGCAGTAGCTTCTTATGAGAAAAAAATATTCCTAAGCAACAATTGTACCGGTTTCATGTGCTGTATTATTCACGTAGTAACAGGAATAGCAGCTTATGAGCAGCATCACATTAAGGCACAGTGTGCTGCTGATGATTAATATTCCTACTTATGCATGTCTGTGTATGAACTGTTAAAATATGCCAGGGGATTTGCCTTTGGCATATTGCATATAAAGATAACTCTGCTTTACATTCTCATTAAGAGAATAATGAGCTATCAGCTTTCTTTCACGTGAAGCTGTACACTATTTTAGCAGTAAGTAACTTCATCTGGATTAATATGTAGTCTTCATTGCTTTGAACGCACAAGAGCTGCGAGAAGTAATACCTGAAAAGTAGAAATAAAATCCAAGTTTTCTTTTACCCTGATATGTGTCAAATCAGTTCTCTGCACTGCTTTACCGTCCTGGGCACAGTGCTGCGAGTCTGCAGTGTGAAGATCTGCACAAACAGGCCATGCACCATACAGTGGTGACCTGTCATCCAGGAATGTCAAAAATAGCCAGCGAAGTAGGGCTAACACTTCAGACCAGATCTGTGAAGAGCCTGATATCTCTTCAGGAGTATCTCTTGAACACCTCCTACGTTCATTTTTAAAAACTAGAAAAATGAGCAGTGTTTGAAACCAGAGCTGATGTGCTGGAGGTGATGTGAAAGAGGATTTCTCTAAAATGGGATGCCAAGGAAGGGATGTTTCTTTGCCTGAGCAGTGTTGGAGCAGCACATCACTGTGGGGTGTGTGTAGTGGAAGAGAAAGCTCACTTGTAAAACAGTTGTTCCTGTTTTCTCTGCTGCTGCAGGAAGTGCTGTTACAACCTTCTACTAAGTGTAGCTGATATCCATTGGAAACCTCATAGGAGAGGAAGGTGTTTTTAATTAAAATACAAAGTGAAACAAAACACTCTGGCTCACAATCTCATGGGTGGCAGAATGTGTGCAGTGCCCAAGATGTCTGTCCAGCAGCCAAGCACTATATCAGGGATGTTTAAGTCTGGCTCTTCATTTGGTGGTGTCTAGATACAAACTCCAGGGTCCTTTGTAGAGATCAGCTGACAGGTCCTTATGTCTTCTGGCCTCTACCTAGGTAGGCAGCCATTCTAGGTGTCAGATAGGCCTTTGTGTGTCCTTTTGGAAGTGACAGTGGTCTGTGTTTCTACACTGTCCCACTCAGTGGTTTATCAGTGTTTATCTCCAGTGCTAACCTGAGCACTGTTAACACAAGCCATTTTAAAAGTATTCCTGCTCTGTGTTCCTTTTGGTGCCTCCATACTCAGACACCCCCTTTGTTTCTCCAGTCACACTACTCTTCTGTGTTTATGATTTAAATTTTTGCCATTGTCAGCTTTCAAGGTTAAATTTGATGCATTTAAAGCCACTGGAAAGACCTTTGTGGACATCTGTAATGCTAATTTTGCTTTCTGTTATCTTCACGTGGACCTTTAACTTTCAAGTTTTTCTGTCTTGGTCTTTCTGCATAAAACTATTTCTAGATCCTTCCTGCCTCACATTCTTCTTGGGCTGTAGAGAAGAAGAATCATCTTCTATGTCCCTGTTATTTCTGCTTATCTCCTGGAGCATTTGAATCTGTGTGTGTGTGTGAGAGAGAAAGGTAGTGTTTTTGAAAACCAGATCTGTTGGATCTCAGTTTTTGCTGACCAATGTAATAAATACTGATTACCTTAAACCCGAGTGTGAGTGTTGGGGTGAAACTTGGTAGCATAGCTGCACAAGATTGGTTTAAGTGTAGTTTCCAATTACAGTGTGTTGATTATGTCAGAATGCCTTTTTTTTCCCCCCATTGATGTGTTGGTAACAGGGCATGTTGATCTGTATGAAAGATGAACACTGCAGTTTTGCTGGTAAATTTATTTGTGAGCTATTTCTTCCATGTCTTTTTGGCTTTGAAATTCCTAATGTTATTTGCCTGTATCCAAGAAGTTGTCTATCTGAATGTGAGATTTAAAGTTCATGGAAACTAACCTTTAGTTACTGTAGAAGGAAGGGAGGGGGGAGAAAAAGGCAATGGGTCGAAACTTTAAAATAATAGTGAAAAAAGTTTTAGCAGAAATTGGTTTAGTGAATCATTTGCTGTTGGTTCCTCGGTCTCTCAAAGTCACATAGCGCTTGGCAGGTTCTTGAGGGAGCACTTGGGTAGAAAGGGTCAGAACTGACAGTGTGAGAATGGTGTAACTGTCCTGAAATACAGGGCTAGGGAGTATCTGCTGCCTGTGTACTCCCTGCATGTGCAGGTCCCTGCTGCTTGTGGAAATGCTGTGTTGTGCAGGAGTGTGGAAGCTAGTAGTTCTCTGGTGAGATTGCTGGGAGCTTTTAATAATGCAAATTCTGTGTGATGAGATAGTTCTGCTTATAGCAAGCCATTATTCTTCCAGTTAGGCTATCAGCTCAGTGTCCCTGAGAACAGTCATTATGCTTCCTTGATCCAGTGGTTTGTCATTAACATGAAAGAGACTCTTGCCTTACTGGTGACTGAAATTGTGTCCATCTCAGTTGCTGTGAAACTGAAAAGTGTGTCTGTTGATGATAGCTTACCATAACAAATCGTTTATCATCAAAGCATGCACAGTTACAAAGTCGTTTTGGTGCTATTGTATCCTTAATTGAGCTGTAGGCTGTAGTAAAGTAAAAGCCAACAAATTCCAGGGAAAAAGGGAATTTACTGCTGTGTAAACTATATTCTGTGGAGGGAAGGATACTAAGTGATTTTACTGCAGGAAGCAGGATGGTTCTGAGCAAAAGACTTTCAGGCATGTTTTATGTAGGTGCTTCTCCTCCCCAGCCTGTTAGTTAAAATTTGCCAGTCCTGGGTCTTCCATACTTGGGCCCAATCCATCAACCCCCTCCTTTAGTTTAAGGGAAAGGATATGGTCACTGGAAAAGTAACATCAGCACGTTTTACACAGAATGTCTGAAAATGGAAGGCACAGCTAATCTTTTGACTTGTGCAGATGATCGTGTATGATCTGAATAGTTTCCTAGATGCAAATTTCATTTCATTTGTTCATCTTTCTCTCTAGACTCACTGAAGAGCATGTGGATCGATCAAAAATAAAGGTGAGTAAAGCCGTAAGTTTATTTAGGTACTAAGTATCAGGTACTAAACTTAGTCAAGTTTGTTGGTAGGTTGAGGGTTTTTTCTTTTTTCTTGTTCTTTTTCTTTTTTTTTTTTTTCTGTCCAAAGACATCAATCATTGCAATTTAAATTTTTTGTAGAATGCTTTCAGAGAACTGGAATGTTGCCACAGTGTCAGCTTTCTGCTTGGGTTTTGCTTGAAAGAAACTTTGATGTAACTATATTCTAACACAAATAAATGCTTTTAAGTCTGTGAAAATTCCCATCACATGATGTTGTTTTGCTTTGCTAAGAGATAGTAATTGTGTAATGGTATTTAACTTGGAGCAGTTGGACTAGTTGTCTTAAAAATTGTATTTGTTAAACAGTAGCACTGGAAGAACAGTCCCATAACTAAATGCCAGTTATCAAATAGTTCATTCAAAATTTCTAAGGATGTCAATCAACTTCAGGAGTTTTGATTTTTGTATTTCTTTTCCAATGAATGAGATAATCTGCAAGTTAAGGTGTGTAACAGAGTGTTGTATTCTCTTCTCAGCTGTGCCACAAACAGGTCTGTTTTTCCCATCTTCATAACAAGAATAAGACTTTCCCAACAGTGTTGAGTGTGGGTGGTCAAGCTCATGATGAACTGAAGCATTTGAGTGCCTCAAAGGAAGTGATGATGATGTGCTGTATGTCCATTTTCGTGATCTACTCACAACTTCTAACGCAAGAGTTGAAAATCCTCACTGGAAGATTATTCCTAACTAAAGGATTAAGGTAATTGGAATAAAATTAAGAAGACAGGGAAAAGAGAGAAAGGGGTTAGAAAGTAGTATCTATCCTCATATTCTTCTATGTGAGGAGGAGAAAGCAAAGGGAAAAACAACTTTCTGATGAAAGGCCAGGAAATCACTGACAAGATGAGTTAATGAAGTCTGTCTAGCTGTGGGTAAGTGTAGAGTAAAAGAGGTATCTAATCTGGGTAATTTTACAGCTGTCATAAGAGCTTTTTGACTCTACAGCACTTACAGTTTCCTTCTAAACTAGATGATAGTTTATGGTATGTCTTTGAACTGTGACCTGTTATAGCAGAATATACTCTCTGTCCACAGTGTGTGTTCTGGTGCTATCTAAACATGATGTGTCTTGAAGCCACAGTTAAGAAGCCTCATAACCAATAAACACAGGAATATTTTTGGATGTATTGCCTTTGAGTGAATGCCTAGCTCAGCATTTCTATAGTATATCCTCAGCCAGCTTCTGGACATCTACAGTTAGATAGGAAATCTTAGAGAGCAAGGGATAATTGAATTTTGTGAAGCTGGCTAATTTTATCCATTAGAGTCAGGCTTTTAAAGTAATGAACCAGTGGGCACTTTAATGTTGAAGGTATTTTATTCTGATTCTTGAACTACCTCTTCCGTTGTCTTTTATTTTGCAATTCCAGATCATTTCCTGGCATTCAAGGAGAAACTGGTCCTCTTGGTTGCTCTTAAGCTGCAAGATGTGGCTTTGCTTCTCTTCCAGCAAGCAAAAACCTGTCCTTCACTTCCATGGAGCTGAACGAACAAAGATCTCTCCACTTCCCATTTCAACCATCTCGCCTGAATGTTGATCCACCAGATGAATTCTCTCCCAGAAGTACCCCACTATTTTATCAAAACTCAAAAGCAGAGTAACAGCAATCAGCATTTGTTTACCTGAAGAAATGTCTTCTGTGCCAGCTCTTCATCCAGCTTTCTCAATTCTAGTTTAAAATGAGAAATACTTGTAATCAGATGCAAGTGGAAGCTGGTGTTCTTCACTGATATCTCCTTCTTCATTTTAGGAAGGTTAAGTACTTCACTGTGTCATATTGGAGTTCCTAGCAGATCAAGTGTCTGCATGCATCGCTATGTCAAACTGTCTTGACGTGTATCAAAAGTTGCAGCAGGAAAATCAGAACATACTTTCTTGCTCAGACATGAGGAAGAAGCTTAGCAAACAACTTCCCATACAGGTATTTTCAAGCCCAAGACCCAGGCTTGACTCTGTAGATAGGTATCTTGGTGTCAACTCACATAAAGCAGCTAATGCGTAGGAACAAGTGCAGAATCACCTTGTCTGTAGTGTGTAAATGCATCATCCCAGTCTGTGATCAAAATGTATATTTGCATGTGTAAACCTATGTAAGTGCTGGAGTTGAAGAGCTTTCACCAGAAGGAGAAATTACTCTGCACCATTTCATTTTTAGTGAAGAAAAATGAAGCTTTAGAGGCCTCTAGGGTAATGGGATGATGATTAGGTTTATGTTAAATCATTCCCTTCCTCTGGCTTTTTATGAATCCTTAGCAGCAAAAGTAACAAAAACAGTCTGCAGTAGGAGATGAGGCAGAATTTCTGTCTTTTATTAAAGAAATTGTATTCTGGTGAGATGGAAGAGACCAGAGGTGTAAAGCTGCAATTTACCCACTCAGTTTCCTTGGCACACCATTCCATACTGCTGATGGAATCAGCTTTTTGATTGTTCTGTGACTGAGAACCGAGATGACCTGTGTGTTTTCATCATCTAAGTAGAAGTAGGCCCAAGAGAGTGGACTGTTAGCCACATAAGAAGGGCGAGTTGAGACAGAGCAGAAATACTTAGGATGAGCCTTTTTCTGGTTCCTCTTCCTTCCCTAACCATGACGCAATCTGTTGTTCTTATGTTTACACAAGGTCCTTTGTCTCCATCATCTGTGACTATATAGGATGTTTTCTGTCATTCTGAGATGGGAGTGTATTTTGTTTAGGTGCTCCCTGCTGTGGCATTGTATATGGCAAGTAAGATTTCTTGGCAAAAAAACCCAGAACTGGGATACATGTTCTGTTCCACTTCAAATCTGGAGCTCTTTGTAGTGCACCTTATTCCAAGCTTGTGATTTAGGAAATGTGACTCACTAGCTTAAAAGAGTATTTTCAAATCTGGATCAAATAAAGGTATATAAGTTCTCTCAATAGGTCTGGGGAGATAGTAGCATGGTTTGGGGAGTGTTTTAGATTGCTTGTTTTGCTCTGTTTTTCTTTTCCTTTTAGAAACTGCTGGAGAGAGCCCAACAGCCTGAAAATGGCTGAAAAAGATAACAATTGAAATCCTTCTTAAATCTTAATGACATACTGCAAGGGCAGCATTCTGCGATTTAAAATGTGGTGACCTTTTATGGGACCAAGTTCCATAGCAGAGCAAGGACAAGGGTTGATGTCGATCCTAATCTTCACAGTTAAGCCTGTGGTTAGGCTTTCATTGCAACAGTAAGATTTAATGACAGCTTTACCCAATTTTTTGTTTCCATAAGAAAAGATCAGACATGTAAGCTAAAGAGTGGTGGGCAAGACACTGCGTATCAAAACGATACCAACTGTCATGAGCAGAGAGGTGCACTGAAATTGTGATAACAGTTACGTTGCTCTTGATGAGACAACCACCAGCTTGGCCTGACTTCTTTTAAGAGCATAAGGGTTCTTTGCTGAATGTGGTCTGAATTTTCTGACAACTGGAAAAGCACACTTCCTTTTTTAGGTCCTCCTTATGTTGAAACCAATAGCATTTAGTGTAGATGTCTGTAGAAGCAGAATCTCTCTCTGTGATGGAAAATACTGTCAGTGTCATAGACTTGTATGTGGTGGGGAAGTATCTGGTATAAGAAGCATCTGATTTTAGATCTGGAAATTTTCTTTTCTTCTTTCTGCCCATACTTATCCTTCTGAAGTTAAGGCTAGCAGTTGTTTCTTGCATAGCTTGATGTTAAAGAACTCGGGGGACAGGTTTTTGTGAACATGTAAAAAAAGTTAAGAATTTGTCTGACTAGAGAATAGACACTTTAAGTCTTTGATCTCTTTTTCCATAGGAATAACCCTCAACATTTTGTAATCCTGCATTGTAACGCAAAAAAACATAGGATTGCTGATTTTTTTTTTTTCTTTTTTTAACTTCTGTCTGTGACAAAGTAACTTAGTTTTCAGGTCTAATTTTAGAACATAATATTTTTAGCAGGGCTAAGGATCTAGTCACATAGTGCATGCCCAGAAGATCCACACACACACTCCACCCCCCTCCTTGTTGCACCTTTCCAGACAGCACCTTTATAAAACGGCTGTGCTAGGAAATGCTGCCTCAACCTTCTTCTTGCTCCACTTTTTCTCTCTGTTGGTTGAAAATCTTCCCATGTGAAAGATTACAAAAACAAGGGGCATGTGCAATAGATCATATATATATACATATATATATTTTAATACTTGTGGACAAAATGATGTTACAAGTTGTTTGAAAACAACAAAATCACCAATGTCTTCCATTTTGAGATGTGTATAGTTCCATAAGCATTAGTGCTTTGTAGCAAACTGTAGTGCCATGTTAGGATCAGTGCATGAGCCTAGTAGTATTTTTACAATTTCAGAGTGACAATTTATTAATAAACAGTGATGATAATGTAATTAACACTAGAAAGGATACAATAGAAATGCCACAAACATGGTCTAAACATGCAGTATCCTCTCTTTGACAGCGGCTACGCTATCTGTAGAAATGGAATGCGTTTGCTTCATGGGCTTCATAGAATCATAGTTGACTTTTTGTTTGTAGTCTGTGTGTCCAGCTGCAATAGTAAGCTAGTGTATGAAAGTGTTCAGAATTCTCATCTCTATCATTTGTGTTCTTTTCAGTCTTTGTTGAAGGTGTTTTCTTCCATGTGCAGCATTTTCAGCTTATTATTTCCCATCCTGTGCTATACTCAGATGAGTATGAATACACTAAAGAGTTTGTGTGCATTCTGTACACATCTCTGCTAACTTAAGATCATTTACAGAATCTGTTAAGTAATTTTTTTCCAGATCTGACTTAAAATTGCTATAACTAGTTACACATTATCCTCATTATATAATAAGTTAATGATAGCAAGATGCTATTTGCCGATTTTACATAGAAGACTTTTATCCATTGTTGCAGGAATGGGGAACCTTTTTTGGCTGAAGTCCTACTGAACCTTTGAACACCCTTGGTGGATCCTGCATTTACATACATCTTAATCTTTGTGATAATAAGACAGAATGGAATAAGGTCAAGGGCTGTTGAAAAACAACATTGTGGACTGTATCTGTGCAGCAGGCTGTCTCAAGCCTATGGATCAGAGATTCCCCACCCCTGTATGATTTAGAATTCAATATCCTATATTTTAGGTAACTTCCAGTGTTGCGTTCCAGCTCTAAATTAAATTTTAATAATTTGTGTCTCTCCCTCTGCTTTCTTCAGAAGGAAAGTTTAGACCAGGGGAGGTCCAAATGATTTTACACTCAATGGGCAGCTTGAACTGGTCAGATAAGAGACTAGCATGATTCCTGAGATGTGCAGTACTCTGTGGATGGCATCCTCTGATTTCCTGGGAAAAAGTCTTTTATTTGGTACCAGTGTTGCTCTTCACCCATTTCTCTCTTTTACAAGAACAAAATACTCTTTCAACTTAGAGAGGATACTGCATCTTTTCTTTTCCTGAGACTTGTCTGTAAATGGCCATGACAGGGAGGGAGGGAATGGGTAACTTGGTTTTGTAATTTTGATACAATATATCTCTAAAGTAGTTAATCACAAAGCATGTACTTGGGTGCAAAACTGTTAATCCACGCAGAGCTAAATGTATGTGATGAGCTATAAAGCAAGCAAACCCAAACAAACCTCTGCATCTGATACATTTCCAAGTAAACTGGACAAGTTGGGCCATTTACAGCAGAGCTCTGGGAGACCTGTGCTGAGAGTTAGGATCAATTCTAAATGGATGTAGCTGTACCATTGAATAAAGTAGGTTTAGTGCTTGGGAGAATCAATTGAAAAATACCTCTGAAACTGGAATGCAAAATAGCACAGTATGTAGGGGGAAGAATCCCTGATGCAAACAAAGCCATAAGATGATTTAATAAGAAAATAGAACTTTAGTAGCAATAACTGTTTTGCATGTGATAGTAAATAACTTGCATTAGCAAGGCTGTACAGTAGAGTAAGTGGGTAATAACCAAATGAGTTTGTGGCGCTCTGTGCTGCGGGGAGTTGCGTGAGGAGTCTCTTCCTGAGAAGATGAGTGGATTCCTCTTATGTTCCTCTCATTGGAGGGAATTTGGCACTTGAATACTTAGTTAAGGAACCTGATATTAAAAAAAAAAGAAATAAAATAAAATAGAGTTTGTCACATCTGAAGCACTGTCAGTGAGTGCTGGGGAAAGGGCAGACAGTTCTTTCTGAAAGGGTAGCTGAAGTTTCCTAATTTTTTTTTTTTTTTGTAGTCTAGCACTTGCTCTTTCTCCAAGAAGAAAGTAAAGCCTTCCAAATACTTGGCTGTGAGGAGAATCTGGTTCTGAAGTTAAAAGCTTTTATTGTGGGAAGTATTTTTTTTATTTCTTTGTTTAAAAAGACCAGTCTGAGATAGTCTTTAAATAAAAGAGAACACTTGACACTCAAAACATTTGTACATCCCAAGCACAATTGTAAAATTCTAAAAATGTTACTTCACAGCATGAAATAATTTCAGCCTTGCTAAACACTCTGCTTCAGACCCTAATTGATTTCTGTTGATGCCTGAAGTTTTGGTGGAGGCTGTAGTAACAAAAAAGGTTATTGATCTACAGCTGTAGCTTCTGCACCCAGCAAGTATTTGCTATCAAAGGGTTACACAAAGGAGCCTGTAGAGACAATATGGCCCCACAGACAGTAATTATACTAAACAGAATTGTTACGTCAGAGTGTCAGATCTAGCTGGCTGGGTTTTTTTTTCTAGAAAGCTGAAATAAGTTGGGCTGTAACTTACAGCTCTATGGAAGCTTCTAATGTTTCCAAATTATGGAGGTAAAGCCCTTTTGGCTCTTCGTAAGTCAAAAATGGGACTATGAAAGCTGTGAGCGTTTTTACAGTGTAAAGTAACAAGCATGAGAATGTCTGTTGGCAAGTATGTAAAATGTGTATGAAAAGGAAGGCTGCAATCAGCTTAAATTCCAACTATTGAATTATTGATAGAATTGGAAGCTGGCCATAGGGGATCTTAATTTGATTGTTTTCTGATTGCATTAGAGGAATTATAAATTTATTCTGGTCTGTGGTCAGCAAGTACATTTATATAATAATGAAAGAATAATGAAAACATGGTCATGCTCATGCTTCAGAAGTATGAACTTTGTGGCTGAACAGAATTCTTCAAGGGTTTATTCATTCAGAGAAGCAGAGGAGGAGATCAAGACTGATGTAGGCAAGCTATCTGCATATTCTTCCCATTTTAGGCTTCTTACAATTACCTGTATTCTGTGGGCTACTAGACTAGAAATTGCTATTCACAGTAATAAAAGGAATCCCTTTGCCTTTCAGCTCATGTACTGTGGCATAATTTTGCTTCAAACCCCTTGACTTCACTGCTTCTAAATCTAGGTGGAGGTGTTAGATGCTACTGCATTTCCATGTGGGGTAGAAAGTGTAGTGACTGGTACTGACCTTCCTCCGTTGGCAGTGCTGTTCCCATGCTGAAAAGCACTGCTGTGGAAGGTCTGGCCAGTACTTGTGTTGGAAATTACATCTTTGGGAACTGCACCTTAAGCAAATTGTCAAATTTAGGACAAAAAGTCTTGCAAAGAGAGTGAGTGAGAAGAAATTGTACCGAGCGTTGGGGCTCTGACACTTTACACAAGGATTATATTGTCAAGAGCTGGTAGAGTGCTTTCTTGGGCAGAGAAGGGAAAAATATGGAAGAACAGTTTTTGATGGATAACTCATGTTAGAAATAACTGCTTCCTGCATCCCTAGGAAACTGGTCTTCCTCCAAAACTAATAATCCAGCTTGCTGTTCAGGTACAGAACTGCATAAGGGCAGTTCAGATTAGACTCCATTGATTTCTTTTGTTGAAGGTTTTGGCATTTTGCCCCGGTAGTGCTTTGCCTGGCACACAAGCCAGCAGTTGAACCAGGGTGTCTCGTTTGGCAGAACATTAACCATGGATTCTGATGTCTGTCTTCTTTCAGTCTGCTCTATGCTTACTCCTGAGTTTCAGAGAAAGTGTCTGTGTTGAGGATGCAAGCAGAGCATGTTTCTGTCTCTGAGACCATGTATGAGGTTGTAATACAGGCAGATTCCCCAAGGTTTACAACATCCACAGTAAGAAGGTAACTTACTGTTACAGCTTACTGTTTAGTGTGTCCTGTGTAAATCCTGTCTGCTTCTCTCCACTTCCCCTCCAAATGAGTGTTTGCAGGTCAAAGGTGGCTAGTTTTGTAATGCCTTGGGCATGAAGAACTGCATGGAGAAACCGAAGGAAAGCTGCACAGGCCCACAAACCAAATCTTAGAGTTAGTATTCTAATTATGCATGATTCAAAATGTCTAGTGTGACGTAGTTATTACCAGTAAATTGAGATATGCATCTATACATAACGAAGCAATAGTAATTAATATACCAATAGCTTGAACTTCCTGCTTTGATTCTCAAATTTTGGTTTTTTAGAGAATGTGCTGCCTCTGTAGAGAAAGGGGCAGAATGTACAGATAGGGACAGAAGCATGGCACCAAAACTGTAAATCAGGAACTGGGATCAGCAGAACTCGCCTTTATAAACCTCTTGTCTGGTTCATATTAGTGCCCTGAGCATGTGAAAAAAAACAGGGCATGAACTAAGCATGTTTAGGGGCGAGACGAGGTTTCTCACCTGCTGCAGCTGTAGCAAGGAAAAGGGTGCAGAGTTTCTTACAAGGTGCAGGGGGGAGCAACTGGTGGACAAAAATCAACCCACCAAAAAACACAAAAACTTACAATAACGGAACACACAGACTCGAGTGTAGTATTTGCTAGACAATAGGTAATAAAATAAACTTGGGTGTGGTGAGAGAAATTATTAGGAGAAGACTTAAATTAATAAGCACAGTTACATATATTTCAGGTGTTGAATAGCTTTTTACTAGACAGTATTTTCAGGTAACTCTCTTAGCCACATAGGCAGATGTACTGAAGCATACTGGTACCAGCCAGCAATAATGGCACCTGCAGGAATGAACCTGAAAATACTGGTAATCTTGTATATTTTTTAAGTTCTTTAAAGAGATTTTTTAAAAGCAGAAAATGAGATTTGATCACTGACGGTCGTTATCTTCTGCAACACAGGTTGCAATACTTTATTGTTTTGTGGTTTTGTTTTCTTTTTCCTTCACTTAGTACATAAAAGGGAATTTGGGTGCCATCTTTCTGTAAACTTTTAGCGTGTTCTGTGTAATATTTCCCAGGTCTTGTAGTGGACAATGCAGTGATTTTCTGCTGGCAGTTTGCAGGTACCATAGACCATGGGGCATAGCCTACATCACTAATAGTTCTCCAAGTTGAAACTCATTTAAACGTGTAGAATACTAGCTTGTTACTGCAGAGTTACATACTTCTAGCTTAGCTTCATTTTGTAGGTGGGCTTAACTTGTGCAGAACACTTCTCCATGTACAGAGGCTCAGTCCCTTTTTCTTTAAGTAGAAAGAGGAGAAACGTCTTGGAGGAAGAAATTGTGTGTCAAGTTAACTCCTGTTCGTACTTCATAGCCAACCTTCCATAAAGCACTGTGATTTGGGTTTAGAATTGGGGGTTGTGTCTTTCTCATGAATGTTCCTTCTAGCTACACAAGTATTGCCAAATGAAGGTAGGAATGTTGGAAGAGAAAACAACTATTTTATGAAATCAGAAATTCTTTGTACCAACACAGTTCTTCAAGCAAAAAGGGAATTTGTAGAACAAGTTTAGCCCAGCAGCTAACCATGGTCACCCAATTCTTAGTGAGTATTTAGAAGATTTTGCATGGTTTTAAACCCTGTTAAATATATTTTCTTCTGTGTGATGAGTAAGCAGTTGTGTCCTTTGTTAGTGCTTATTCCCTTCAATATAACACCTGGGCAATAAGCTTCTTTAAGATGTCAGTGAAGATATCCTCCTTTTGAAAAGTATAAAAGCAAAGGAGAAATATTAGCTATAGGTCCTTAAAAATTACCTTAGTATGTAAAAAACAGGCTAGAAATTACTTGTACTAAACTTCTGACAGCATGCTCACATGGATTAGTGGAGGAAATTACTGGTGTCACTACAACTATGTACTCCCATTGCACACATTTTACATGGTAACAATGAAAGAATGTCTCCCTGCAAATTTGATGTTTTTTTTTCCAAAAGGCAGCTTGCTTTTATATCTATGCATCTTTGAGGATTTCAAGATAAGATTTTATTCTTTTGACACTGTAAAGAGGAACTGTTTAAAAATGAACTTGGAAACTCTGCACCTGTATACAAATTTTTTTAGCAATAAAGCAGCACAGGCTGAGAATGCACTAACCCTGGATGTGTCATTTGTTCAGAAGACAACTTCACCAACTTACTGCACCTTACACTCCACTTCTGAGATGTGTTTGTACCTGCTGTACCTTTGTCAAAACTTAACACTTGGAGCTAAACTCACCCATGCTGGATAGCTGCTTTGGGTCCAGCTGTTCCCTCAGACTTCAGGCACAAGAGCCTCTGACTTCTTGGAAGGCAACTAAAGAGAAATTGTTACTCCACTCACAGTAAGATGCGCAACTTAGCAGGTAAAAGCTTCAAGGATTCTTTTAGATGGTAGCAGGAAGCTGTTGTTAGTACAAATTGCCTGAAAGTACCAAGCCCTTCAGAAAACTGTCTCTTATATATGGATTGTTTATTGTGAAAAGCTCTGTGGTTGATGTGTCACAACCTGCCTGCAGGGAGGCACAACTTTCCTTGCAGTTGCTGCTGAAAGCAGTTTTGGAAAGTGCTGCAACCCAGCAGCATGGTGTCATCCCATGTGAGGATTGTGCTGAAGAAGCCATGGCTCCCAACCCTGAGTTCCAAAACCTGTCAGGAATTGCTAACCCTTTTGTTAGCTTATAGAAGTCTCATAGTATGACTGTTATTTCTGTAGCCTGTTTAATTACTTTAATTTGCTTAATTTTGTAGTTTTTGTCTTTAGATACCAAAGACAGCTGCTGGTTAGCTAACATAAGAAGGCCTAATCTTGAGACTTGCTTTCTACATGGTTGGTATTGAGAATCTGTCCCTCCTAGGCCAGAGCAGCCCTGGCTGCACTTAAAGCTACAACGCATCTCTCCAGATGTCTAGCTAGAGATGATGAGGTTCCACGCTGGAATGAGAAAGGAATATTCACTGGTCACTTGTGGATTAAGAGGAATTGCAATCTGGGAGAGGCTGTGGGATCCAACACTGAATCATTCAGGACTAGAAGTTTATAAGCATCACTTAAATGCTTCCATAGGTTTGAGCTGTTATCTCGGTACATGCTCATTTTAAATCACTGAAGATAATGAACTTATTTTTGTGGCTTGCTGCTTAAAACAAAATTTACTTAACACTGTATTGCTGCAGGTGTCAGCAGGTGTCAGCAGGTTCATCAGGTGACGGTCAGTGCCAAGGAAACAGATCATCTGACCAATAGACATGGAGGACCACACCTTGACCCAACAGAACAGAGGTCTTCCCAGTTCCAAAGATTACAGAAGCATAGTTTAAAATTTTACCAGCTATTATTTAGCATGTCCTCATTATTTGTTTAGAGTCATGCTAAATAATGCACTGTGAGGAACCATTCACATAATGCTTCAGGAGGAATCAGGTCCTAGGCAAGATAACCTGAGGGAGTTTGTCAGCAAGCATAATCAAAGGAAAAGAAATGGGCTTGTAACTCCCACGGTACTACCTGTGGTCTATACAATCTATATTTCTGAACTTATGCCTTTTTTTTTTTTTTTTTTTTAGTTTAAAAGTTTATTCTTTACAACTTTAAGTATAATATATAAAACTGTAACTGACAGCTTTCTTTCCAGGGATGGCCACTTTGACAGTGGAGCAAGACAAGAGTGCACAGTTATACACAGTTCAGATGTAAAGCACAGAGCAAAGAATCTCTCAATGCAGAAACCAGAAGGAAGGGGCAAAAGGGAGCAGTCCCATTACCAATCGTGTTTCTTTGGCTGATGCAACAATGAAAGTGCTGCTACTTAAGAAGTAACACAATGGTGAAATTACACAATGGAAGGCATTTCCCTGAACTGAGGAGATGCTTGTTCAAGATGAGCTTAGGCCCAGATGGAGCTAACAAGGCACTTGATCAACAGGTAGCTGATGTGACTACTATATAGATCTATATGAAAAGGCAGGACAAGAACTTTAGATCTCTGTAAGAACGTTCAGTATGTAATAGCTGCTCTTGAACATAATCTTTTTAGTATGTTTTGTATCCTTCCAGAAACCTGATTCCATCATTTCAAAGGCTGGCTTTCCCCCTGAAGTCATTAGAAAGAATGTCAGCTACACTGTCTCAGCAAGCCATGTGCTACATGGCAAGCTCTTCATTTTTCCAAGCATAACTTCAGTATATCAGATTTTCAGATGTTCCTTAGACTGAAGGGATGCACTTCCACATTGGTTCTTTCCATGCACAGATAAAGTGACAACACTATCTGGTGCATTGTGCTTTTTTTCGTCATAGGAACAAAGTCAGGAAAGATGCAGAAACAATTCTAGTAGTTCTTGGAAATGACATACTACTAATTCACCCTGACTATTGCATATCCTGGTGGTAGACCAGTTGCTTCTGATGTAGAGCTTTGCCTTTCTGCCACATTATACTTTTGTTCTAGTTCTTCCATCTTCTTCATTAGCACTTCTATGCGAGCATGGACATCCACAAGCTTTTCTTTCAACTACAGGAAAGGGAAAAAAAAAAAGTGTATTATAACTAGAGAAAAATGTCCTGACACTGGACCTTTGAATGATCGGCACCCCACTTATAGAGGCAGACCAAGCACTGATGCTTAGGCTAAGCCTGTCTAAATGATTCTTGTTTTTGTCTTTTCTAAGTGTAGAGATAGAAGGATAACTTTTGCCAGAAAATTGTCTAGAACTGGATATGTTTTACAAATAAGTGATTCTGGAAAATCTTGCCTATCTCACACATTTAAGTCAGTTGTTGTATTGTAAGTCAATATTTTCTCCATCTTATGCACTTAAAAAAAAAAATCAATATTTTTGGACTAATATAAAAGATACCAGCATTTAAAAAAATATTTCCCATGCAAATTAACGTAGTAACCTTACTTCCTGCAGTTTTCCCATTAAGCTCACAGGAGGAAAATTCATCTTCGTCGCTTCTACTACAATTTGTTTCTTTAAGAGGTAACTGGAAAACAAAAAGGGAAAGGGAAAACAGTTAAAAACCACACAATTGCATTGTTTGGACCAATTATTTAAAGTTGATTTAAAGTTGTTGTCAAAAGCAGTCAATATATTATGAAAATACTAAAAACACAACAGTGGGTTTACTTTGAAGTTATTAGTTTCTCATAACCAGCTACAAGTAATTTAGTCAGGTCCTCATATATGATGGAACTACTTTGACACCTCAACATTTGCTAAAGCAAACCTGGGACTGAATGTTTCAGTATTGCAAGGAACTAAATTTAAACCTTGACATTATGTGAGGACACCCAGGAAGTTCAATGCCAATCAAACGGAGTCACACCAACACAAACCATTTAAACACAGAGGCTGTTAAGATCCTGCTCCAAGGCACACAGTCAGAGGGAAAGTCACTTCTATTAGCTGTACGTTTGCTGTACACCCTGTCATAACCCTGTTAAAAATTCCCCTCAAGTCACTGACCATAAGACTACAGTGTGCTCACCAGAGGATGCTGTCCTTGAACAAACAGAAGAAGCCTCGCAGACAGGCTAGGTGTCTGGCAGTAGAATAAAGAACGAAGCCCACTACGGAACCACATGACTGACAGGACAGTGAGTAGTAAGCACTGAAAAGAGAAAGGGAAAATTATCGTTAAGCAGAAGGCTTAAAAAGCAATGCATACCGCATACTTGTCAGAGGACATCAAATCTTCAGTACTGTCAGGACAGCAAAACGAAATAAAGTGTAATTGTGCTTTCTCCTTAAAGCAATGATTCAAAACAAAGAGAAGGTGAACACCAAAGAGTTGTGCATGGTGTGCAAGAAATAGTCTCTGCAATAAGTGAAGCTGCAGTTAAGTTAGGAAATGCACATCTCATTATCACACAGTGGTTTAGGCTTGATTTAACCAGTGAAACGATGTCTGTGCCTGGTCATAGATGTAGGATTTCCTGCTGATAAAACAGATTATTGCCTCAGGTAAAGAGAGGGGAAACGAAAACCAAAACAAAACGGCAAAAAAAGCTCGAATCTTAAAGAGTTAAAAGTTCCCAGCCCTTATCGTTCGTAAAATGACCTTTAAACACCATTTAAACAACTAGTTCTGTAAGTTTGCAGGTAATACATCCTTCATATCAGACGAATACTAGAATTACAAAACCTGTTGCTAACTGTAAGTTTATAAAGTGACAGAAGTTACTCATTTTTAGTATAAAAAAACCAAACAAAAGCCTCAATTGAAGATGCTTCCTTAATTTAGGTAACAGACCTTTTTCGGGAAGGAGCAGAAGACACCTAATGGCTAGACTGTCTTGTACTGCATCACTCCAATGTTCCTCTCCACCAACAAATGTTAGAGCAGCAAAACTCTGACAAAAACTAAAGATATATACCCTACAAAAGGTTTCTCCATCCCAACTGATGAAGCACGGATAGCATAAGCACTCCGGAATTTGCAAAGCCCAGAAGAAACCCCAGGGCACAGGACCGAGAAGCTCCCGGCTCCCAGCTTTGCCGGAGCACGTTTCTGCCCACGCAATTTACCGTGGTGACTATGCCCGGCAGGCCCCCTGCCAAAACCAAGACCCAGGCGAGCTACGCACCATCCCAGGAAGGCTCCCTCGAGGCCGATCATGAGCGAATCCTCACAGGTCACTTCGTTTGTGACTTCTGAGGAGAAAGAGAGAGCCGCTGAAGACGAGCTCCCCCTGGACCAAACCGACTCCGGCCGCTTCCGCCATGCCCTCCCACCCCACGACCTCAGGGCACTCAACACGAAGCTCAGCCGAGACCCTCCCGTGCTGCGGGAACGTCGTCTTCCCGGGGCGGACAGCACAGACACGGAACCCTCCCTTCCCGCGGGGCCAGCCCCTTCCCCTGGCCTTAGGGCGGACACTGACTGAAGCAGACGAGAACGTCGAGCTGGCGTTCCTGCGCGCACAAATGCAGCGAGTCCCCCAGCACGGCCCGGCAGCCGCGGCACTGAAACACGGCGCAGTCCTCTGGCAGCGGAGCCCGCCGCCGTGGGGGCAAGGATGGCATCGGAGAGCACGACTTTGGCGAGACTCCTGTAGCAGCAGCAGCAGACGGCTTTGGGACCCGTGCGGCAGCGTCGGGACACGACGGCTTTGGGAACTGTGTGGCAGCGTCGGGACACGACGGCTTTGGGACCTCTGTGGCAGCGTCGGGAGACGACGGCTTTGGGACCTCTGTGGCAGCGTCGGGAGACGACGGCTTTGGGACCTCTGTGGCAGCGCTGGAGGGCAGCAGCCGCTCCACAGTAATGACCCCATCAATCTGCGGATCCTGGAAGAACTCCCGTAGCTGCCTGCGCACCGCCATGTTCTCCCGCCCAGCGTTCGAGTGCCGCGCCCGCCTGCCCAGCCTCGCAATTGGAGCGCGCTTCAGACGTTTGCGTTACCATTGGGTGTTGGACACATCAATCCTCGTCGCCCGAGTCTATTGGGAAGTGGGCTGCACCGAGCCCTTCCGTCTCCCAATCAAGCAGGAGAGGTGGGGACTGTCCCTCTCCAGGAGGGCCTATCATGTTTGAAAAAAAAACACCCCTCGATATTCGTGCCGCCATTGGTGGTTTCTGTGCCCTTTGGTTCGACCCCTTTGCCTCGCCTAGCCAATGGCGTGGCGCTGCGGGCGAGTTTGAACGGCGGGGCGGGAGCGAGGCGAGCCGCGTTGGTTGAGCGCGAAATTCGAAGCTTGGCGGTTGGGTGGCGGTGAGTCGGTGCTGGCGCCATGGCACTCCCTTCGCTCCAGGAGCTCGACTCCCTCAAATATGTGGAGCTCCAACAGATTGCGAAGTCAGCCGGCTTGAAGGCCAACCTCCGGGTGAGACTGGGGTGGCTACTGCGGCTCGGAGGAAGCAGCACCCTGGGACGGGTGGGTGGAAGAGAGGGACGGGTGGAGGAAAGCTCCGGGTTCCTGCTCGCCAGCTCTCCAGAGAGCGGCCCTGGCTCTGGGGTTCTGCCTCTGCCCGACTGTGAACTTAGGAGAGCTGAGCGCCGTACGTCTCTGCGGGAGTCCCCGTTTTGGTAACTGCCGCTGGCGGAACTTTGAGCGCCCGTCCTTTCCTGCGGTTGGAGGCGGTGTTCGCAGGAACGCGGCGTGGGTCGGCTGCGGTGTCTTTGGGCTGGAGCGCCCCTTCGATCGGGACGATGTGTCCCAGTCGTTAGCTCCGCCTGTAATACGAGGCGCTGTACCACGTTCCTTCGTAACGGGCACGGGCTCAAAGCGAACGCTGGTCGTGCAGGGGCCCGTATTTCTGGGGGCATCGAGAAGGACAGGACTGCGACTGCGGTCCTCTGGTCCCCAGGGGCCGGGGAGGTTTAGCTTGCTGCTGAGCACAGCGGAGGCGGCAGCCTGCCCCGGGGAGGTCCCGGCTGCTCGCCTCCGGCCTGGCTCCGGGTGCGTCCGCAACGCGTTACCGCGCTGTGTCCCGTCCTCCCCCCAGTGCGGCTAGTTTTGGGGTTTTTATGAGTCGGAAGGATAGTGATGATTGGGTGCCTTCAAGAAGGAACGAGGGTGCATGTGTTTGTTCACTAGCGGTGGTTAAGAAGGTGAAATTGAAGCACGCACCGAGCTCTTTAACCTGGAGCCATGGATTTATGGCCGTGGCTTGATGTCTCCTGGCAGGCACTGTCTGTAAGTCAGTCGGGCTGCTGTGCTGCCAAGGAGAGAAGGCATAAAGCCTTCAAAGAAAGAAGATCCACGACTTTAGTGGACAAAGGAGCTCGTTGTCCTGACAGGCCTAAGGCTTCTGCTTGGGCTTTTAGTTCAGGATCATTTGGTGCTTAAATTCCTAGTTCAGGTTTGATTTTATGCTGACCTTCTCAAGTAAGTATTTAAGTCTTTAATAGCCTAAAATGTCAGAGATGTAGTTTTGTTGGTTTTTTTATTGCTATTCCCATTGAATATATGCAAGGGGTGAGAAGAATGCTTTGCTTATATGCATGACAGAAGTGACTGCAGAAATTTGATACCTTTTTAGTTATGTTCAGCTCTGCAGGGCTGCTAAACCCAGCCTACTACTGAACAATTAAACTCACTAGAAAATAGATCAGAGGAAATCCAATTGGGGAAATTTGTGCCTCTGTGAAGAGTATGCTGCTTGTTTATTTGCAGCCTTAAGCACTTTCTCTGATTTGGCTGAGGCTGTAGGCATGCCTTATTCCTTTGGATGTAGGAAGTGTTCAGCTTGCTTGTTGGATCAATTTATAGGACACCAGTTGGATTTGCGCATGTTTTTTTGTTTGAAGACGTACTGCAATATTTGGCTTACGTATTGTTTTGATTTCTTTCCAGGCAGACAAATTGTTGAAAGCACTGAAGGAGCACTTAAATGGAACAAAACAAGAGAAGGAACATATGGTAATAGAAGATAAATCAGCCATTCTTTTGGAGAGAGAGAGAGAGAAGACTTTGTTACTGGTAGAGCAGGGCATGTGCTGAAGGTTTTTCTTCACCACGACAGGAACTCTAACATGACTGTTTTTCTTAATAGCTCCTTTAGTGCACTCAGGTACTGATAGAAACAGATGTGCTGGTATTAGCTTTGAAGTGGCCTCTATGACCTAAAGCTGGTTTCCTTTCAGCTGCCTAAGTTAACAATGAGTTTTTCAGCACCAGCTGAAATTTTTTCTCTACAAACACTAAATAACATTTAGTTTCCACTGAACACATGTTTCATGCTTACTTGTTTATCTCTAGATGCTAGTCAGTACCAAATATGTCTGGTTTAACCATTTTGCATGCCTGGATGAAAAGGACTAGATACTTGTCAACAAGCATTTTGAGTCTACGCTTTGCTGGCACTATAAAGATAGTGATACAATTGTGATATTTCCTGTGTTCTTCTCTTCATGTATTGTTTTCTTAACCTGTTTTAATAACTTTTCAGTAAGATGAGTTATTCTGCTGGATATGACAAGGTTTTTTGTGGGTTTGATAAGACGTAAATTGGTATCTACTTTCTCTAAAATATTTATCCCTTTAAAATCTCTCAACGTTTGAGGAACTGATGTAATCCTTGCCAGTTTATTCTTAACGAGAAGGGCAGAGGCTGTGATTGCTTGGCAAGGGTATTCCACAGAAATGTACAACTCTGGGAGGAGCACAGCATCACCAAATGCAACATATTCAGCTTTTTATAATCATACTGAAATGCCATATAATGAGACAACAGTAAGACATCTTTTTGAAGTCTTCAGACAATGAGCTTTGATGTTCAGGGAGATCTAAATATTGCCAGTTTCTTGATTACTGTGCTACTAATTACAGGCTACTGGTTTTCATCTGTCTGGAACACTTCTTTTCCGGTGATAAAATTGAGACTGTCTCTTTGGAGCATTTGATTTATGCTTGTGTCAGATATGTTCCACATTATAGTGTTTTTCTGCTTCAGGACTCTGAGAAAAGTGCACCTGCTTCAAATGAATTAGATGAACTGGGCAATCAGGAGGAAATTATGCCCGATTCAGTGTCTTTTATTACGAAAAGACGTGGTAAAGAAAAGAAAACAACCAGAAAGAAGAGGAACTGTAACGATGAAACAAACAGCAATGAAGAAAACACAGGGCTTTCTGATGACCAAGAGGTGATTTACATGGTTTGGTTTTGCGTGCTGCCTGCCTTATCTTCCCCCAAGCATAACTTAAACACCCTTGGTTGTTGGTGTTGTGTTTTTTTGTTGTGGTTTTTCTTTCTGTTTCTACCACCATTTAGCAGGTGGCACACATTTTTAATGTGTGTCTGTGTAAGAATTTTATATGCAAACATTGTGGTAGCAGTCTTCTGTACTTTGTAGCACTGAGTTTTGTCTGTCTTGAGTATTCCATAATGAACAAAGATCATTTGCTAGTCATTACTTCAAGGAAATAAATTCCTTTAAGGAATAGAACATTCCAAACCCTATCTGAATGTAAGAAGGCTTTCAGAAATTAATTATAGTACTTTCAGTATTACACTGGTTGCAGAATTTATCTAGAATAAGGCTGTTTTCCCTTCTATATTGAAAAAAAAATCCAGAAATTGGGTGGTTGCCTAAACCTGACAATTTCTTAATTCCCACACTTCTCTGTGGGTTATTTATTGGTGGGTTGTATGACTGGGGGGTGGGGAGCGTTTCAAGGTGAGATGGGGCAGAAATATTTTTCTTTAGAATTACATGCAAGTAGTGGGTGAGCTAAGGACTATGTAAAAGACTTGTACCCATGATGAGTGTTTGTTAGTGTAAGCACAGCTACAATGGTAAAAAGTAACAACCAGTGAGTTTTTTCACTTGCAAATAATTAACTTTTGTCGATGAAGGTAATTTTACATTGAAATGTTACAGCTGTGCAAGTAAAAGCTTTCTAATACAGATCTGTTTGTGAAATAATAGGTTAAGCATTTCACAGGTTAATTCAGGCTGGACTTGAGAAAAATCTCCTGCTCAGTCAAAGCAGAGTAAACCCTGAGATTAGACCACAGCACTTAAGTATTTATCTAATCAGATACTGAAAACTTCAAAGGATGGAGGCTACACATCCTCCCTGGGTGACCTCCTCCAGTGGGTGGCTGTCCTCAGCACAGTGGCCTTTCTTTATACCCAGTTGCAATCCAATTGTTTCAATGAAGCATGTTTGAACTGCAGAAGTGTTCTGAAATGAAAGAAAATGAAGTGCCTGAGCAAGAAAAGAGACAAAATGAGGAACCAGTAACTAAAAAGAGAGCTGTTGAGAACCCAGGGATGGGTACTGGTCAGCAAGAACAACCAGAGAAGACTTCCACTAAAGGTGGTGAAAATGAGTGTAAGTAGAAAACTCCAAAATAAGTAAGTTTAGTAGTATGTACTACTGAAAATGCACCTTTTGGTTATTTCATTGTGTCCACAAAGATTTTTATGGCCTGTCTAGTGATCAGTAACTTATTTGGGGACACCAGGAAAAAGCAACTCTGTGCTGCTTTTTACTTTAGAACTCTGGACCTGATGTTTTTTAGTGAAAGAATTCTTGGAAGTCTGAGGGTATTTTGAGTCATGCACCTTGTTTAGGACCGCTGCCTTTTGGAATACCCCTGAGATGCTATTCAGCTTCTTTAAAAAGTGGCAAGAAATGGGGAGAGCTTCCTTCCTCAAGCTTCACCTTTCTTTTCCTACAGATGAACAGGTTTTGTCATTTTCTTCACCAGAGTAAAATGAGTAAGAAAGGACAAAATCCTTTACAGTTTGTTTAAACAGCCTAGTGATGTCTGAATGTATTACAGTGGATCGGTTTTCAGTCTGGTGGCTTTTTAAGACCTTCAAACATGATGCTGCTGAAAATCTGAACTCATTTCTCTTCCACTCCTTAGTGCATGCAGCTGACATGAAGAATTGAGTGTCTGCCCAATCTGATAGTTTATTGATATTGTGGGTCTGTCCAATAAGATGCACATCATTACTTGCTCCTGGTAGACTAAGCATATGTAGTCCTTGAGCTGTGTTATGGGTATTCTGTAGAACCAACCAGGATGTTCTTACTGGAGGCCATCTATAATTTTGAAAATAATTTAGAAAATGAGTATTTTCAGTTAAATTCATTTTAAAAGTGGAAGCAATAGAATATGTAGAGGATGCTTTGGCTGTGACAGAAGTCATCCTGACAGTTGTCGCAGTACTCATCTCTTCCTGTAGCTGTAATTAGAAGTATTCATACTGCTTTCTGTATTGTGGGGTTTTATTTCTGTAATTTCAGAGCTGTGTGGCAGAGAAACGCTGTCTGCATTTAGTGCTGAAAAGCTGATTTTTTTTCAGCAATTTTTTTTCAACAACCCCTCCTTTACTTCCAGTGAGGATTTCTTTTCATTCACTGAGGTTATTCAAGTTCACTTTAAAGGAGATGCGAATTAATAGAAACACAGATGTTTGCTTTTGTTAAGGAAATAGTGAATTTAGTGTGAAGCCTTTACCTGTTGTGGGGTTTTTATTATTATTCTTGAAATTAATCACTAAAATATGAACATGACCTTAATGTTATGCCTGTGAGCAGAGATGACAAAAAGAACTCAGACTCTGCACTATAATAAATCAGTGGCAGAAAAGCTGCCTAAATGGTATTTCTCCATTGTTATCAACATTTAAAAACCACTGTCTTATGCAACAGATCAAGACCTGTGAGTTTAAAAGTTGGTTTTGCTTACCACAAGGACAGTTCTCTTGTTAGCTGTAAAATATGTTCCTATTGGAAGATAATAACCTGGTATGGCTGCAGGATTTCTGCTGAGCTTGTATTTTGTTGAGATGCTCTTACTGACATGCCATTCAAATGGCTTTGGGGAGGCTTGGCACCTGTCTATTCCAGCTGATGTTTTAATTTCTTAAAACCCAAGCCCAATCTGGAAAGGTGCGTGCTAGGAAAAATACTTTTTAAAAGGTTGTAATGACGTTCAAGTGTTTTCCAGGAGTTCTAATGATTTTGTCTAATCTTACTGTACCAGGCAATGCTCGTCCTGCGAGAGGAAAGATCCCTTTATATGTAGGCCGTGCATCTAGGTCTGGGAAAACAGGACTGAAAGCTACTACACCAAGTAAGAAAATTTATTATCTCCGGAAATAGGTGTGCTGTCTGGGTGTGAAGGGAAAGTTCACTTAGTTTCTTACAAGTACAAACAGAAATTTGGGTTGAAGAGGAGAACTTTCTCTCTTTAAAACACAAGCTAACAAAAGAGATTCACAATAGTTACATTTTAAGGTATATCTTCCACCTTGTGAATTCATTGTAAGTGATTTGTGTATATTTTATAGAATGGGTTTATCAAACACTGAAGTGAGTGTAATACTTGCATTTGTGGTTTTCAAAACAAGAAGCTGGAACTTGTGCTGTTACTCCTGCTTGTTTAGTTTTCGCTTGAAAAATCCTGCTCTTGTGCAGTATTGCTGTGGATAGCTCATTCTTATCACTTTATAAAATACTTCCAGATTTTAAATGAAGATAGTTGTTTAACTGCAGAATTTGGGGTGGGACTTCATCATTTTTAAAAGGTCCCTTCCAACGCAGACAATGCTATGATTGTTATTTTCCAGAGCATGTACCAGATAACTGGCTCTGTATCTAGTGAAGCAGGTTCTGTTTCATACTGTTTGATTACCTGTGTAGACAGTCTTTAGTTAGAGGGATGTGGTGTATTTTCTTTGAGACCACACTGATTGGTGTTGCAAGATTCTCTTACCAAGTAGCAAACTTCCCTAGCAGCTTTTCACATATGTGACTCTTCTCACTTTTGGAACTCTGTAGACTTCAAAAAATTGCATGAGGCTCACTTCAAGAAAATGGAATCTATTGCTGACTATGTTGAGAGGAAAAAAAAAATTATTGAAAACTGCAGCAATTCCCTTGGTGACGTCAAGGTAAGTGATAACACAGGAAGAGATCCCTGTTCAACTATTGCCAGGGCCTCTGAGTCCTGTAGACTCTCCTTAGAGCAGTAAGTCGCTGATCGTGTGTATATGCAGTGGAATGTTGTGATCAGTGAAATTCAGCTGCAGTGCTAGAGAACCAGTTATATATAAATAACTTGCATAGTTCTGTAAGCTTTTATGTATCAACAGTGTATAAGAATCAACAGTTTGAAGTGTACAAAGAATTTACAGCATATAAAGTATCAACAACTTAGCAGTTTTGAGTCAAGATAATTGTCACAACTCTGTGAAGGGTTTCCGGGAGCTTTTGTTTACAGCTCTTTGAACTGCTGCAGAACTTAACCAAGGGGATGGGTTATTTGTCAGAGCTGGAATACAATATTAAGTTCCTCTTTTGTGCCTTACAGACCATTGCCTAGTGATTTCACAGGACTCTCCTTTAAAACAAACATTTTATTTTGCTCTGTGACCTCCGTTCTCAGTTCTTGTGTTTCATGCCTGCATGGGTGAAAGCTGTTGCTATAATAGGGCCTCCTTCAGGGTGTGGCAGACCTTAGAAAAGCAACAGTAAGGTATCAATGAATAAATGAACAGATTTGTTACTGGACATATCAATACCACTAAAACTCCTGAACATGACCTTTCTCTTTTCTGTGGCATACTTTGTATCAGTGTATACTTAAGACAAATTACTTCTGGCAGGTACTGGCCAAAAAATCAAATTACTTGAGAGCATCAGAAAAAGGCACTCCACTGAACAATCCAAAGGTATGTGTTTTCAGACTGTTTCAACAATAATTAAACTATCTATGCTTAAAATATGCATTCAAAGGGAAAAAAAAAAGGGAAACACTGCCTGCCTCTGATTCAACATGTATATTTCCCTTCCCCTTAGCTGGTTTTCTGATCAATTTTTAGCAGCATGCTAACTCATGACTTGCTTTTCCCTAGAAACAAAGCAGTGGCAGAACATTTTTATTCAGCCCAAATCCAGAAAGGGGCAAATTCTCCACCACCTGCACTCCTAGCAACATCCGGCGCTCACCACGCAGCAACCCGAACACTGCCAGCCGCAGTATTTTATCCAGGAAGTCGGCGTTTCAGCCTTCTGTCCTTTCAACTTCCAAAATGAATGTCAGGTACAAACAACAAACCAACACTACCAGTGAGCAATGTGGTATCATACATATGAAATAATCAACACTGACTGTTATCTGACTACATTCTCCACTCCAGACATGAACTAAAGGAGACTGATTGTTAGCATTCAGCCCAGCTTAATGCCTGGCTTAAGCCTTACTGTGCTGCTGCTTCTTGATTCTTCATTTTTATGTCTGATAGTAGAAGAATCCTGCACCTCTTTCAGCTTGTGTTGCTCAACCAACCAAGCTAAATTACTTGTTCTTCTCTTACTGTGTTAATTTTCCCATTTTAGCAGGCAACCCAATAGTCTGTTTATATCTGAATTTAATATATCTTTGAGATTACTTAACCAGAACTGTATGCAGTATTGTAGGCAAGTCACACAATAGACTCAGCATTTGAGGGTTTTTTGGGTAACTCTTTTTCTTTTCTCCACCATCACCCTCTGATGTCACAGCAGGGGCTCATTTTGTGCTTGACTACTACGAGCAGATTGTTTCTAGCAGATGGGAACCAAGCTGAAAGTCATCAGAAATTGCTAAATGAATGAGCTCATGCTCAATGCCATTCAGTCTCATTTCCTCTTTAAAACACCACACGCTTCATTATTCCTACACAGTAATCTAACTCTATTATGTTGAAATTCCATGAGCTTTTGTTATGGCTAACTTTTATTGGCTTATTACTGATTTTTCTAAAGTATTTTTGTTATGCCTTTTAAAAGAACTAATCAAAAGGTCAGTCTATATGGTACTCCACTGGTAAATGCCCTTTCATTCGGTTTTCAGTGAAAGTCCTTGTCTCTATTTTCGTTTTGGCTTTTTTTTTTTGGTTTCTAACTACTGTACTAATTGCAGCTTTATTTAGTGTATTAAACTTTACACAGTGACTGAAGCTGAAATGTAGACATTCTGTAATTTAACTCCTGTCCTTCCCCCTGCTAACAGTAACCAGTCAACCTCAGGTCTCAGTTGTGGTACTGGACAGTTTTTGAGTAATCTTCACTTCTCAACTTTGGCATGCTGAGGCTAGAGGTACTGGGATTTTTTGGTCCCTGAATAAAGTGTGTGGGATTAAATCAGTGCCACTTCTAATACTGGTATCTCCTAGTAAATGATTATAGAACTTTTGAATGCAGTTATTCAGCAGTTCAAGGGTCAAGATGACAGGTTCCTTGAAAAGTCAAGCTTAGGATCTTGCTGGCTTTGTTTCTAATTGCAATCTGCTACCTTTGATTTCAATAGAAAACAACAAATGAAAATGGTGTCTTGTTGGATGACCTCTTCATCTTCACTGCAGTCTTTCTTTGTTCTTACTTAGCAAGACATTAAACAAAACAACACTTGCAGAATTTATTTCCATTCTATTTGTCCAAAGATGTGCCAAGGTGAATCCTGCAAGTTCCATTTCATCCACAAACCTGCTAGCCTTCAAAACTCAGCTTTCTTCAACATTTGTTCACTGTGTGTATCTTTCAGGTTTTCAGTTTATTCTCAGTGTGCTTTTGATTGTGATGTTACTTCATGTAAGATGTGTTTTACTACAAAATCCAAATCTGAAGTAAAACATATCTGTGGGTGAAAAATCTACCAGCTTTTTGCTTCCAAATATATTTGCTCTCCAAACAATTCTTTGAGATTCCTAATAATACTTAACTGCTGGTGATGATGGCTCGTAACTTGAAAATTTCTAGCAAAGGTATTTTTGGTGCAATTTATTCATAGGATGTGAACACAGTAAAAGTTTCTACTTGTAAGAAAAGTAGAATGCAAAGCTTTCTGTATTTTGTCACATTCCAGATGTTCCCTGTAGATGACTTAATTTTTTGTTGTTGTATTTCTAATTTCAGGTTCTCAGAAGCCACTGAAGATAATGAGCATAAGCGCTCTCTCACCAAGACTCCATCTAGGATGTCTCCATTCCTGGAGATCTGCACACCTGACAGCCAGAAGAGCTGCAAAACAATAAATCAGCAAAGCAGCAAGGGAAATGCAAGAAATAAGGAGCAGACTGAATCAAAGGGTAAAGTGGCTGATAAAATGTTTGCTCTTTCAGATCAAGAATTTTTGTCCTATTGAATTATTGTACCAAATTTTGTAACCTGATGTCCCACAGACCCAGGTTTTAACTTAATCCTCTGATCCCCAACTGATTCTTTAGAAACTGCAATAGTTTCTTTGTTTCCTTGGGTTTCCAGCATGTGACTAAAACGGTTAGCTCTAAGACTTAAACACATTGTACCTATATACCTACAGAAAAGGGGAGAGAAAACTTTCTAGACCAGTAAGGGCTACATAGCAAAAGATTCTTATAACAGATACAGGCAGAACCATAAGAGGAGTCCCTGCTTGCCTTCTCGGAGGTCTCCTTCTCCTTATGTGATTGGCATGCACAGGCTTCTAGCTGTGTTTTAGGACAACCTATTATCAGCCTCAGCAACCCTGATTAACTCAGGAACTAAACCTCTAAGAAGGAGCAGAAGTCTTCTGATTACCAATGATCTGTACCAGCACAGCTCTATCTAACCATTGATGTATCACAGCTATGTTGGCACAGGTCAACAACTCGGAGTTGCCTGTCTTGCTGTATGGCAATATTGATGATTTTATGGGGAAAGAAAAACAGAGCTGCTGATTTGAAGCTGGTGTGTTCCAGAGGAATGCTGCTGCTTTTAATGTGAAAAGCCACTTGATTCCAAATAAGCATAGAGACTAGGAAACACAATCTGTTAGGAAGGTCTAGAGCAAAGCATGGAGCTATATATTATTGCACAGCATAACTTGAGCAAAAGGGCTAATGCTCTACAGATCTCTCTCTCCAGACCTGAAAAGTCCCCTTTTGAAGTGTGCTGTATTTCCTCATTTCTGTCTTTATAGGTAGCAGGTGATGGCATTTAATGGCTTTTTCTTGATTGTTGTATAGTGGTCTGCACAGGCACTTTCCAACTTGCTAGGTACAGTGATGCTCCTGCTACCATAATGAAGTGTGGTATCTTGATGTCTTTTGTAGTTATCACACCCTTCAAGTTCTCAGCTCACTCTGCAGAACCCACAAGCACCAAGAAGACATTTGATCTCAAAGCAAGCCTCTCAAGGCCGCTTCGCTATCAGCCACACAAAGGTACTGTGATCTGTGCTGCTTGTGTTGGTCATGGCCCTTATACTCAACTACTCTTAAGTAAGGCATTGACGCAAACCTTGGCAGCAAAGCTTCCAGTCTCTTTTCATGTCCCTTTCCTGCTGGATCACCACAATCTGTGGCCTGATGTTAAATTTCTACTTTATATATGCTTTAAGAACCTTCCTATCGAAGAATAATTTTTATGAGCAAAAGCCCATAAATATAAGAATAATCATCCCTGTGTTCCACTGAGTAATATATGTACAGGAAATGCAAGCGATTTGGTTAGTGCTACTTATCGAGTAGTACCTCTTGCCACTTCGTGTAGGGAATGGGCTGGTGAATTGGTTATACAGCTGAAGATGCATTTCATCTTAGAAGTCAACCAGCCAAACCCACACACTAGCTAGTACAAAAATTAATGAGAGGTTAAACACACAATTACTGAACTAGTAAAGCAATCTCCTGGTCTTTGCCCCTAACTTCTAGGACGACTAAAACCTTGGGGAGAAAGTAAAGAAAGCACTGCCCTGAACAAGACTGTAAATAGCAACATGTCCTCACGTCAGAAGGATTACAAACAGCCACGTCTCCAGACAAGGTTAGTACCTCACTACCTCTTTACGAATAGTCTTATTTAGAATAATGCGGTGACACTTCGGTCCTTTTAGGACTTAAATATGCAGTTCTGGAAAGAATAGGTTTTATATTAAAGCGATTTTTGCCTTCAGTAGTCTTTCTGGTATTAAGGTGGCCAAGAAAAAGGGCAGCTCTGAATCTAATGGACTTTTCTTCGAGGAAAGTGTCCAGCAGATTAAGGGAGGTTCTCCTCCCCCTCTAATCTGCCCTCGTGAATCCCCCCCTGGAATACTGCATCCAGTTCTGGGTTCCCTGATTCAAGAGGGAGAGGAATCTACTTGAGATAGTCCAACAGAGGGCTACAAGGATGATGAAGGGACTGGAGCACTGCCTTATGAGGAAAGGCTGAGAGCCCTGGGGCTTTTTAGTCTATGGAGGAGAAGACTGAGAGGGATCTAATAAATGTATATAAATATCTGAGGGCTGAGTGTCAGGAAGGAAGGGACAGCCTCTGCTCACTTGCACCCTGTGACAGAACAAGGGGCAATGGATGTGAACTACAGCACAGGAGGTTCCACCTCAACATGGGGAAGAACTTATATACTGTAAGGGTCACAGAGCACTGGGACAGGCTCCACAGAGAGGTTGTGGAGTCTCCTTCTCTGGAGACTTTTAAGACCCATGCAAATGCATTCCTGTGTGACCTGCACTAGATTCTGTGGTCCTGCTCTGACAGGGAGTTGGTTTCAAAGACATCCAGAGGTCTCTTCCAACCCCTAACATTCTGTGCAAGCTATCACTGCTAGTGTCTGATCTGCCTTCACCTTGGAAGAATCTGTGAATACTGACATGTTGCCTTGGATGTTAGACCTGTAAGTCCAAAATGGTAGCCTGTTCTCTGCCCTCAGCAAATACAGCTTGCTGGTTAAATAGATGCTAATCCTTGGTCAGCCTCAGATTCCTTTGATTGCCTGTCTACTTATTTAATATAACTTGACATGGTCTCTCTTCTTTTCCCCTCTTAGGGAAGAAAGGCGTGAGAAACATGAGGAAGAGAGAAAAAAGAAAAAGGCTCAGGTTCTTGGCAACCGTAGAGGACTATCTGTGGTTTAGGAGGAATAACAAGTATCTAAGAAATCTGTAAATACTGTTGCTGCCATGTAAATATTTGTGCTGTTTTGTGTGGTTCAGGTTGCTACTAGCTAGTGGAATCCAAAGAGCATTGGATGAGACCTTCTAATGCAGCTGAACGTAATGTTTTGGCAATCATCTTCAGCAACATGAAGTCTGAACTTTTAGGAGCTTAGAACTATTGAACTGCTTATTAATATTTTCATTTAAAAGAAGTTAAAGGAGAAAGTGGAAAAAAGATGCTTGAGAAGCATCCTTGCAGATTTTTTCCACCAGAATGCTGTTGTGACCTTACTTTGGATTGTAAGCTTCAAAACGTTCCACTAGTAAATTACAGAAGGTGGAGATGTCTGCTTGCCCCCTTCTCCAGCTCAGTCCTTACATTTTGTGACAACAGTTGCAGCAATTACTCAGCATTTCTAATTGCATGCCTATGAGGTAGTAGGGAACTTCCAAGCACTCTAGAAAACAAAAAGCTTGCAGCATAATATAGTTCTAAAATCTCCTATTTTTAACAAGTGGCCTTTATAAATTGCCAACTGCATGCTTTCAACAGTTGTTTTGTTCCTTTCTATGGCAAATAACAGATGCTCATGAAATTCTTCTGCTTTTCATCTCTGATGCTTACAAGAAGTGCTGGGGCATATTCAATACCTTAGATTCAAAAGCTGTTACTGTTACTTTTCAAAAAATCCCTGGATTTGTTATGGATGGAACTGGAAAGGTAATTGAACAGTTGTGCTTTCAGCTAGGATTTTGAGCAAATAATTGTTGCAGTGAATTTGATGTCTCAGCAAATATATGTTGCAATGTCAAGAACAAGTAATTTGTTTTTTTTTTTTTTTTATAAACTCATTGAGGGGAAAATAAATGTTTTATGTATCCTGTTTATCCCTGGTTATATCATCCAGTATACCTCCTTAATGGAGCAGTAGCTTTGTTCACACTTGTATTTACTACTTGGTGTCTTCTTCTGTGATGAGTATTCCTTACTGCTCAGCCTGCCTTCCACTTCATGAAAGTGTGTTTGTTCTGGTATCTTCAAAAACAATCATCCCCCCTCTTTTGCTCTTAAGCCACTTAATTCTTTGCAGGAGGAGAATGGTAGTACCAGATACTGCTTCAGCTTCTCTTATCGTGGCCTCTTCCATATCAAATGTAGGTTTGTTCACTATTTGTAGGGCAGAGTTGAACAAGGTCACTGCAGAGGAGGTCAGTGCTTTGGTTAGACTGGGACAGCTGAAATGAAACAATTCAGCACTCGTTCTTTAAAACGTTTCTCAAATTATCAAAACGCAGAGTTCTGAGAAAAAGGGAGGCATTGAGCCTCTGTGCCATCACTGAGGCTGTGACTTCTTACCCTACAGCAGAGTAAAACCGATTACACCCATCAGAAGTGTGATCAGACCTGCCCTGGAGTGGTGTTTGTTGAGCTGAGCTATGCCTCCTCAGGCACCAGTGAGGGGGGGTTTCCCCCCCACCCACCCTTGGAGCATTACTTCTGTTCCACAACCTCAGCTCTCTAAATCTGCTCCCCAGCTCTAAACAGCCAAGCCCATTGCTCAGCTACAGTTTCAGTCTTGGCAGTGGCAGCTTTTTCTTTTTTTAGATATTCCAAGGAGCCAAAGCTAAATGCCTGCCTTTTCCACTTCTGGTGCTCCTCTCTATAACTTTCAGTGTGAGTTACACATAAGCACCACTCCTCAGAGTATTAATTCTCTTTGCAGTTTAAGACTAGCTGAGGTGAGTGTCTTACAACTATCTACAAGCCCTAAAATGTAGAAAATTAAATAGTTGTACACAAAAACTACAAGAAGCTCATGAAATACTTTTATTTCTGTAAAGGTCAGAACAGAGGCTAAGACTTACCCAGTCAGCAGTGCTTTTTAAGAATGCCTCACAATCCTCCCCAGGCTCTGTTCCAGTTCATCTATGTACAAACTCCAAGATTATTTATCCAGCAGCTCAAAGATGCCAACAGTGTCACTCTTAGGTTACTACAACCAGCACTTCATACTCATGTCTTTTTTAATGTTTACATAGAATCGTCAAAGTGTTCTAAATTAAGAAGTGTTTTGTTATAATGATCCTCTGAAGAACATCCCAAAGGACACCAGCTCAGCTTAGACTTTAGGGTTCATTTCATACAGTTCATAAGCAAATTCTTCTGTATGAGCTCTATCTTTCAGCAGGCCAATAAAATCTATCTCAAGCTGGAACGGACCATCTACTTTGTCTCCGATGGTGAATCCAAGGGTACAAACCTAATTAAAAGGCACATTAATTAGAACAGTATTTATAATGCTATGATCAGACATCAAACCGCTTCCATGTTTTACAAACAATTCCTAGCCATCTACTTTAAACTGGTGTTTGTTCTAAGTCCATCAGCACCTTGCTACCACGTTTCTCCATGCAGACCCCGGTGGGGAACTACTTCACATCTGCCTCTCCTGCTTGAGCTCTTGAAAAAGGGCTGGAGCCTGCAAGGTTTGGGTATGGCTGGTTGTGTCATGACTGGGTGTACAGAGAGATTTGCATGAAGTCTGTTACAATTCTTCCAGGAGCAGGAAACAAGGTAATTTAAGGTCAAGTCAGACACCTGGTGTAGTGTGGAAGTGTACCAAGCTGGACATTTTTAAATGCATGGAACTCTGTTACTGAGTTTCATGTTAAGGCAAGGTTCTCAGGCACTGTTTCCCAACTAGAATAACATTAGTAAATAGAAAAACATTCTTCTTTCCCCCAGTGTTCTCGCCCCCACCATTATTACAGTTTTTTAAAAATTAATAAATCTCAGGGGAACCTATATGGTTCAGGCATGCTCCCCCTCAGCCTGTGACCTGCCTGAAAGCTCTCAGCTCTTGACATGCCACCAGCCACCTTTCATAACCCTCAGTGTCACCAGTTCTCTGATCAAGCTGGGTCACCTGTGGCAGTGACTGGTGGTTACTAAACTACAGCTGCCCTTGAGCCCTGCTCTAAGTGCAGGGAAAATAGTGTCTAGGATGTGTCTGGTAAAGTTGAATAATTGGAGGCTGAGGCTAGGTATTTATTGTAAATGTACTAAATAAATCATAGGGCAAAGCTAAAGAAATTAAATGCACTGACATTACTTTCCAATTACTGATGTTTTAAATGCTGGATCTTCCCCAGCAGCAAGCTCTACAATTGGCCCCTTGGCTTGTGGAGCCCAGGAGGCTTTTAAAGCTCCATCTTTTTGGTTCATACTGTTAGGGATGACTATGGCAGTGGCCTAAACTCTCTGCTCTGAACAATGTGCTCCCTGCAAGCCCTAGATACATTAGCCACAGTGACTAACACTGACTCAAGTCATGGGCCTTTTATTTTCTCCCCATATCTATTTCTGTTTTCCTTTTGATATTCTCTGTGCGTTAAGCTGCCCTTGGTTGCATACAGGAGGGTCACTGAAAATTCAAAATCAAAAACAAGATACAGAAATAATTTTTCCCCAACATGTCCCCTGTGAATCAGTCGATCAAAGAAAGAAAAAATACTCAATGTATTTACTTAGACTAGAAAGCCTGGAAAGAAATAAAAAACGAGCCTAAGAGACCCTCAGCTTACTACTCATCATACCAGGGTCACTGCTCTCATACATCCTCAAATAAAGTCTCATATGGTATCCCTGACAGTCTTCTGTCAGGAAGAAAGTTTATGATAATTACTGTTATTATTGGCAGTGCTGTGCCAACTGGCATTTTAGAATTTTTGTCACTTTGATCATTCTTCAAAAAAATATTTTTTTGAAAGGCAAAGTAACTTGTGAGTTATTTGTTACATGGATCTCTTAAAAATATTTTCAGAATTCCTTTGAAGTAAATTAGCAATGCTGTCACAAAGTAGGGTAATTTAAATGCACAGGCAAGCACACAAGAAGTCTCTTATAAAAAGAAGAGATGCTTCAATTTCAATGCACAAACAAAGAATGTAAATTAATCTACATCCTGACAATATAATCCTAAAGGAAATTTCAGACAGCTAAAGCCCACAGAAAACTTGCCTTGTCTAACCAGATAGGATGCTGGTTATCCTGGACTCTTCCTCGACTGGACAGAAAGAATTTGGAGAATGGAATCTGACAGAAACAAAACAAAACCAGGCTTTAGAATCTTGTCACCAGTATATAAAATAAAAACTTGAGAAGAAAAACCGGTCATAGCAAATGAAATAACACTCTACCACATTGGTACCAGCACTAGTTGGTACATAGAACTGGCACAGGTAAATGGGCCGCATTAACCCTTCCCTGACCACTCATGGCCAGTTCCAGGCTCATGCTGTTCTGTGGTGGCTTTTGGTAGCTGCTGTGCAAGACTTTTACACTGCTACGACACAAGGAGAGGCTGCAGCACAGAAGGTGCAGAGGTATATCAAGAATATCTCCTTCCAATAATATGTCAAGAGAAAACAAGTTACTGAAGAGCCTGCCATGCACATACATCAACAGCTCGTCAGTACCCAAGCTGTGTACCTCACAGTGCAGACTTCATACTGAGACATCAGTACTGCAGCAGAGCAGTTCACAGTAAGGTAAAAACAACTTAGTGTGGTGGGAGTAAGGAAGAGGAGGGGCTGTAGTAAAAGCTAGGAAACAGGAGGGTTGGCTGGTGGGGATGAGAGGAAAACATGCCAGCCAGCAATGACACAGCCTCCTGACTCCTCACCTGTGCAGCCATAGCTGCTCCCATATGACTGGGCAGCAGTGTTATGATGCACCCAGTGCCAGTTGGTAAGGATGTGCAAACCTTGCTGCTGTCAGCAACAAAATGCAAACGTTCCCCAAGCTTCATCAGAAAAGAGCCCAAACTCCCATTGTTTATTATTCTTTTGTGCCTCAGATTCAAATGATACCTCACACCCCTGACTGCCTCCAGCAGGTCGAGCAAATCCTGTCTTGGTATGAATCCCACACCACTCACACCCATTACAGATAAAATGGTTGTGGCAGAGAACGGTCCTGGCAACATCTGCTAAGCTTCAGTTGCTGTATCCAATTTGTTATTCCAGCAATGGTTAAGAGCAGGCATTAAGGTGAAGGTATAGTGGATCAAATACAGAACTGACACAGCGTCCCCTCCCACAATCCAGTGATTTATGATTTTGGGAACTCCCCAGCCAAAGGCACATGTCTGTTGTAGAAAGATACACAACAGAAATGCTGTTGAAGGGACAGCAACAGCAATAAACTG
Organism: Indicator indicator; assembly: GCF_027791375.1. Taxonomy (NCBI): domain Eukaryota; kingdom Metazoa; phylum Chordata; class Aves; order Piciformes; family Indicatoridae; genus Indicator; species Indicator indicator. The sequence continues at coordinate 9,755,387 of NC_072013.1, read as the reverse complement.
TGACTTAAAAGCAATTCCCCTTCCACAGAGCCAGGACCCCAAGAGAGCCCCATTAGTCTGGCAGACTGATCAGTTCACCTTTATTTCCTCCCAGTATGGACCTCCTCGGGTGAACATGAAGTAGTTGTAGAGGTCATCCTTTTGATGAGAGAAGTAAGGGTCTGTATAAATGTTTACCATCCAAGCTCTGCCATCGCCACGGACACGTAAATATAAACTGTTGAAGTTTGACCAGTCGTAATACTTCCTCCTTGCAAAAGATCCCTAGAAATTATTAATAAACAATTATTCCTCCTTCATAAAGGGAAGCTTCCATTATGAAGAACAGAGCAGTACTGCTTTGATCACTGCCCTAACTATTATGTCAGTATCTACTGTAACCTAGTGAAAACTGGGTCATTCTTTCATCATACTAGTTGCTGATCTCACTGACTTTCTTTCAACATTGTATCAGAAACCACAAATTGCAATATCAGCACTCTTAGGTCTCCTGCTGTAATTAAAACTCATGATCTTGCAGTTATCAGAAATCAGATCTCCTTCCTAGGGCCAAATTCCCTACCAGGCAGGTACACACAACACTGCAGTGATGGATCAGTAGCTACGGATCAGTAGTTCATTAAGTTTAATGTAGTTCATTAAGATTAATATGCTATGGTCGGTACTAGATTATTCAGAGGTAATTACAAGAAATTGAAGAAGTGGAATAATTCATCTCCTGTGATAACTTCCCTTACTGAAGACTGACCTAAACACTGGAAGCATTTAATGTTTTCCAATGCTTTTTGTCATTAACTGTGCACAACAACATGGACTGCAAGCACATCTAATTTTTGAGCACTTTTTTTTTTCCAGAGATCTTTAAAGTCCTGGTGTTGAGACTGGCACATAGGCAGGCACAAGAGTCTTCAGAGAGATCACTTGGAGCAATGTGGGATGAGGGTCAGAGGTATTCTTGGCCAGAATTGCTTAAATCAAGTCAAGATTCAAACCAAAATTTCAGAGCTTACCCCTTTATTTTACTGTTGCCTACTAACTATCCTTCTACCAATTCATCTTACAGGTAACAGGATGAGTATATCAATGCATTTATACAAGGCCTGGGGCTTCCTGATTTTACAGTTTTGCCAGTTTTGAGCTTTTTTACTTAAATAATGAAAAGCCTTTGTATTTACGTTGTCACCCTCTGATTTCAAACTGCATTATACAGATGGACTGGTACACTCCACTATTTCAGAGTTAGGAGATGAAAGCTGAAATCACATTTGCACAAGTCCATAGCAGTCCTGAGAATTTAACTTAGGTAACACTCAACTTGCTGTTCCATTGCTCTGACCCAGTGTCACCATTTTAATCAGTGTTCATCTGCCTCTCACTTGCCTACTGATTTTGCTCCCTCATGTTCTCTGCTCTCTAGGTTTCTGATCCAGAAAAGGTTTTACCTGGGTACTGTGCCAAATCACAAACACAGGATGATCTAAAAAGTCAAGCATTTTATGCTTTGAGTCAAGATGTTCCTCTGCTTTTAAAGGGGGTTAAAAATAAGGAATGAAGCCAGCAATATTAATAACAAGCACATCAATTTCTTGTTCTGTTTTGCTCAGTTCTGAGCTGTCAAAGATTTGCATCTCACTTTTTCTGACGTACAGGAGAAACTAGGCCTTTAAAAAGTGCATTTCAAAGCATTACTTTCTATTCTTGTGAGGAAAAGGATGAGGTCATTCACCTAAACCAAGTCTGATGAATAGGCCAAGTTAAAGCCCAGAAAATCTGTCCTTAGGACACATTCAATTAAATTGAAATGTAGAGAGATACTTATTTTAATCATACAAGGTTTGTATGTAAAGGTTCATTACAGACCCTTTATTTGCACAAAGGATCCTGCAAACAGGGTTGTCATAATAAAGAGATGCCCTGTTGTACATCAAACATATATGACTCCTTTTCTAAGAAAACAAAAACCAAGAGAAAGTTTAAATTCTCCAGGCTGAAGGATGCAGCAGTAATTACATCCTTGAAGGAATATCTAATATTCCTGAAAGTGAGCAGTTTGAACCACAGTAAACAGTCCACTTGTCACTGGGATTACACAAACACACTCTGATGCAGCAACAGAAGCTGTGCAGACATTAAGCTGTACTTACCACCAGGGGTTTAGCTCTCATACTACAGTATCCACTGTATTTTGTCTCCCCATCACGAGGCACTTCTGGATTGAGGGTTCCATACAGCAGAGCACCCTGGTTATTCCTACCCAATTTGAGGTAAACTTCACTTTTTCCTCCAATCTCTACATCAGAGGAAACGACCCATTTATTTAAATCTTCTTGGCTCCGAAATTCCCACACCACCTTTGTCTGTTCCAACAGATACTTGCTCCATGGCTGGCCTCCAGGTCCTATTAAGTGTTCTTTGGACTCCTCCTTCAGAAAGTTCAGCTGAGTCTTTAAGACATCAAAGCTCTTCTTAAAACTCAAATCCACACTTTTCCAGAATGTTTTTTTCTCAGGCTGTGACCCTGGCCTCCTGTAGCTGCTGTACAGTTTTGACATGGAATCACTGAGGAGAGGTCCAATTAAAGGGTGCAAAAAGTTGTGCCTGCAGCATCTGCCACGTAAGGAAGCACTGTTCAGCCACACAATAGTCAGAGCCATACTGGTAAGCTTGAGTAATCCACTACCACTAAGGCAATTAATGGGTGTAAAAAGAATTTAATAACAAAACTAGTATCCAGAGATATCTTACTTTAATTACTGTAGCTTATCTCCACCTTCAATGAAAAAGAGAAAAAGATTTTTAAAATTACATATAGGATGCTTGCAAAACTGTCTAGTTTTTAAAACAAACATTAATTTGAAATCTGAGCTGTTGGAAAAAGGAATAAAAAGTAACATCGAGTATTACACTTCCTCAGATTGTTTACTTAATGATTTCCACCCTATGCACTCCCCACCTCCCGTGATGTGAAATACCCATCCGAATAAGTAAAACTAAATAAAATACTTTAATTAAAACTGAAAATAGAGATAAAAAGGCAATTTCTCCTCATCTCTTTCACTGTAAGCAGCTACAGATGAGTAACACCACCAAAACCAATCTCAAGAATAAGGTTTCCAAAACATGGCACCTATCTAACTACAAAGTATTAACCCCTACAAGAAAACCACAATCCACAACAGGTAGACCCTGCTGGCATATGGACCAGAACAACAGCCTCATCTGACAGTCACAGGCAATCAGACTTCACAGACATGAAGTCCTATTGCTGCCACACTACATGCTTCTTCCATACATCATCCTGTCCCTTGCCACCACAACATCTCTGGTTTAGGATTACAAGAAAGTTTGCAAAGACCAAAGAATTAACATGAAAGACTGCAACTTAATATTTTTTTCTTTTTTAGAGAGCTGTGGAAGAAATTCTAAAGATCTTCTCTTTGCTTGTCTCTGCATTATTGCTGGTAAGAACAGTTAAGGCAACATTGCTATTCTCTAGTTCATAAGGGAGAGTCTTAATGTTCAATGCTCTTTAAAGAGGCTACTATGTCTGACACATAAATAGTTGCTTGGTTTGTTGGTTTTTTCCAAAATGATGTCAAATCAGTTCATCTTCTCTGAGATTTTAAGAATGGTACCAGTCATTCCACATATATTCTTTATACAGAAGCAAAGAAGCATTTTGGTTGAAGAGACATTTAAAATCCAGTCCAACTGTTAACCTAGGTCACTACTAAACCATGTCTCTCAGCAGCACATCTACACATCTTTTAAATACCTCCAGGGATCGTGACTCAAGCGTGAGCAGCCTGTTCCAAGGATTGCCAATCCTTTCTGTGATGAAACTTCTAATGTCCAAACTAAACCTTCCCTGGCACAACCTGAGGCTGTTTCATTTTATCCTGGTTCTTGTTACTTAGGAGAAGAGACTGACCCCGCCTCGCTACAACCTCCTTTCAGGTAGTCGCAGAGTGGGATGAGCACGCACCAAGAGCCTGGACTGTGACTCAGTCCATTTCTGGCCCCCGCCGGCAAACCTGCCCCGATCCAAAACTTAACAGGCAGAGAGGAAAGGTGCCGAAAAGCTGCAGCCCGCAGCCATGCCGAGCCCAGCTCAGCACAGCCTAGTCCTTGCTTCCTACCAGTCCCGAGAGAAAGAAAAACGGAAGTTTTAATAAATATTACTTTTGTCAGATTTTAGTCCCTGCGCAACAATTTACCATTACGCCAGCGCGGGCTCACTGCCCTGCAGTTAGGGAACCTCCGTTTCTAGCGACGGTCCCACTTGAGCCTCACAGCGTCCTCACAGCGAACAGCGCCGCGGCCTGGGCACCGGGCCCGGATCCCACCCGCCTTCTCCTAGCCCAGAGGGCAGAGGCGAAGCCGAAACGCAGTGACAGGCGGTAGCGCCCCCTCCCCCAAGCGATCTGTCTCGAAAACCCCCTCCCCAGCTAAGACTCCCCAGCGCTGAGGCACCGCCTCACCTTCCCGCCCTTACCGGCAGGTCCCGAGCTTCCGGGCCCGGCGGGCAACACGCACCCGCTCCGCTCAAGTTCCGCTGCCGGCGAAAGCCACCCAATTCCCGCCCTCACCAGCAGCGGAGGTGATATCTTTCCTGCGCGCTGGGGGCACGGAAAAGTGCTCGGTGCTTGAGCAGTTTACTCGCAAATAGCTTTACGTTTAGCGAGAGGCTGAGGGGGAATGTGCCTGTTTGTGAGGAACATTTCGGGGGCAGAACACGAATAAACACTGATAGAGTCCGTTGCTGGCGTCCGTAGGGGTAAAGGGGCGAAGGAAAGGCGGCAGCAACGACGCTTCCTCCTCTTCGCCCCTCTCCCGCTATGGGCGCCGGCTCCGCCTTCCTTCCCGCCCCGGCGCGGTGCGCATGCGCGGTGCCCTTTGTGTCCCGGGCGGGCGAGCGGCGCGGGGCAGGCCGGGCTGCTGTGAGCGCCGCGCCGCCGCCGACGGCGCCGGGGCGGGGAAGGGGTGGGGGGGGAAAAAAAGCCGGCTCCGCCATGGTGAAGAAGCGGAAAGGCCGCGTCCTTATCGACTCCGATACTGAGGATAGCGGTAGCGAGGAGAACCTAGATCAGGTGCGCGGGGCAGGCCCGGCCCGAACGCGGGGCCTGGGATCTCCGGCCCGCGCCAGGGCTCGGCGCCGCCATCCCCTCCCTCGTTCCCTCGCTCCAGCCCGGGGATTTCGCGCCGCCGCCGTCGCTCTCCTCAGCCCGATGAGGACCCCCGCGGCCTTGGTGAAGAGAGCTCGCTTTCCTCCAGCGGCTCCCTGGCCTGCCCCTGGCAGGCGGCCCGCGTTGGCGGGTTTCGAGGGCTGTTTGCAGCGGGGCCCGGTACTTGCAGGAGGGCGGCGCTCAGCGGGACAGAGAGGCGATGCTCGGGGCGGTTTGGCCCTGAGGAGGGGGGAGTGAGGCCCAGCTGCCGGCAGTCGTCACCCCTTGGGTAGTGGGGGAAGAGGCCCAAAGGGGTTGGGCAACTTTTCTGTGGTGCTTTGGCACGCCCGGAGAGCGGAGAGGGAGAGCAGCGTGTTAGGTCCTTGTCTCCCGCCAGCTCGGTGAGCCCCGCGGGGCAGGCGGACTCCTGGGGCAAGTGTTAACGCGTGTTTAATGCTCCCTCCTCCATCCGAGCGACTGAGCTGGGGGAGCTCTGTTCGTGGGAAACTGTATGGAGTTAGGAGACGGTAGATGTAACAAGGGCAAGTATTTCTTTATCATCAGCACGCCTCCTGGGGTTGTAAGTGTGATGTCTGGTGTCAGCTTAACCGTGCCAGGGCTGCAAAAGGAGCTCTTTGAAGGGAGCTGCTTTCGAAGACTTACACTTTGGTGTAGCAGCTGTCGATGATGTGATTGAAATGCTGAATAAAGACATTATAAGTGAAGTGTGTTACAGCATGTATGGCAGTGCATGTTCCAGGGAGAAGCTTGGCTGGTTAAAGATGCTGAAGCCTACATGTCTGATGTAATTTATGTTCAGGGCCTTCAGGGTTTTCAATATAGAAGCTGTTGCTATGTTGCAATAAAAAAAACTCTTCCCAAACACTCAAAAATAGTTGTGCAGCTTGGAGCGTCACAAAAATTAAATCAGAGGCTCTGCCAGGCAAATATACCAGAGCAGATCATACCCTTATGTGGTTGATCTTGCATGCCTCTAGAGTCTTTACAGCTGCCAACACTGCTCCGCTAGTGTATTAGCTTCGTAGTTTCTTCAGAGCTTGAAAATGGAAGGAGTTGGCCTAGCTGTAGCATGCATCACAGGCAATCAGAGTGATGATGGTGGGAATAACCACATTGTTCTGCATCTGTTCCATCATTCCCTGGAAGCACGTGTCTGCAGCCCTATCTGAGTAGTAGGTGCTTCCTCTTCCACTGAGCTAATTGTAGCAGTTATAACAGCTTGGATATATATGTATGTGCAAGGATGAAGATCAGGCATCAGGGAAGCAGTTTTTTAAGGATGAGAGTACACTGAGTTAGGCCCCTGTAGGTTAAATGTTTGACAGCTTCCTGTGGCAATCTAGGCTTGTTGAATTGAAGGAGTAGGAGCCTTTCTAATAAAGTATCTTGGGAAGCAGAACAACAGAAGAAAGAAGGAAGGAAAATTCCTTGGAATAAAAGTAGTGGTAAATACATCTATATATCATCCAGGGAGGTAACCTGGATTGAAGTTGTGGGAGAGGAATTCCAGGAAGTGTAGAAAAACATCAGGAGGTTCCTGAAGAGATCTGTTAATTGTACAGGTGCCCTCTCCTGATATTGCATGCCCTCTGCAGAGAAAGGTTTGTTTATGCAGTGCCTCTCATTTGAGATAGTAAATTGTAATCCTTTTACTATGGAGATGATCTTCCATGTGTGAAACTAATACAAACCAATCTACTATTGACTTACCAAGACTGCAGAAGTTGTCATGACTGTATTCCTACTCACAGCTATCAGCCCCACAGCAATGTTTTTAAGCGTAAATTATTTGTCAAAGACAGTAAGGCAGCTTCACAAATATTTGTCATGTGCTACTCCTTATATCATCTGAACAAGCTATGAACAGCAGATGATGAGATTATTTGAGAACCATTTAGTTCTCTTTGCTGTTTTGCTGCCTTTAAAAGTGCTTCCTTAGGAGAACAGCTCTACTTAGTTTCACAAATGCTGAGCTGCTCTGTGTCTGTCCAAAGCTTTAAGTACATTCAGTGGTGTGTAGGGACGGGGAAGAGGAATTGAACAGGCTGACTAAATATTATTTGCCATGACATTGTAGTGATGCCTGAAGCATTTCCCCTTCAAAGTGTATAATTGCAAACATGTCTTTTATTTAGAAGAAGAGGCTGCTCTCTTGGGATATTTGGCTTTTTGGTTTAATGCTACACAATGTTTTTCAGGTGTTTTCTAATTATTGCCCAATCCAAATAAATCAAATCTGGACATGACTCTGAAAGTAATTTGTTTTATGTCATTTATATCAAGAAGTAATGGAGAGTAGGTCTAGACTGGATCTTAGGACGAAGCTCTTCAATATGAGGGTGGTGGGACTCTGGAAGGTTATGGCCAGGTTGGATGAGGCCTTGGCAGGGAGGTTGGAGTAGATGATCTGTAAGATCCCTTCCAACCTAAGCCATTCTGTGATTCTTACAGCTTGTTATCTTCATAATCCTTTTGTAGCGTCCAGTTGTGTTAAAATTGTGTGTGTGTATATACATTTATTTATGAAACATAAGTAGACTGTGTTCCGTAGTGGGGATGTGCTCAGATATCACACGAGAGATGACCTGGATTGGTAAAACTGATGACAACATTTTGAAACAGATGTGTGGTTTTTCATACCAGGAGCTCTTGTCATTGGCCAAACGGAAACGCAGTGACTCTGAAGAGAAGGAGGCACCTGTGAGCAAACCTACAGCATCTTCAGACTCTGAGACGTCAGACAGTGACGATGAGGTGAGTTTGTCATGTTGTTAGTGACATTTACTATGGGCTGTTTGTCTGACTGTGTCTGAGCAGTGAAACTATTTATCATGCAGTATATTTAGCCTGTTGACTTCATAAAGTAGGGCTGTCATCAAGGCCAGAGGATGTGTACTCAGAAATACTTTTCTATATTGTGGTTCTTTTCTTTCAGTCAATATGCTTTGAATTGTGACTGTATACAAAGTAGTCTGGTTGTCTATAGAAAATGTGACTGGTGACTGCTTGTTTAATCCAATGTTCATATGGTCTGAATGGCCTGGTGACCTGCCTGCTGGTGCTTTTCCTATATAATGCTTTTGGTTGAGGTAGTGGTGAAGCTGTGAAAGCTGGTTCTGAATTAAGAGAGAGAGATTTTCACTTTCAGAAGACACCTACCTTCTCTTTTCAGAGAAGAGGAGGGTCAGAGCAGTTGGTATTGTTTTACAGGTGGTAAAACCGTTCTCTTTAGCTACTTGGATTCTCCAAGAACTGTGCTGTGAGCTAGCTTGTCTGATCATTTGAACAGACAATGGAGTGTGGTTTCTGTTGGCATTTTTTAAGAAAGTGAGGCAAGGAAGAGTTCAGCATTACCTTGTTCTAAGATTTTGTCAGTACATTGTATAGCAGTGCTTATCTGCTATATCTGGGGTTATTAGTGGTTCTTGGTACCACATTCTAGAGCTGGTTTCACCTACAAGTAAAAATTGAAGCAGAGGAACTGAAAGAAGTGTCACAGGTATTTCAATGAGAACACTTTCCTGAAGGCTTACAAATATCTTTTGAAAGCTTTCCACACAGTGTAGTGGGGTCATGTTTTCCCACTATTCCCAAAATTTTAACAGGTGGCTGTTTGAGGTGGATTTCTTTTTTCTGAAAGTGCAGAAAGGATTGTTCATTGTGACAACTCGAATACCAGTAGGAGAGACCAGTGATAAGCTGTTAAGCATTTGATAATGTAGTAGAGCTTTTTCCAAGAATGAGTGGTTTCATTTTCTTTCTGAGGCATGCTCAAAATAAATATGCTTGGAACTCTGTTTCAGTCAATCCTTTTCTTAAAAGACAAATTTTAAAAAGTGACTCTGGTTTCTAATATATGCCTAAGACATAAAGAGAGAGAAAACTGTGAATGGACTAGATATATTAAATTTCTTCCTGGGTTGCCAGTGAGTCTGTCTGTATGCTGAGATCTGCTGGTACACAGTTTATTTATTCTAAACTGTGTGGAGACCAGCTTCTCTAGAAAAGTATATTTAGGTGTGGAGAGTACATCAATAATAAATCTTTCTCATCTGTGTTAATCTCTGAAAACTGACAGAATAAATACTATTACTGATTTGTTATTTTTTAATGTTTTTTTTTAGCTTGTATAACCACAAGTAACTTCCTTTATATGCATAATATGGCAGTAAATCTCTCCAGGAATTTGCACAGACCTTGCAGAGGGGGTAGTATCTTTGTTGCACCAGATGCATTTGATACTCTTTCTAATGTGTGTATGGTTTCTGATTGATACTTTGTTCTTTCTGACCTCCATGCAGGATGAGGAAAAGATTTAGAGAAGAGGTAATTAGGACACTGGCTTCTATTCCTGTGCCAGAAATATGCATTCTGAACTGCTGCTTGTCACAGCAGGGTGAAACAGCCTGGGTTATAACAGTTCTGCTTCTGCCACTCACTCAGGTGTGTGCATCCTAGGCTTGACTATGTGACTCCTGCTGAAGAACTTTGGTTTTAATCAGTGTTCCTGTGGCTGGTTTGAAGTTTGCTCAACCTGGAGGGTTGAGACAAGGTCTAAAACTTGAATTGTCTTGCTGGACTTCCTGTGAGATGAGGACCTTGAGGCAAAAGCATGGAAATTGCTACCCTGGGCAAATGTGCATAATCGTTCCTGTGTGCTTCCATGTAGGTTTTGTAGTGTGCACATCCTTTGTGCCTTTTGGCAAACGCTAAAGGTCCTGGGATTGTCACTTTGTTGCATGTACAGGAAAGGAGCCTGAATCTCCGCTTCAGAGGTCATTGTTGCGTTTTGTGTTTTTTAAAGGGAGGAGAGTTTGTGGGGCATAGGGGAGAGAAAGTGCCTTTTGGAATTGCAAAACAGCAGCACATGCACATCGTGCCACATCTCTACAGTGGTGCCCAAGAGATTTCAGGAGATTGAGAGTGTTACATTTTGTGTGTCTTGGTGAGAACGTACTTTTGTGAAAGTTACTGTCCACATCAGATGTTTGTGGTGCAGAGGCTGGTTTCTTTAACTTTTTAAGCAATTCTAATGACAGAATCCAATTACATAGCCAAGGGACTGAAGGTGAGTTGCAGGCAACAAAATGGGAGGGTTGCTCTGAACCATTTTCTGGTGGGTCTGGAAAGTATATGACTGAATTGACCATGAACCTGTTGTTCAGAGAACTGCTGAATAGTGATGACCGCAGGACGCTGTGATAGGAAGTTCTACCTTTGCAAAGACATGCTAAGCTGGACACAGCTGTGAAGGCAGACACTTCTTTATCTGTGGAGCAATGTGTGGCTATGACTACTCAAGAGCTCACCATCCCAGACTTTTAGACTGCTGCATGTAGCCAACTTGGTGTCATCCAAGTTACTTACTGGGGATACCATGCTAGAGGTATATATGTCCACAAGGTAGCCTCATTGCTATGGAAGATATTTTGTGGATGATGTTCCTTCTCACCTTTCCTTTTATCCTAGTATCGTTGCTTACAGTAAGAGATTTCTTTTTCTTGTGTGGTGAAACCTGGGTGCCTTCAGCAACAACTTCACTAACATCAGATAAGACAGAAAGCCACAATGCTGTAGGATCTCCTGCTCGTTTCTCTGGAAAGGTTTCTTCCTGACAACACTGGTGTGCATCTGTCTGTCCTTCTACACATGTTTTAATGTGGTGAGGGATTTGCTTGTGCCTTTTAACAGCTCTAGGGTGATAGCAGAAGATATTTTCATTACAAGAAAAATTACATAATAAATGCTTTGTACTAGTATGGAGTTCAGTGAGGAATATCTGTTTATGCCTTTATTTGCAAATTTGCAGATTCAGTAGGAAACAGAAAAGCTGAAGATCTTGTCAAGAGTTATGGAACAGAGAAGGAGGTAAGCAGTGGTCATGCAGCTAGTGAAGAAATCAGTCTCAAATAGCAGTTGACCTAGCTGGCTTTCTGCCCCTAATATGAGGACAGGACTTGAAAGTTTGGGTCTGATTATTGCACTTTAAGTTAGAGCACTCTAGCAAATGCAGATTAGCTGAACACTGCCTGGCTGCCTTCAGTTTTGGGGCTGTCTTTTGAAAGTTTGTGGAGATCACAGCACTAAATTTCTTCTTTTCCTGTGTGCTTTTATTTCATAATACTACTTAAGTAGATCTTTGAGAATGAGTGGGTTCTCCAGTTCTGTGAGGCCTTTTCCATGATTTTTTTTTTCACGCTTAGGAAATTTGAAATGGGCTGTGCTTTAATCTTCTTATGGGCTGTGTGCATTGTAGTGTTGACTTTTCTTGAAGACAGTTACCTTCAGCTGGTCGTGAGTGCAATAGTAAAGCTTTCCTTTCAGGATGAGAAGCTGCATCTCCCTTGGGGGTTACTTCTCACACCACAGACAGAGCACAAGTGCAGATCTGAATGGCAGAGGCTAGTTGAACAGAAGCTGGCACATCCAAAGGAGTAATATGGAGCAGCTGTGAACAAAATAGGTTTAAAATTTATTCTGCAAGTAGCTTCTTTAAATTGTAAACTAGCAGGGGCATAGCTCCTGAAGACTTGATTTATGTGGTATGAGAGCCTGCAGGAGCTCTGAAGTGGAGCAGGTTGCTCCAGAAACAGACTTATGGAGGTACTGGACTTGAATGTGTGATTTCATTTAATCTTTTTTGCCACATGAGCTTTTCCCTTTTCCTTTCTACCCAGGGAGCAATTTTGCTGAGAACAATTCAGTCATAAGGCATTGTCTAGTATCTAGAGAAGTCATTAAGCCTTTTTAGTCCAGATGCTGCTTGCTGGCTGATGATACTAGATCCATGAGAGGCGCTCACAGACCAAGTGTTTCACAGCTGTTGCCACCTCCAGCTTCCTTGGCCCAGGCTTCCTAAATAAGACCTTGCAGGTTTTCACGGCTGGTAGCATCCTCAAGTTTGTTTTGAGTATGAAGAGTGCTTCTTCACTGGTGTTTTAACATCTACCTTCTTGATGTTGTCACTCACCAATTCTTGCTGCTTTTCAATACATGGAGCCCTGAAAATCCTTCTAGAGCAAATGCTAATTTGCAGCTTAAGCTGCATTTGAACCTGTTTTAGGTAGGTTTCTCCCTCCCCATAGTTACCTTTCCATGAGCTCCTTTGAGCAGTACTTAAACAATAAGGATGGATCGGGTGTCTGGTGATATTTTGGCCCAGGAAGCTTTCTTTCAGCCAGTTCCTGGCAAAGCCTCTTTTGTGGCTTCAGAAGGTGTTTCCTTTATTTACTTTTCTGCTTTCCATTTTCCTGTTGACACTTTGAGTCTCCCCTTTGTATCTAAAATGACGATTTAAGTTTTCTAATTACTGGTCTATTGTCAATGTGAAGGTGTCCGATGTGTCTGAAAGACAGGTGCAGACCTCAAAAGGCAGGGGAAAGTAGCAAGGGCTCTTTAATTACTGTTTAGTTTTAACAGTAGTGGTAGAGAACTCTTGGAGTGCTGTCTGCAGAGTTCTCCCAGCTTTGAGAAACTATGAAGACAGCAAATTCTGCCTTATCTTCCTATCTGTGCTGCTTGTTGTAGTCTTCAGACAGGCTGAATCTGCAGTTTGATGCCTTGCCTGGAGGACTGCCTTTTGTTTTCCCTGTATGAATGGGAGAGAGGGGATGAAATTTTGTAAGCTGGGCTAATGTTATGTAGCTTGGCTGTCTTAAGCTGTCATATTGTCAGGGAGCTGTAAGTTTATGTGGCCTGGCAGAGGAACGCATTTGTAAGGGACCTGTTTGGCTTTGATGTTGTAGCTTTTAATTTACCTTTTGCTTATAAAAGCCATATCCAGGAGCTACTGTCTGAATAGCAGAGGTAAAATGATTCTTCTGCATTCGGTACTCTGAGAGCCTTTTTTATTTTTTTGCTTCCTCCTATATCTCATTTCATCTCCCTAGTGGAAATATGTTCCAGGTTTTCTGAGCTATAAATTATTTTCTTCAATCAGTTTGTGTAGTTGCTTTTGTAGAAGCTGACTTCTAAATCTGGCTAATTTATAACGTGAGGCTTTTTTGTTATTGGCAGTCCATTCTGGGTGCTATGGCTTAACTTGGTCGTCTTAGAATCATAGAATCATTTAGTTTGGAAAGAGCCTTTCAGGTCATAGAGCCCAACTATTTCTTGGGGAAATATACAAGCTATTAGCACTACAAACCTGGGAAGCAAGAGGAGAAATTGAAATGCTCTTCTGGCTGCTTTTTGTGAATGAACCATAAAGCTCTGTTGTTTGATAGCATGAAACAATAAGCAGAAAGTCATGTTGCAGCACATTTATCCATGGATTTATTATCTCATTGTGTCTGGAACCATGGAGGGTTCCAGATGGTGGCTAAGGAGGCAGCAGTGAATAGAAAGGCTGTTCAGAGGAGGCGTGCTACAGTCATGGAAGGCATGTGAGAAGTGTTGACTTCCTCTGCCTGGCTGGAACATGGAAGAGGAAACCTGGAGAAACTGAAATAGAAGACAGATTTTTGAAAAATACTGTTTGGTGTTTGAGATGCAGGAAGTGAAGGGAAGCAGAGCAAACCTGCTTCTGACTGTGTGTGCTTTTTCACTTGATATTACATGCAAACGCGTTGTTCCTTTCTGATCTCTGCTGGTGTGCTAGAGCATGAGGAAGGGGCTTCGGACTCTGGTTTGGAATGCAGCTCATGGCTTTCCGGAATTGTGTCCTATCCCATTCCTGACCTGTTCCATCTTCTGCTGTAACAAGAAATATTCATGCTTTATTGGATGCAGGGTGAAACATAGTGACTAAGGATTAGAAAAAGGCTGAAGTCCTTAATACCTTCTTTGCCACAGTCTTTAAGAACAAGACTAGTCATTTGCTGTGTAGCAAACCTATTGAACTCGACAACAGGGATGGGGAAAAAAAGAAGACTTCCACAATCCGAGAGGAAGTAGTGAGTGACCTTCTGAATCACCTAGACATACACAAGTCTATGGGGCCAGATAGGTTCCACACAGGAGTGCTGAAGGAGCTGGTGGTTGTGCTTACCAAGCCACTCTTCATTTGTCAGCAGTCCTGGCTAACCAGGGAGGTCTCAGCGGACTGGAGATTAGCAAATGTGACACCCATCTACAAGAAGGGCCTGAAGAGGGATCTGGGGAACTACAGACCCATCAGTCTGGTCATGGAACAAATCATCTTGAGTGTCATAATACACCATTTACAGGACAGCCATGTGATCAGGCCCAATCAGTGTGGACTCATGAAGGGCAGATCCTGCCTAGCAAACCTCATCTCCTTCTATGACAAGGTGACCCACATGGTGGATGAGGGAAAGGCTGTGGATGTTGTTTACCTAGACTTCAGTAAAGCCTTTGATGCTGTCCCCCACAGCATCCTTGTGAAAAAACCGTCTGCCCTCAGCCTGGATGAGTGTATGCTCTGCTGGATCAAACACTGGCTGCATGGCCAGGCTTTAGAGAGTGTAGTGAATGAAATCCAGATGGTGGCCGGTCACAAGTGGTGTTTCTCAGGGCTTGGTGCTGGGCCCACTCCCATTTAATATCTTTGAGTGCAGCCTCAGGAAGTTTACAGATGATACCAAATGAGGTGGGAGTGTTGATGTGCTGGAGGGTAGGAAGGCTTTTCAGCAGGACCAGGACAGGCTGGATCGATAGGCTAGGGCAAATCGTATGGTCTTCAACAAGGCTAGGTGCCAGGTCCTGCACTTGAGTTACAACAACCCCATGCAATGCTGCAGGTTTGGGGCTGAGTAACTGAAAAGCTGATGGGCAGAGAAAGACCTGGGGTGCTGATCAACAGCCAGCTGAACATGAGCCAGCAGTGTGCCTTAGGTGGCCAGGGAGGCCAATGGCATTTTCACCTGTATCAGGAGTAGTGTGGCCGGCAGGACTAGAGAGGTGATTGTCCCACTGAACTCTGTGCTGGTGAGGCTGCAGAATGAGTACTCTGTTCAGTTTTGAGCACCACAGTACAAGAGAGACATTGAGTTGCTGGAGCAGGTCCAAAGAAAGGCAATGAAGCTGGTGAAGGGTATAGAGAGTAAGTGTCATGAGGAGTGGCTGAGGGAACTGGGGTTGTTCCCTATGAAGAAAAGGGGACTGGGAGGAGACCTTCTTGCTCTCTATCAACTACCTGAAAGGAGGTTGTAGGGAGGTGGGGGTTGGTCTCTTCTCACAAGTCACAACTGATAGGACAAGAGGAAATGGCATCAAGTTACACCAGAGGTGGTTTTGGTTAGGCATTAGGAAAAACTTCTGTAGTGAAAGGGTTCTCAAAACCTTGAATAGGCTGCCTAGAGAACTGGTTGAGTTGCCATTCCTGGATGTATTTAAAAGCTGTCTAGATGTGGTGTAGTAGTGGTCCTGGTAAAGTTAGACAGTAGTTGGACTTGATGGCCTTGAAGGTCTTTTCCAGCCATAGTGATTCTGTGAAACTTGATGTTGACTGGTTTCTCTCTAAACAACACAGAGTGGTCATTCAGTTTCCAAGTGACAACTGATGGTTCCTGAGCCTGCAAGGCAATCTGTGAGCCTAAAGGAGCCTCTCATTGGCTATGCTTTGGATTTTTCCTTAAAGCTTGCTTGAACCCTTTGTCTTGTCCTGTAGTGGTACCAGGAATGATCAGGCATTCATGAGAGACTAGTGTAGCTAAATAACTCCTGAAGCACCTAAGTTGGGTAAGGAAAAAATTGTCTCTGTGACAACACTGAAAGTGGAAAGTGACAAGCAGTTACTTAAAAGAAGTCACTTGCATAAACAAGAGCAAGATGAAATGTAATCTCCAGGGTGAAACAGAAACCAAAACAAAATTGCCTACATTAGGGCAAGGGTTTTTTATTGCATTTTGTGTTTTTATTGTGTTGGTTGGTGGTTTGTTTTTTTTTGCTCAAGAGGTTGTTGCACTGCTTGTTCTTCAGTTATTCCTTCCAGGACCCAGGTTGTCTTCATAATTCCACTTGTGAGACAGAAGCTGAGAACAGTGATCTGTAACACATGTATCTACAGCTATTAGATGTTTTATTAACAGCTGAAGTCCTGCTGGTTTTATCTGATCTCAACTTCTTTTATCTCAGCATGACCTCTCAAGGTCTTGATCTAACTGTGGTGTGTACTGTGCCTTTCTCTGTGCTTCTTCCTTGCTGTGCAGCCTGCTGAGGCAAGGTATAATTTGGCGTTTGAACACTGAGAAGAGATGACAGAGCTCTGGGAAGGGAGGCACCACTGTATCCCTGGTTCAGAAGGCTCTGCTTCTTCCTGCTAAATGCTCAGTTTCGCTTTCTCACTGAGTATGCTGGCACTAGGTGAGCTCTTGAACAAGCAGCAAAAGACTCTTCTCTGCAGTACCTAGGAGGTGATTTCTTAACAAGGAGGTTTGAGCATATTCAGACAGAGCACAAGCTTGTTCTTAACTGATTTATGTGGGTGTAGTTAACCAGGAATATTATTAGGCAGTGGTATTGTAACACTGAACAAGCCAATAAAGACTTGAGTGCAGCAGGCTGATGTGAAGTCAGATGCTTTCTGTGGAGTTTCTTGCCTATCCTTTGCACTGTAATAGACTGTGGTAAAGTGCATAGGGCCTGGATTGCAGTCTGAGGCTCACCACTAGGTACCTGCACTTTTAGCTCAGGAAACAAAACTTGTCTGGACTTGGACAGATAATTTTTGAATACACAGATGATGCTTAGAAAAGAAAGTGAGGCAAATAGAAGATACAGGTCTGGATGTGAGAGTAATCAAAACCTAGGAAATTCTAAAAATATTAGTAGGTCAAGTAGTAGCTTCTAACTACTCACTATTGCATCTCAAATACTGGGCTCAGTTTTGGGACCCTCGCTACAAGAAGGACATTGAGGTGCTCAAGTGTGCCCACAGAAGGGCAGTGGAGCTGGTGAAGGGTCTAGAGAACAAGGCTCATGAGGAGTGGCTGAGGGAGCTAGGGTTCTTTAGCCTAGAGAAAAGGAGGCTGAGGTGAGACCTCCTCACTCTCTACAACTCCCTGAAATGAGGTTGTAGTGAGGTAGGGCTTTGTCTCTTCTCCAAGGTAACAAGAAGGATCAGCCTCAAATTGCACCAGGAGTGATTTAGATTGGATATTAGCAAAAATTTCTTCACTGAAAGGGTTGTTAAACACTGGAACAGGCTGTCCAGGCCAGTGGTGGAGTCACCATCCCTGGAGAGATTTAAAGCCTGTGTGGATGTGGTGCTGAGGAATATGGTTTAGTGACAATTTGGCAGTGCTGGGTTTTATGGTTGGATTTGAGGATCTTACAGTTCTTATCCAACCAAAACAATTCCATGATTCTACTTGGTCAAGTTTCATTTAGGTAGTTTGAACACCAGGGTTCTCTGAAGACGGTGCCTAATCAGGCAGAAGTATTCATCAGATTTGATGGAATGATAACTGCATGCAGAGATGGACTTGTTCCATCCCCCAGGAGGGGGTGAATGGATGAGGAGCTTGAAGTTTGTGTGGACTTGAGATCAAGTCTAAAGTTATTTTTTTTTCCAGACAGAGTAGTTTTGAGTGCAAGATTTCCGTTGTGCAAAAGTGTATTTGCTCATATGAATTAGGAATCTATTTTTTAGCAGACTATGTGCTTCAGCAGATGATTATGCACGTGAAAGAGGAGAGTAATATAAATGTATGGAGAGGATGATAGTGTAAATATTTATATATTTAGAGAGAAACTGCCTTGTCCCTGGAGATCTTGTGCCTGGAGAATTTCTAGGAGAGTAAGTGCAAAATATTTTAAAGGCTTAAAATAATAGACATACTGGTTCTGTTCCCTTCTGGCTTTACCCAGATAGTTAGGACAGTGCAAAAATTCTCTTAAGAAGCCACACCATGAGGTAAATACCAACTGGTACTTCCCTTGGCACTTTGGGATTTCAAGTTGCTGCCCATGTGTGCAGTGGTATAAGTCATGCAGTCTATATCAAATGAAGATATGACATTAAGAGAAAATCCAAATTAAGACTTGATATTTGAAATTACTATTTTCTCTTCTTGATGACTTCTGTGATTCTGATTTGATTCCAACTTGTGTATGTAGGTGCAGGTGGTGGCACTACCGTCTTGGTGTCACTACTGAAGTGAGTGTTCTGTCAGCTTGTTGCATAAAGATACAAGATGCAGTGTGCTCCTGGTAAAACTTGAGAGTTTTGGACAGACTATCATGCATAATTGGTGTGCCTTCATGAAATCTAAAATGTGCTCTTGAATAGTCTTAGCTTCAGTAACACATCTGTTGCTTCTGTTTAATAGTAGCAAACTGAAGCTAATCTTCACAGATGCAGTTGGACATTTGTTTTAAATTGTTTTCCTAGGAAAATATTTTCAGTGCTTCTTTTCTCTTCTGCAGGTATTGCAGACTCTGAAGTCTTCATTAGTTTTCTGTTGGCTGATACTTTTTATGTTTCTTTGAAATAAAAACCCTGAGACAACTGTACCATCCCCTCAAAATGCTTTCATTTCATAAATTTCCAATCGGCTTTTATTTTTCTCTTTTATTGTTGTTTTGTTGCTGTCAAATACTGGACCATTTCTCATTCATTTTTACTGCACCGTTTTGGGGGAGGGAGAGTGATGTTAGTATCTCATGATCCCTTTATTGGTTCTTTTCCTTGCAGTGGACTGTTGGAGGTTCTAAAAACAAAAAAAAGGGAAAAGCGGGTAAGGCGGAGAAGAAAGGAGCCATGAGGAAACAGACGAACAAAGCTGCCTCTTCAGGCAGCTCGGATAAAGACAGCTCTGCAGAGAGCTCAGCACCCGAAGAGGGTAAGAGAACCTATATGCATCTAACACTGTCATTCCAAGTGAAGTTAACCCTTCGTGCACACTGCAGGGTAACATTAAATGATGATGTGAAGGCTGCCCTTCAAAGAGTTTTCCTTGTGTTGCTGGCAGTTTGGATGACTCTTAAACTTGCCATGGCTTGAAGTACAGAAAATTCAGTATAGCATTGCCATGAGCACTCTAGTTACAACCACAACACTAAATATTGTTTGGACTGAAAAATTTATCATGTTTAATTGCTTTACCTTCTCCTGGAAAGTTGCTTTCTTCCTTCTAGCATGTTCCATCTGTAGTGTGGGGGGGCTCTCTTTTTTTCTGCTGACTTATTTTCCCTTGCCAAATGTGATGACAAAGGGAAAGGTGTAGAGTCCTGTGTGATGTAAACAGGAGTTTATCTGCATGTGTTTGCTCTGAGTTGAAATTCAGTTTGTACTGACGTGGAAGAAGAAAAATCATTGCTTAATTTTGTCAAATTTATCTTTTTTTTTTTTTTTTAATTCTGAATAGTGAATATGTTCCAATGCTGGGCAAGCTTCCGGAGTTCTTTTCTGCTTTCTTCATGCCCATGAAGGTTTGCAGGTGGTTAGTTGTGATTTCAGTAGATAGTATAAAAGCAAAGTTAAGAAAGAATATGAAGAAGTGTACAGCTCTAGTATATCAGCTGCAGCTGAGACGGACCAAAACATGGAGTGCTGAGCCTCCACGGATCAGTGCTTGCAAATCAAGGTTTTTCACAGTGTAAGCTTTGCAAAGCTGGAAGTTCCCAGAAATACTGAGGTCTGAAGGGAAGTGAAAGAAAAAAAATCACATATCTGTTTTTATGATTTGGTGTCATGTGGTCAATTGGGGGAGATAATCAAAGCAGTTGGACTTGAATCAAGTCCAGAGGTGGTGTTCCCATTTTCAGACACCAGTTTCTCCACTCCTATCTCCTCTCCAATTTCATAACTCATGAGAAGAAAAATTGCTCTGTGACAAAATTTCTGTCACGAGCGCAACTGAGTTAGAGAATGCAATAGCCTCTTCTGGCTAAGGGCAGCACAGTAAGCCTTGGTCATTTCTCTAGTATGTTCAGAATATCTTCTACGTGTAGTTCTTTCAACAGGTTTCTGAGAACTCTTTCTCAGAGAAACAGTGGATTAATGTAGAGGTTTTTTTAATTTTATTTTCAGACTTAAAAGGAAAAAAGCAAGAAAAGAAACCTTTCTGTTGACAGGAAAATATATTTGTATTTGAAAACATTTGAAATACATCCAGCACCCACTATTTAGGGGAGTCAGCAGTTCCCTAAACCCACGTGTAACTGGGAATGCTTGTTACAGTAGTGGAGCTAGTGTCATGGCTTTGCCAGTTCTGGGGGCAGGGCATTTCAACTTCATCTTGTGATGCAGAAATTCATTATGTTGCAGACTTCAAATGATGAATTTTGGTTCTTCAGATTGCTGTGAGGAGAAGTATTGCTAGTTGTAAATTAGTGGCATTTGAGATGTACATGTACACCTACAAAGTTATGGATGTGTAAGCAACTTCTTGGGGATCTAAGCAGATAGAAATCTAGTCTTAAGACCCTAACACACTAACCAACAGGCCATCTAAAATTACCACAAGACACACATGCTGAAAAATGATAGAAGGATGACTAGTACTATGTGTGAACAGAAATTTAGTAACAATTCTTAGCCTACTAAGAATTGTTACTTATAACTCAATTTCTGTTCACTCATAGTACTAGTCATCCTTTTATCATTTTTCAGCATGTGTGTCTTGTGGTAATAAAGTGTTTCCTCCTGGGCATAGGTTTCTTGGTAGATGTGCTTTCAGTGCAGTGTAAGAGGAGTGTAAAATTCATGGTATCCTTTGCTAATGGGCTACAATAAAGCAGTTTAGCTTTGCCTTGGTTGAATCTCACTGTATTGTATTTTTGTTGTAGGAGAAGTCTCTGACTCAGAAAGCAACAGCTCCTCGTCTAGCTCAGATTCAGATTCTTCATCTGAAGATGAGGAATTCCATGATGGCTATGGAGAAGACCTGATGGGAGATGAAGAAGACCGGGCTCGACTGGAGCAAATGACAGAGAAGGAGAGAGAGCAGGAGCTGTTTAACCGGATAGAGAAGAGAGAAGTGCTAAAGAGAAGGTGACTTTTATATCTGTTGGTATTTGGTAGCAAGTTCATCCAGGCTGACTGTGCTTTCATGTTTGGGGTCCAAGCATTCAGCACTATAAAGTGAATTAGCTTCATTGTAGATTTTTTTTGCATAACTGTCCTTATACCTCATTGAGAAGCACAGCACAACAGGATCTCTGTGTGTTCTTGTAAAAGTCCGTTTCTGGAAGTTTCTCAGCTGTGGAATATGCCTGCTTCTGCCAGCTACCCCTAAAGGCATCTTACTGCTTCACACTCTATATGCCAGACAGAAGGACTGCTTTCTCTTCTGTCCTTTTTTTGTGTTAGCTGTCACATGCTGGTAATTTGAAAAGATGCAAACAAATTGAGGTGTATATGAACTTCTGGAATTGTTCATTTAAACAATGGTGAAGCAGAGGGTTTAAGGTTGTCTCTATATGGGTGTGAAGCTAGTTAAGGCCCTATTAGAAGAGAGAGAGATAGTAATAATGAGGAGTGGTGTTGGATATGTCATTTTCAATGCATCCTTTTTGGGTTTTTACCTTAGGTGTGGCTTGTTTTGTTTGTTACTGTAACACTATCCAGTCAGGCAATTTCCTCCTAGTAAAGGTATTTTTGTTACAATGAGTCTAAGACAAAAGATTTGGCATGTGTTTGGACTCTTTTCTTTAGTCTCTTCCCTCTTTGGTGACTTCTCTCTTTTCTCATTTGCTGAGAAATTTCTTTAGAGGGATGACATCTTTTGAGTAAATCATGTTAATACAAGCTACTGTCAGACTGTCCATTTCTTCAAGCCTTATTCAGAGCACTGCCTCTCTGTAGGTCTTTAAATACCACTTTTCAATGGCCTATCTAGTCTGCTCAAAAGGATCAGAATGAGTGAAAGATTTGATTTAGGTCAGGTAGAAGGATACCATTCTTTAATTTCATTCGCTGTTCTGTGAATGTAACCGAATGTCTTTCTTTTAGAATGAACCTTGGAGAATACTTGTCACAAACAAGCTAAACAGTCTTAAGCTTGATTTAATCTTGAACAAGTTTGTCCTGTTCTATGTAAAGAAGTTGGCAGGTAGAATTAAGGGGGTAGGGGGCAGTTATTTCACTTTATGGTAAGCTGAATCTTTCAGAATGCTTTCTAGCTCTGTATGTACATTGTGCTGTGAGGTCATTGGGATTACAGCAGCTGCTGCATGTGACAGTGCCTGTGTGTTGTGCTTCATGCTAAAGCCATAAAGGGCAAAAAGCTCATCTGGCACTTCAGTTTCTTGTCTACAAAATCCAGGTGTAAAGGACTGAAGAAGACTGGACCATGTAACATGCATGTGGCTGACATGTTTTGAATTTCAGTTATTGAAAGTTAAGTAACTTTTTTCTCGTGTTTGGCCATATGCACACTTCACTAAAGCAATAACCAGTCAATGGTGCAATGGGATCTCAGTCACAGGACAGTTCCAGCAAAATCTTTACGCTTCTCAACAGAGTGGCTGAAAATAAGTTTTTAGGGTGGGATAAGCCAGGAATTTGTTGCTTGCAGCTGGGAAAGCCAGTTGCATCAAGAGGATTGTGGCCAGAAGGTCAAGGGAGGTGATTCTCCCCATCTGCTCTCATGAGACCCTACATGGAGTAATGTGTTCAACTCTGGGGCCCCCATCATAAGGTAATGGACCTGCTTGAGCAAGTCCAGATGAGGGCCACAAAGATGATCAGGGGACTGAAGCACCTCCCCTGTGAGGGCAGAGGTGGAAAAGAGAAGGCTCCAGGGAGATTTTATAGCAACCTTCCAGTACTTGTAGAGGCCTATAAGATGGGGAGGGACTCTTTAATCAGGATTTATGAAGTGATAGATTGAGAGGTAAAGGTTTCAAACTGAAAGAGGGTGGATTTAGAATAGATAAAAGGAGGAAATTCTTTACTGTGTGGATGGTGAGACACTGGCACAGGTTGCCCAAAGAAGTTGTAGATGCCCCCTTCCTGGAAGTGTTCAAGGCCAGGTGGGATGGGGCTTTGAGCAACCTGATCTAGTGGGAGGTGTCTTTGCCAATAGCAAGGAGGTTGGAACTAGATTATCTTTAAGGTCCCTTCCAACCTAAACCATTCTGTTACGATAATTTATGAGGGCAGAAATGGAAGTGCCTAAACTGGACCGCAGAATCTGCCTGAGTCCGACTGGAATGCAGCTGAGGGAACTGGGATTGTTTAGTCTGGAGAAGAGAATGCTAAGAGGAGATTTTACTGCTCTGTACCTGAAAGGAGGTTGTAATGAGGCTAGTGACTAGTCTCTTCTCCCAGGTAGTTATTGATAGGATGAGAGGAAATGGGTGTGAGCTGTGCCAGGGAAAGTTTAGATTGGACATTAGGAAGAATTCCTTTACTGAAAGACTGGTCAGGCATTGGAACAAGCTGCCCAGGGAGGTAATGGAGTTGCCATCCCTGGAGGCATTCAAGAAGCATGTAAACAGAACATTTCAGGATACAGTTTAATGGGCATGGTAGTTGGGTTACAGCTGGACTCGATCTTAAAGGTGTTTTTCAACCTTTGGTTCTATGACTCACTGTGACTTCTTTGCAGGCATTCTTACACAAGCTGGTGCAAATAGTGCCAATGGAGAGATGGAGTTAACATGGTAGTGGCTTTAAGCAACCAAGTTTTTAGCTGTTTGGGTTCAAACGATGTGAAATAGCCAGTTGAGTAGAGTTGGAGGCAGCATGCGATGGTCACTACACAGGCAAAGATGAAGATGGAGTTAGGACTGGGAGAGTAGCCATTACTGCGGTCTCCTCAGGCCTTTAAGTTAGCTGTCTGTAAACCTGCACTTTTCTATGCTCAGCTTTTCTTCACCTTATTTTTCTTGGGGAAGGGAAAGGGGGACAGGATAGCAGTAAAAGGTTATCAACCTGGGGCACGCAGTGGAAGTGTTTTTGCAGCCTACAACGTCAGCTTTGATAGCATGGGAATGGTACTTTGCTCACTCAGGGAGAGAGTGTTCTTTCACACAATCTTTTTGTTTCCATATCTGCTGCTAGGTTTGAAATCAAGAAGAAACTAAAAACGGCAAAAAAGAAAGAAAAGAAAGAGAAAAAGAAAAAGCAAGAAGAGGAGCAGGAGAAGAAAAAACTCACACAAATCCAGGAATCCCAGGTAGGATTTGTTACTAAGGCTGTCCTTAGTAACAAACTCTTTTCCTCTGGTGATAGGAGACAAGATGCTGCCTCTCCCTGCCCTGATGTTTTCCCTTAATGTCAAACAGTGTGTTAAGCAGGTCAGAGTTTAGTTTGTTTATATGCTTAAGTTATCTTTAGCCTTTAGTTCATTTAAAAAAATAACATTTTGGCCTGCTGAAGGATGCACTGGTAACTCCTTTTAATGAACAATGCAAACTTGCAGCTGGCTCTAAAGCTGCTGTGATAGTCCTCCCATAAGAGAACAGGAAAGCAACCTTTTGTAGTTCCTTTAGACAAACTTCTGTCTTTCAGTCCAAAGTGTTGCAGTCTGTCTTGTAAGTGGAAGTTTGAGAGCAGGCCAAAAACTGCTCAGATCTTATTTATTCTGCATATACATATAGTGTTTCGAAAGAGTGCTTTGTTTCTACTGGTAGGGATGTCAAGGGAAAGCTTGAGGGAGCTGTCTAGTTTTTCCACCTCCACTAGAAAGAGAGAGAATAATACCAGTTTTGGAGGTGAGTCCTCTGTTACTGAAGTGTAGTTTCAAATGGATGAATTGGCAGAAGTTTCAAATGGTTATGATTTTGCCCTTAACTATTTAGAGTCCAGGCGGAAAGGTTCCCAGAATGGGATGGGATTCATCTCTCCTAACTTTAGCCATCTAAGAACTAGTTGATAGTTTGCACTTGCTGTCACATCTGTGCAGCAGAGAAGGCTGTCTTCAGCTGGCAACTCACTCCGTATTGTTTTCTAGTGAAATGGATGTTTAACACTTAAATCAGATGAGATGAGTTTTCCCTTAGGCACCCATTAAGCAAAGCAAATCTCATCTCCCTACCCCTCTCAACATCATGGTGTACACTTGTATAGTCTGTATATATAGTACATAATGTGTAGATGCATGCAGACATATG
This sequence comes from Indicator indicator, assembly GCF_027791375.1. Classification (NCBI taxonomy): domain Eukaryota; kingdom Metazoa; phylum Chordata; class Aves; order Piciformes; family Indicatoridae; genus Indicator; species Indicator indicator. The sequence goes on along the minus strand of NC_072013.1, from coordinate 9,730,236 downwards.
CATATATAAAAGGATCTTATGCAGAGTTCTTTTACAATTCCTTCTAGAAATTTCTTCAACTTACCTCAAATGACTGACTGTCTTTTATGCTTTTTATAGAAGCTGCTTTCTGTGCTACCTGGCATTCCAGATAGACCTGTTAGAAAAGGAAAATATTAGAAGACTTACAACATTTAAAATCTGGATCCATGTCACAGACTTTACACAGAAGTTTATTTCTAATTTACATACTTATTAACATAATTTTGCTGCTGAATGAGAACAAGTATCTTAATTTGGCCTTACAGAAGGACAAGCAAAAAGAGAAGAATATGAATTCAAATGTTCCTTGTTGTTTGTTAGTTGCAGAATTCCATTTTATTTCTCTAGTCGTTTTTTTAATTTGATTGAGGAGTTTTGACACTAAAACTTGGTGGCAGAAATGTTGAAGTGTCAAAAAAATGTTCTTTCTTTTTCCCATGAATTAGGAAAAAAGAATATTTCAAGCTTTAGCTTCATTTCCCTTTCCTTAGCCTCTGAAAACAAACTTGAAAATAGACTGATTTCAAAATAGAGTTTGTTAGTGGTTTCTGTTTGTAAAGTTTTCTAAGTATGCAAACAAATCTTCGTTTTAACATATTTCAATGTATGGGTTTCACTTGGTGTTGAGAGACTCTCTGTGTATGTTTTTAGGTCATGTCACATAATAAAGAGCGGCGATCAAAGCGGGATGAGAAGCTAGACAAGAAATCTCAGGCAATGGAGGAACTGAAAGCAGAAAGAGAGAAAAGGAAGAACAGAACAGGTATGAAAGTGTCTCACTATTGCTACAATTTGAGGCATTATTACAGCTTTCTGAAAAAATGCTACTTCCAGTTTCTAGTTAGTGCAACAGTCCTACACCTTGGTGAATGAATTCTGTGTCTGTGTTTTCCTTGGTCTTTTGCCCAGCGTCACCACCTAGGGTATTGTTTGGCACCACTGGTGCTGTATTCCTCCCTCTTGTCCCTCCTCAGCATGGTCTGAAAACCAAGTAAACTTTGTAATGCATTGAGTGGTGTTTAGTTCATATATTTGAATTGGTTGCTTAGATTCTATTATTCCATCTCTGAACCACCCCAACTGTATTTGTTTTATTGTGCTACTTTGTCTCCATTTGCTTGCTTCCTCACTAGCACATCATCTTGTCCATCTTGCCACAGAATTTTGATGCAACCCTTTTTATTACTTTATTGGTTTTTGTGGTGGTTTTCTTCCAACATGATTTTTTTTCCCTTATAAAATAAGAAGGAATTGTCACATAAAGTTTTATCTTGTATATGTTATGCCCACTTTGTATGGCTATGTGCAGTCTTTTTGGGACACTGAAGATTAGTACAGCTGAGGTTTTAAAAAGCTCTCAAATATTTGATTTCTCTGTCTGAATATGTACAGCGGAGTGCTTGGTTTACTGGTGGATTTGAACACATGGCATTTTTATACAGCCTAAACTTAACAGCTATCTGCTTTTTAAATTTTTTTTCTTTTTAAGAAGCAAGAGTTCAGCTCTAAGAGGAGGCTTTCATAAAAATTTACATCTTGTTTTTCTTTGTTCTTTGTCGTCCTTTCCCCAGCTGAATTGCTTGCAAAAAAACAGCCATTAAAAACTAGTGAAGTATACTCTGATGATGAAGAGGAGGAGGAGGATGATAAGTCTAGTGAGAAAAGTGATCGTTCATCCAGATCCTCATCCTCTGATGAAGAGGAAGAGTAAGTAGTAATCACTGGACTATGATTACTTCTCTGTTTTTGAACACATATTTACACCCACTTCATGTAGACAAATACTGCTTTAGAGGAATATTTGGGGGCAACTCAGTGTCTCTAAAGTGGTTTTGCCTCTGGGCATACTTGCATTACTCAGATATGGTCCTTGGCTTGTGTATCGTGGGGCATATGACTGACTTTACCTTGGATGGATTTGCAGCTTCAGGTCCCTGCTGTTACCTTTAGCCCCTTTTACACTGCTGGCTTATCATGCCCCCCTTTTACACTGCTGGTTTATCATGCCCCCCTTTTACACTGCTGGTTTATCACCCCCCCCTGTTTTACAGTGTTGTTTGTAGATTTGTTTAGTCCTACAGCGTGGCAGCCACAGAACCCTGGCATTAATTAGGAGGACAGAGGTCTGTGCTGGGTGCTGGCTTATCTGAAAGCAGTGGCTGATAAGCTGCCTTGGTGTGTGTGAGTCTTCTGCTTTGTGGTAGCAGAGGCAGTAGGTTCCATGTCTGGGAATTCCCATTAAGCCTATCCGATGAATGCTGAATTCTCATATCTACAGTCAACTACTGCATGATGAATCTTTCCTTTTAGTATTAATTTAAATAGCACTCCTGCTGCACCATGCTCAGAATGCCTTTGTTGGGGTTTTTTTGTTTGGTTGTTTGGTTTTGGTTTTTTTTTTTTTGGGGGGGTGGGATTTGTTTGTTTGGTTTTGGTGACTGTGTCTATTTTTTTTTTTTTCTTTATTCCTTCTTACCTTTCCCAAATCAGGAAAGAAGAAATTCCTCCTAAGTCCCAGCCAGTGTCCTTGCCTGAAGAGCTGAACCGAGTACGATTGTCGCGACACAAGCTGGAGCGCTGGTGTCACATGCCCTTCTTTGCCAAGACTGTCACTGGCTGCTTCGTCCGTATTGGCATTGGAAATCACAACAGCAAACCTGTTTATCGGGTGAGTTTAGTTCCAAGGCATTTAGTTGTTTTTTTTAATAGCACTGTAAAGTAGTATCTGCAGCTTAACAATTCTCAGGTCTCTCTGATTGCTTGAGTGATTAACATAAAAAGATTGTAACCAAAAAACTGAAGTACTGCCAAGGAGGAGACATGGAGGAGACTGCTTCAAAAATAAACAAATCTATGGGACTGGCTGGGTGAAGAAATACATTTAGTGAGAGAGAGGGAAGCACTAACAGAGCCTGTTCTTCCAGCTTTGGTTCGTGCTGTCTTGTCTCATTTGTGGTGCAAAGAAGAGTTCAGGACTTTGCTTTGACCAAGTGAGGATGAGTAACATTCACTCTTTATTTCTGGGAATGCTCCCAAGTTATTGTGAGGTCTCTCTTCTTTCTTTACAAAGTGTTTCTAGTCCATCAGCATGCCTTAGAAGAGAAGGTGATTGAGAACACAGCTTTGTTTTTCTTTTTCATTGCTGTAAATGCACAATTACTGGATGCAACAACATTCTCTGAAATTGCTTGGAAAAGGTACTCAGAGGTGTTTGGTATGTGAGCAGGACCTGTGTATTTCATTTGGGATGCATGTTAACCTAGACCAGCATTAACTGAAAGGAAATAGGAAAACCAGGGAAGTGTACACAATTGGATCATGAAGGCAGTACTGAGAAGACAAAAAAAACCTGTCAAACATTCAGATAGTGTAATTTGTCAAGTCGAAGTTGATGCATGAAGCAGCTAATGAAGTTCCTGATAAAGTACAATGAAGAGTCTTGCTTTCCTTGACCTACTTGTTAGTTAGATGAAGGTTTTTGATCTCAAAAGAGATAAAAAGGCTTGAATTTGCCAGATATATTTCAGGAACACACAAAAAAACCCCAACAAACAAAAAACAACCAACTCTTCCATCTTTCCTCTTGTATATTCTACTCTGTGATGCAGGTTGCAGAAATAACTGGTGTAGTAGAAACTGCAAAGGTTTACCAGCTTGGTGGTACCCGCACAAACAAAGGACTACAGTTGCGGTAAGATAGCGAAGTAATTCTCACCAGTTCATGAATCAATGTCCATAGCAAATCATGTCCCATGTCTGCTAAAAAGCAAATTAGGCCTTGCTGTGCTGCATACTGCTAGAATGTTTGGGTTGGGTTTGTTTGGGTTTTTTTCCCCTTGGGCATAATGGAAATTGTAAAAATATTTCATGCAGGGACTTGTGGTTGTGTTGACATCTGAGCAATTAATTTACATTAGTAACCCATTATTGTCTGTTGATGCCTTTTGAGCTGCTTTGCAATACTCTTCTACATCTTTTCTCCACTGTTGTTACAATCAGATGTTAGAAATATTTATCACTGAAAGGCATATATGATTGAGTTTGGCATACATGTTACAGCACGAAATGGTACTTTGGAGGAAAGAAGCTGAATGTAGCATCAAATTTCTCAGTTCTTACAGCTCTTACAAAGTTTATGAAGTGAAAGTTAGCATAATACAAAACATCCTGGTGAGGTAGGACAAGAAGATATTAACCATAGGTAGGACAAGAAGGCATTAACCATTTGGGCTCAAGCAAGTCCAGACAAGGGCCACAAAGATTATTAGGGATCTGGAGCACCTCCCCTATGAGGACAGATTGAGAGAGTTGGAGAAGGCCCTGGGAAGATCTTACATCAGTCTTCCAATACTTAAAGGGGACCTACAGGCAAGATGGGGAGAACTCTTTATCAGGGAGTGCAGTGATAGGATGAGAGAGAACAGTTTCAAACTGAAAGAGGGCAGATTTAGATTAGGTATAAGGAAGTATGAGGGTAGTGTGACACTGGCACAGGTTGCCCAGAGATGTTTTGGA